>NC_081407.1:740114014-740714014 GCF_030272615.1 Cryptomeria japonica
TCCAAATCCACTTTGTGTCCATTCACAAGGATCCAATCATAACTAGAATAAAACCTTTTGAAGTAGGAAGAAAACCAAGTTCCATTACCAACATGCTCATGTTATGTTCGCAATAGGGTGAGAGGGAGAGAGAGGTAGAGAGAGGGATAGAAAAAGGCATAGATAGAGGGGGGAAAAGAAAGAGAGAGAGGGATAAAGAAATAAAAATAGAGAAGAAGATAGAGATGGAGATGGAGATGAGATGGAGATGGAGAAAGATGATAGGAATTTGTAGAAAAGTAGAGAGGTATGGAAAGATAAATAGAGAGAGGAGAAAGGATTAGATAGACGTGGAAGAGAAAAGAAAGTAGAAAGAGAAGAGAGAGTAAGAGATAAAAAGATAAAAGATGGAGATAGGAAGTGATATATGAAGAGAAGGAGAGATATGGTGGTAGATCGAGATAGAGGGATATAGGTGAAAGAAGAAAGATGGAGAGATAGATAAAGAGAAGAATAGAGATATGAATATAGAGTACTAATAAGAGGGAGAGAGATGGATGGATAGAGGGAGACATGTCTAGAGATACAAGAGGAGAGAGGAAGAGGGGAAAAATAGATAGAGACATAGAGAGACATAGAGAGAGATAAAGATATAAGGATAGGGGGATGTAGAGGGAGAGATAGAGAGGAAGCAATGGAGAGGTCTATAAGAGGAAGAGGCGAGATAGAGAGATATATAGATAGTGAGATATATTGATAGAGAGATAGAGATAAAAGGAGATATAGAGAAAGGGGAAGAGGGCGAGAGATAAATAGTTAGACAAATAGAGAGAGCTAGAGAGAGAAAAATAGAGGGAACTTGAGATGGAGAGAGGGTGAGAGAAATGGGGGGAGATAGAGGAAGAGATAAACATATATTAAAAGAGAAAGAGATATGCACGAAGAGAAATAGAGAGAGGGGTAGTGATAATAAGATATACAAGAAGAGAGAGAGAGAGAGAGAGAGAGAGAGAGAGAGAGAGAGAGAGAGAGAGAGAGAGAGAGAGAGAGAGAGAGAGAGATGTATAGAAGAGATAAAGAGAGGACCAAGAGGGAGATTAATATATTGTACAAGAGAGATAGAGTGAATGAAAGAGAGAGGTGGAGATAATAATATATAGATAAAGAGGGGGAGAGAGATATATGGAGATAGAGATGAAGGTGGCAAGAGTGAGAGAGAAAAAATAAGACAAAGACAAGTAATAGAGAAATATTTAGAGAGAGGAAGACAAATAAAGAGAGGAAAAGATAGAGGACTAGAAATAGAGATAGGGAGGGAGAAACAAGGGGTGTGTGTGTATGATTTAGAGAGAGAGGATAAGTAGAGAGATACAATTTAAGAGAGTGGTGAGGAGAGAGGGGGAGAAATAGGGATAGAAAGGAGAGATATAGTAGATATAACTTGTGAAATATAAAGGAGTGAGAGAGAGTGGGGGGAGGAATAGAGATAGAAAGAGGGAGACAATGAGAGAAAGGGCTATAGATAGATAAAAAGATAAATATATTATAGAAAGTAATATAGATAGAGAGAGAGAGAGTAGGAGAGATGAAGGGAGAGGATTGTACAAGAGAGAGATAGACATACAAAAATATAGATATAGATATAGATAGAGATAGAGATAGAGATAGAGATAGAGATTGTTAAAATTAGTCTCAGTTGTAACTCTAAACAAAATCATAATCTGTTTATAAGTGCCCAGAAATTTGATTTTGTTTTACTTGCGATTTAATTGATTTATTTAAGTTAGTATTAAACTAACATACTAGTTTTTCTATTGTGACGTTTGGTTAAGTAATTCTATCAGTGTAGAAGGATCGTGGCTCCACATAGGGGTCACAACCCTATGTGGAACCATGTGGTTCCACATAGGATCGTGACCCCCCGTGGAGGCACCATCCAATGAAGACTAATGATATATATCCTCCATCTTTTATTGAATAAAAGCTACAACATGATACATGCGGTGAATGGTATAAGGGATAATTGCTTGGTCTTCATATCTATAGAGGTAAACTGATAAGACATACAATCAGTTTTATATTTCTTTAAATCAAACAATAACAGTATAAAATCATTGTCTCAGAATTCTAATTGTTCTGAAAGTCATCACAGTCTATATACATTTACATGGTATCGGAGCCTAACTACTTAAGATCCGAATAGACTAAAAGCGAAGCTTACATATCAAATCAAAAATGGCGAATACAATCAGATTCGAGGACAGACTCGAAGGAGCAGCACATTTTGTGGCTTGGAAAGTTAGAATTATGATTGTGTTAAAAGAGAACAAAGTAATCAAATTCATAAAAGAAGACAAGCCCGAACCTGAAAACGAACCTCAGAAAACTATGTGGAATGAAGGAAATGATAAAGCTGTAAAAATCATGATAGATGCAGTAAGGGATCACATAATACCACTTATATTAAAATATGACAATGCTTATGAAATGTTCAAAACTATTGAAAGGACGTATGAGATAAACAATCCGAGCAAAACCCTAGCTCTAAGAAGATAGTTGAACCACATAAGTATAAAAAAAGGTGAAACAATAAACTCATACTTCATGAGGATAGGTTCACTCAGAGATCAACTGCAAAAACTTGATTATCATGTCGAGAAGCAAGAACTATCAATGATTACCTTAGATGGATTACTTGAATCCTGGGAATCATTCAAACAAGGTATAAATGCAAGGGATAAATTTACAGAATTTGATCGACTAAGGGATGACTTCCTCCTTGAAGAGTCAAGGCAAATGAAATGGGGAAATCACAAAACTAAAGATGAGGACCTCCACATTCTGAATACTGACTCTCGTAAGAAAGGCAAGAAGAGAAACTTCAAGAAGAGAAAATCCCATCATGGGAAAAGATTTAATAAGAAAGACATGTCAAAAATCCAATGTTATAGATGTGATCAGTACAGACAAATGTCATTTAATTGTCCTGACAAAGTAAAACAACATGCATCATTCGCCAAAGTAGAAAGGAACACAGGACTAGAATCTGAGAAGTTTGTATTATATTCAGCACTATCAAGTCAAGCTTCAAACAAGTGTAACACTTGGGTGATAGACAATGGATTGTCAAGACATGTCACTGGATTCAGAGAATTACTAGACTCAATGGAAGAGGGATCAAATGAAGAGGTAACAATAGGGGATGACTCTGCACATCCTGTAAAAAGTGTCGGGACATGTACAATCAGACTAAAGTCTGGAATCTCAATCCAACTGACTGGGATACTATTTGTACCAGGTATCAAAAGGAACTTAGTCTCTATCTCTGCACTTGAGGATGAAGGATATAGAGTCTCATTCATAGAAGGAAAGGTAATGGCATGGCCAAAAACATCCACCTTCAAAAGAGCACAAGTGATTGGTTACAAACAAGGAAACCTATATGAATTGTGTAATGAGCCAAATCAAACCTTACTTCATGAAGTCATAGATCAAGCAGAAATTTGGCATAGAAGACTAGGGCACCTACATTTTCGTGCTCTACCCTCGATGGAGAAATTAGTCACAGGACTACCTAAACTAAAGCAAATTCATTCAGATGTTTGCAAAGGATGTGCACTAGGGAAAAACACTAAAAGCTCTTTTCCTTGCAGTTCTAGAAAAATTAAAGGAGTACTAGAACTAGTTCACTCTGACTTATGTGGGCCTATGTCTGAACCATCACTAGGAAACACATTATACTATGTAATCTTTGTAGACGATTTTTCTAGGAAAAATTTGATTTATTTCCTTAAAAGTAAAGAATCTGAAGATATTCTTAGGAAATTTAAAGAGTTCAAATATATTACAAAAAATCACTCTGGTAGGAAAATCAAAACTCTTAGGACTGACAATGGTAGGGAATACACATCAGAAATATTTAAAGAGTTTTACAAAGATGCTGGGATTAAGAGGGAGTTCATTGTACCCTACAATCCTCAACAAAACGGGGTTGCTAAAAGGAAAAATAGAACAATAGTAGAAGCAGCAAGGGCTATGTTGTTAGATCAAAACCTAGAAACTATACTTCAGGGAGAAGCCACAAATACTGCTGTATACATTCAAAACAGATGTCCTCACTCTCATATTGGTGACAAAACTCCTGAAGAAGTCTTTACTGGAATTAAACCTGATATTAGCCATCTCAAAATATTTGGATGTCCTGTTTATATTCATGTACCTAAGGAGAAAAGAACCAAATTAGAACCTACTACACAGAAAGGGATTTTTGTAGGATATAGTGAAACATCTAAAGCCTATCGAATATTCATCCCTGGTCAAAGAAAAATAGAATTAAGCAGAGATGTCATATTTGAGGAAGATATAGCTATTAACAAAACAAGGAGTTCCATCACACCTGAAATCCCAACTGATTCCATTAATTTGGAAGAAGACTCTCTTTCTAAAACTCAGAGGAAGCATCCTGAGGATAACACCTTGGAACATGAGAACACTACAACAGAGAATCCCAGGAAGAGGCCACTAAAACATTACAGGAAGCAGAATCCTTTGCAGCACCTAGAGGAACAATTAGAGAAAGCAAAAGACCTTCAAAGTTTTCTAGCTATGTTACTCTAATGACAGACCTCATAAATGTTGAACCTTCAAGTGTCAGAGAATCTTTTAAACAGCAAGTATGGAAGGATGGCATGATAGAGGAATATCAATCTATCTTAAAGAATGATGTATGGAAAATTGTGCCTAGACCTAAAGGAAAATCAGTTGTATCTTCTAAATGGCTCTTTAAAATTAAGCATGTTGCTGATGGCAGTATAGAAAAACATAAGGCAAGATTTTCTGCTTGAGGCTTCTCACAGAATGAAGGAATTGACTATAAAGAAACATTTGCACCTGTTGCACGATACACTTCTGTCAGAACAATGCTGGCTATAGCAGCATCTAAAGGATCGAATGTTCATCAAATGGATGTAAAAACTGCATTTTTGAATGGAACAATTGAAGAAGAAGTATATCTATAGCAACCTAAGGGATTTGAGGTAAATAATGCTAAAACACATGTATGCAAGTTAGATAAAGCATTGTATGGATTAAAACAAGCTCCCAGAGCATGGTACGAAAGAATTGACAGTTACTTATTAGAGATAGGTATTTCTAAGAACATTGTTGATCCAAATCTGTATTTCAAAATAATCAGAGGTGAAATGTTGATACTCATATTATATGTAGATGACTTATTAATTACAGGTGAAGATCATCTCATTGCAAAATGAAAATAATAACTAGCTTCAGAGTTTGAGATGAAGGATTTAGGTCTACTCCATTATTTCCTTGGATTAGAAGTATGGCAAAAACCAGATGGTATTTATCTAAATCAAGGTAAATATACCATTGACATTTTGAAGAGATTTGGAATGATGAATTGTAAGCCAATGTCATCTCCTATGGAAACAAACCTACATAAACTAAAAGAAGCTATAGCAAATTCCAAATTTGCAGATCCAACATTATACAGACAGATTATTGGATCATTAATGTACCTAGTCAATACCAGACTTGATATATGTTATGCAATAAATGCACTCAACCAACACATGGTCGAACCCAAAGAAATACATTTGGTTGCAGTAAAGCATATATTGAGATATCTACAAGGTACCTTGGACTATGGACTGCATTATGAACACACTGCATTGAACCTACATGGATACTCTGATTCAGACTTGGCTAGAAGCGTGATAGACAGGAAGAGCACTTCAGGATGTTGTTTCAGCTTAGGATCAGCTATGGTATCTTGGATCTACAGAAAATAATCATCCATAGCTCAGAGCTCAATAGAAGTTGAATATATAGCTGCATCCATGGTAGCTAAGGAAGCCATATGGTTGAGGAAATTGATAGTAGGATTGTTTGGTGAAAGTCTGAAGCCTACTATCATTCATTGTGACAATCAGAGCTGCATTAAACTTTCAGTGAATCCAGTTTTCCATGATAGATCCAAGAAAATTGAGATTCCTTATCACTATGTAAGAGACATGACAGAGAGAAAGGTAATAAGACTGGAATATGTCAAAACAGGAGATCAGACAACTGACATTCTCACCAAACCCCTAGCAAGAGTGAAATTTGATCACTTCAGGAGGTATCTTGGTATGGTTAAAATGTAATTGATGTCTAAAATTATGTAAACTTCTTGGTCATATATTTGAGTATATGAAGTATGTAACCTTTCCTTGTGTTCATTCCTAAAGGATGACAATTCTTTAGTTAATGAACACTTGTATTTTAAACATTGTAAGGTGAGGATCTTATAAATGTTTGGAAGATCATATAAACTGAAAATCAAAAAATTTGAATATCAGTAATATGATAAGTTATAGTAGACATTATGTAAGCGGATTAATGTCAGTGCACATACTATAATAGGGATATCAAAGTGAGTATATCCTTAGTATCATAGGCTGATACTTATAACAGGGATATCAAAGTGAGTATATCCTTAGTATCACAAGCTGATACTTAAAACTGGATATCAAAGTGAGTATATCCTTAGAATCACAGGATGATTCTTCACACCTAGGTGATGTAATTATCATGAGATTAGTGTTGAGCTAAATTAAGTTTTAGGACTATACTCCTAAGACTAAGAGGGAGTGTTAAAATTAGTCTTAGTCATAACTCTAAACAAAATCATAATCTGTTTATAAGCGCCTAGAAATTCGATTTTGTTTTACTTGTGATTTAATTGATTTATTTAAGTTAGTATTAAACTAACATACTAGTTTTTCTATTGTGACGTTTGGTTAAGTAATTCCACTAGTGTAGAAGGATCGTGTCTCCACACAGGGGTCACGACCCTATGTAGAACCATGTGGTTCCACATAGGATCATAACCCCACACAGGGGTCACGACCCTATGTGCAACCACGTGGTTCCACATAGGATCATAACCCCTATGGAGGCACGATCCAATGAAGACTAATGATATATATCCTCCATCTTTTATTGAATAAAAGCTACAACATGATACATGTGGTGAATGGTATAAGGGATAATTGCTCGGTCTTCGTATCTATAGAGGCAAACTGATAAGACATACAATCAGTTTTATATTTCTTTAAATCAAACAATAACAGTATAAATTCATTGTCTCAGAATTCTGATTGTTCTGAAAGTCATCAAAGTCTATATACATTTACATAAGCCACACCTGGACCGATGATGGACTAGTCCAATAGGGGCTAGTGGCTCAGTGGTAGAGCACTCCAGCAGCATATGGAAGGTCCTAGGTTCGAGTCCTAGTTGGTCCATGTCTCAACAGAGATAGGGAAGGATGAATAAAGAGTGTCTATGGAGTGAGAGCTATAGAGATAGAGATAAGGAGGGAGGAATAGGGAATGTGTGTGTGAGTGAGAGAGATATGGAGATAGATATAGAGAGCGATATAGATAGAAAGGGAGAGAGAGGGAGAGAAGTAAAGAGAGGTTAGAGACATAAAGAGATATAAAAAGAGTGAGCAATAGGAGAGAGGGATAAAGAGAGAGAGGGATAGAAAGAGGGAGAGATGGAGATATACAATGAGAAGGATAGATGAGGAAGGGAGGAAATTCAGGGAGATGTAAGGAGATATAGATAGGGGAGAGAGTTAGAGATGGATATAATAATCAAATGGCATGCTTCCTAAGCATAACTCCCCATGGACACATGATAACCTTCAATTTTGGCACGAAACAAGTAATAAAGTTAGTTCCTCTCTCTCATACTCACTCATTCTAGACTTTTAATTTGATTTTTAAGTTGAAATTTATTTTATCGTATAAATAGAAATAGAAACTTAAATATAATTATTCTACAATAAATTAAAATTTAATAAAAATAAAATTATAAAATAAAATAATTCTAATATCTTTTAATTACTATTTTTAACTATATAAGAAGACATAAATAATTGAAATAAGAAATTTAACTTAATGAAAATTAATCCTTAGAAAAACAAGAAAATGAGTAGAATAAATTAAAAAACAAGATAGAATATCCTAATAAAAGAAGACAAGATTAAATATATTATTATCAGAAGAAGATAACAATAAAATATAGATTTTTAATTGAAAATATAATTATTTCACAATAATTAAAATGTTAATAAGACAAATAATTATAAATTAAATTAATTTTAATAAATTTTTAATTGTTATTAGTCATTTCATAAGAATATAGTATTAATTCAAATAAATTTTAAACTTAAAAAATTTAATCCTTAAAATAAGAAGAAAGCTAGTTCTTTGGTTTTTATTTTTGAAACTTAAAAAATAGAATATCTTAATAAAAGAAGATACTATTAAAATGTAGTCTTATCAAAAGAAAGAAATAGTAAAAGATAGATTTTTTCTTTTTTCTTTATAATTCTTTTTTAATTAATAATATTAAAATATAGCGATTTTTTTTTCATAAAAGTTTTTTTAAATTAATATAAATATAAGCATACTATTGAGATTAATTCAATCGTCTTGCATTGTTTTCTTTAATTTTGAACAATTCAAATAAAAAATTAGGTTGCATACTTCATATAGAAAATGTCTTCGACATGATTATATTTTTTTTAATCATCTAATTATATTATCAAATATATTTTATTTTCTAATATAATATATAAGAGTTGTATAATTTTTGTTTATTCAATTGGTATTAGAGAAGGTTGTAGGAAATTTATTGTGTGAGTTGTAAGTTAAAATTATTAGTATAGGTTAGAGTTGTTAATTAGTAACGATTTATCATTCCAACAACTAAATCTATTACTTTAGGATATGATTGCATGAGATTTTTAGCATCAAATGAAAAAGTAGTAGCATTGTTGTGAACCATCTTAAGACTCTAGGGGAAGCCCTAATACAGTAGAAAATTATATTGAAATTTGTAATATCTGTTCTCCCAAAATATGATGTAGTGATTGTTGTCACTGAAGAAATTAAACATCTAATTACATTAAAAATAATAAAGTTGTAGGCTATTTTCAATCTAATGAGGAGGCTATGGAACATTCTATGTAGAGTTCGGTGCAAGATTTATAGTCTATAGTAAGAAGTGAATAAACTATACATGTCCACTTCTCAAAAAAAATAAAAAATTAAAGGAATCAATATATTAGAAGACATGGTAGAGAAAGAGAAGAGGAATAAATAATGAAAAAGTATCTCATATATATAGTTGTGGGTACTACCGGTCCAAAAGTTGAATTAAGAAATATTACTTGACTATGTTTTTGATTGAGGGTAAAAAGGTTTTGAGGGGACTAAAAACCCCGCAAATAGGTTTTGAGGGGACCCGAAACCCCCAGGTTTTGAAGGGACCTGAAACCCTCAGATTTTACCAAGATCTAGAACCCACATATCAATGTTGCTAAAAGAAAAGAACATCAGCGAACCAATAGCCAAGCCACAAGCTAGACACAAAGTGTTCCTAACACAAAAACAAGGGTTTTACAAGGCTCCCTAAACCTACATAATATTGGGGTTTTGAAAGGTTCCCTTAACCTTCATCAGGGGTTTTAAACTGGCTCCCAAAACCAGCAAACAAGGGTTTTCCGAAGCTCCCATAACCAGTAACATAGTCATCAGATTACCAATAGTACAACTAACCTTTAACCAAAAACCATCACTGGCCAGACTACGCCCTTTAAAAATTTTAGCATCCAGCATGCCTGTGGAATGGACAAAACACACATGGGGATTTTGAAAGGCTCCCCTAACCTTCATGACATACACAAGGGCTATGTTAAAGCTAATTGTATCAATAATTCTTCTAAAAGGTTAAAATATTATGCATTCTTCACATCTAACATACCAAAAGATCATCATAAAGATGTGTGGTTCCTAGATAGTCTCTACTCAAACCATATGATAGGTAACTCTAATCTCTTTTATATGTTAGATGAATCTCTAAGAAGTCAACTGATGTGCTAATGACAAATAATTTTGTGTAATGCAAGAGGCACCCTATTTTAAATACTAAACATGAAGAGATTTCTTGTATTTATAACACTTTGCATGTTCCAAATAATGATGCATAATATTTTAAGTATTAGATAGCATACTAGAAAATATTACAATGTTATATTTGAAGATAACTAAGACAAAATACAAGATAAATCAACTAATTAAAATATCTTAAAAAAGGTTTCAATGATAAAGAATAGGATCTAATATCCTACATTGATTTTCACAAAAATGCATGTATTCGAAATAAGAACAAATGATGCATAATTATAGAACAAACATTATAGGTATATGTAGTGTCATAAATTGTAGACCTTTGCTAGGGTGGTATAATTTCACACTTAGGTTAGCACCTGCCTTAGTGTGTTTTCATCTTGCATTATTATTTCCTATTTCATCACTTCATACATCATAAAATATAAAGTCCTATTTCATCACTTCATAAATCATAAAATTAGGCCCTTTACCCTGAGTGTGCCCCTTTTTATATTATTCCTCCAATAAATAATTTAATCATAAACCCTAATTATGTCTTCTTTCAACCTTTAAGGCCATATTTTGCATATCAAAACACCTCAAAATCAGCTATAACTCTGGGATTCACTCTAATATTATCATATCTAACGGCCCTGAAAATTTAGTGAAAATTTGGTCAAACCATGGCGGGAATGCACATAGGTCCTCGACCTTTTTCTCAAAATTTTGGGAGCACAATTCTATGATATTATAATGCTTAACTCCAAAACATTGGCAAGAAACTCAATTCCTAGGTTGGCCTAAAGATGCAATTAAGTCAAAATTAAGATCTAGGGTTTCAGACATAAGAGCTCTCTTTCTTCATTTGAAGGGAACTAAGGACTATCTATCAATCAAATATGAGAATCTAAGAGCAGGTTTTTAGAGAAAGCATAAGGAGCCTTCTATGTAGTGAAAGAGAAACCTATGTGGAGTCTTCAACAACATTCAACAATATTTCATCAAACATTCATCATCAATTAAGAGCCTTGAAGACATTGAAGAGTAATAGGAGATCTAGTGGCAATATATCTCCCTTGGGGATGTGTATGATTCCATGTTATTTTCATGTCTTTGTATGAGCTTCATTACATCAACTTGCATATTTAAATTCATGTTTTAGATCAATTTTCATCATTGATTTAGAGAATTTACTTTGTCCATTACAAGCATTTAGGGTTCCTCTAGATTGTTTGCATTCACTTTAGGATCGTGCATACACACAAGGTTCTAGCACACACATTTTCAGTACATTATCAACTATTTGTGGAGGTGGAAATCACCAACACAGGGGTTTGACTAAGGCAAAACCCTATATAGCCTTCCAAACTCTCCCCTTTTTAGTTGTAGGTGCAGGTACAGGATCTCATCATCTCTGCAAATTATAGATCTGGTAGAGCACACAGACATAGTCTTGAAGATAGAATTTGAGAAAAAATGACCGGGATAGGGGTGTGGTACCCTGGTCCTCCAACCTAATCTTCCTTGAGTGCCCTGGTCCTCTCTAGGAACCTTAGTCCTGTGACCTAGTCCTCTTTGGGTGCCCTGGTCCTTTTTAGGTTCCCTGGTCCTCTCCGAGCGCCTTGGTCCTCTCTGGGCACCCTAGTCCTCTCTGGGCACCCTTCTCCTATGCCCTGTTCCCTCCAATTTGCAGTGAAATTTGATAGGATGTAGCTTTAGAATCTTAGATTTGTAGTTTCTCAGTTACAACTCTCTGTTAGTCCATCAAGGACAGTGGCGTGGCACCCTGGTCCTGGTCAATTTGGCTTACTTTGCAAAATCAGGTACACATCCGAAATCCTCCCCCTTTCATTCTTTTAGTATCTCAGTTTCAGATCTGTAAGTTTGTGTAATCCCGAGTTCATTTGTACTTCATTATTTATGTCCTTGTCTAGTTGATCATTGAAAACCAATTTTTTCTCATCATTTATAACAAGAGGAATAGAAACCCTAAGAGATAACCCTTGGTTCTCTCTTTCTCACAAGAATTAGCCAAAGTGATCTATCTCCCTAGGCTCTTTCGTATTCCCAATGTGTTGGCAAATGTGGGATTAGGTCCTAGTCACCCGATCTTTCTTTTCTCACCCCCACAACATCTAAGATGTCAAGGATTGAGTTTATTTCATAAGAAGAATGTGATTATAAAACTTATAAAAGTTCAAAGAGGGGAATACATTTGTTGAGGGCTCACTTAGAAAACATAATAGTTTTAAAATGAATAAATCATTGTGAGGGAAAACTCTTCTTGAGCTTGTACATGTTGACATATGGGTGATGTGCAAGGGAAATACTTGGATAAAAATTATTTTTTAAAATGTTTATTGATGATTTTCCTTGCCACATAGGGACCTATTATCTTAAGAGAAGAATATAAACCCTTTGAATTCTTCAATAATTTCAAGGACATGAATGGAAAAAAAATGATTATTATTTCAAAATACATAGAGGGAAGAACTCACTTCTAAGAAAATATTTTGATTCTTTTGACAATCACAAGACAAGGATCCAACTTATTGTATCATATATTCCCTAGAAAAATGGTATTTTTGAAAGAATAAAAAATATCATTATCAAAATTACATGAAGCATGTTGCATTTAAAGGAGCTTCCCAATTTTTATGGAGAGAAAAGTTATATAAATTATAGTATAATATTTAATAGTATTTTAATAATATTATTGCAAAAGATCACTCTAAGGGAAGCTTGGAGTTGTGATAAGAATTATGTATCTCATTTCCATGTCTTTAGTTGTCCAAAATATCTATATATTCTTGTTTATAAATGGGAGAAGTAGGGAGTAAATACTAATCTTTTAGTCTTTATGGGATAGTTTTGTGCCAATGTGTAGAAAGTTTACAATATTAATATGGAAACAAAATGTAGGCTGGGATGTGGTTTTCTATGAAGAGAGAGTACTACAATGGTAATAATGTGTACACCAATAAATATTAGTAATTATGCACATAAATATGGTTCCTCTCACCATATGATCAAGTGGATTTTAAAGGTCCTATGATAGCTCAAGAGTTAAATTAAACCAAGCCATCCTAATATCACAAATCCAAATGATACTTCAAGTCTAACATCATCTCCATGTATTGTGAAAATGGTAAAACTATCAAGTAAACATTAGTAGAGTACTAATATGTTTTAGACAGCTTAGATAACCAATGAACAACTAAGAGGGGGGGGTGAATCAGTTGTTAACAAATTATAGAACTTTGAGCATTAAAACATTATTATCATAATAGTTGATATAATAGTTAAGAACAAATATAAACCACATAACATTTACCAACCATCCACAAAAGATAACACCATGATTTGTACATGGAAAACCCGATAAAGGGAAAAACCTTGGGGGGAAGCCTACCCACAGTCAAATAATACTTTTGCAGTAAGTATGTGATTACAAAAAGAGTGGCCTACAAGAATAGTAAACTACAAGAATAACATCCCATATGCCTTAATACAGTTCCGGTTAAGATCAGTATAGGAGGTCTTAAACCTCTTTCACCAACCCAATTCGATCACCTATGATCGATAAAAGCCTCTGCATATGATTACAACCTTATTCACACATAACTAAACCTATATCCCAAAAACCGACGATCTACAAAGAGATCTTACATCATATTTATACCAACCCGGGACCTAAACAATTAGGTCGGCCACCTAAAAGATAATACCATAAATTCATAACATAAACCCGCAATCCAATGATCAACCAAGTCGGCCTAAGACCGAAACAACATAATCCAATCAATAGATTTAACTAGAAATGCATCAGGATCATCCACCACATTACATAAACCAGTCTATAACCTAGCAGAATAATATAGCATTAGGTTTGGTCGGAAATGCAAACCACCAATAAATAAGAACACAAATAAGATAACCAACAACATCCCAAAAGCCATCTAGAAGCTGCACCAACACCACTTATCAAGTGCATTAAAATATCTTCAACAAAGCTCTACCGGTAAAACCCTTACCGGTGACCAAAACACTTACTAGAACAAATGATAGCTCCTAAGTCATCAAATCCCAAACCAACTGATCATGATACCCATATGAATAACATGAATGATAGATCTAAACCAATTCCATAAACCAAAGCATATCGAAGCATACCGGATCAATATCATAATCCAACTGCTCTACTGGAACCTACCAAAAATCGATAAACAACCAAAATAGTTGGTTTTGCCATCAATGAAAAAACATCAATGCAACACATTATCAGTTCCTCCAATTTGCCAACAATCTCCCCCTTTGGCATTGATGGCAACACTAGATGTGAAAAACATCCAAGTGCTAAGAAATGCCAAACAAGTCTCCCCCAAAGGAAGACAACCAACAATCTCCCATAAGATGATATTACAATGAAGTTAACATCATCTCCATGTATTGTGAAAATGGTAAAACTATCAAGTAAACATAAACAGAGTACTAATATGAACCAATATTTGATTTTTAATTTTATTTTCTTAGTGCAATTTAGTTTGAATCCTCACTCTATGAATTAGTCAGAAAAATAAAGTACATATTGATTCTATGAATAAAGAGATATAACAAATTGATGAAAATAATGCATGAGAATTAGTGCAGCTTCTAAAATACATATAAGTCATTGTTGTCAAATGCATTTATATGGTAAAATATAATGTTGATGGTTTAATGTAATTAAAAAAATGAGATATTAGTGCCTAAGGTATTTTAAAATATTCTTGGAGTAGACTATTTAAATACTTTGAATCCTACGAAAATACTTGATAGTAGCAAATATTATCTTGAAAATTATTAGATTTTATGTCAAATGGACATGAAATTGATATGCCCTTTTAGTTATGTAAAGTAGTAATTCTATGTGCATAAAATAATTGGCTATGAAAGTATAGGTGAAATATAATAAATTTACAAGTTGAATAACACTCTATATTTTTTAATGTAGGCCCCTCGTAATTATTATGCAAGGATTGGTACTTATTTCTTTAAGGGTTCCTTTTAAAATCATTGAAATCCAACCTTGCATGTCATATATGTTAGTAATAAGTTCTCGTCATTTTTTTTATATTGATGATATTATTTATACATGTAGTAGTAAAAATATGTTAGATAAAAATTAGATAAAAATGATATAAGAATTTGAAATGTCAAATCTAATAATTAAATTCTTGGTTAATTATCTTTGTTTTAAGTACAAATTCATATTTGTATAGTGGAAAAACTATGGAAAAATGTCGAGATGCAATTATCATAGATAATGAATCTGCTAAATGTATATATGTATCCACTAGTAATCAAACAATCTTATATAACAGATCTATGCTAATATTGTTCCCTATCAAACTTAACAAGGAGAAAATTATTCATGGTAATCAAAATGGCAATGTGCCTAGAAAAAAAATATTTGATGGCATCCTTCTTATTCATGAGACCCTTCATCCAATGGAGAAAGGTAATAGGGAAAGTATTGTATTTAAGTGGGACATATCCAAAGCCTATCATGTGATGTCAAGGAAGTTTCTTTCTTTGATCCTTCAATAGATTAGCTATAAAGGTAAGATCTTAAAATTAATTAAGATTTATATTTCCTCTTCGATATTCTCTATCCCTTTTAATGGACCATATCCTCTTGACCAATTATTAATCTCTAGTGGGATCAAGAAAGGGGATCCCCTTTCCCCTTATCTTTTCATTATTCTTGCTAATGTCCTAGGGAAGAATATTGAGGATAGCATTAGAAGAGGAAATAAATAAGGCTTTAAGACTTTCTCCTTTTTACAGTTGTTTTATCATCACTATTTTGTTAATGAAACTCATCCTCTCAAGGATGCCACTATTATAAGGTCTAGATAATGGGTTTATATTCTTACTTATTATACATCACTTTCTGGTTAAATAATTTCCAAGGAGAAAAGTGTCATTTTTTCCTACATTTTCATCCCTCATTGTTGTTAATGATTTTTGGTATTTTGATATTCCACATTCAACTTTTCCCTACCTCCTATTTGGGTGTGTCCTTAACTTCCCAAAATGTTTATTGTTATTATTGGTCCATCCTTCTTTAAAGTATTCAACATAAGCTTTAGGTTGGAAAGAGTTCCTTATAAGTAACATGAGAAAGCTCTATCTTCCTAAATTATCCCTCCAAAGTACACCTATCTACCTTCTTTTCCTCTTCCATATGCCATTGTCATGGATAGAAAATCTTGAACAGATTTAGAGACAATTTCTTTGGTCAAGAACTGATTAGAAGCATCAAATTTCACTTGTGGATTGGGACATGGTTTTCTCTCACAAAAAATGAGGGTTCAGATATTGAGAACTCTAAAAAAGTTGAATTTGTCCCTCCTGTCTAAATTTGGTTAGAGGATTGTTAATGATCACTTAGACTAGACAGCTATCATGAAATTTAAGTAATTGAATATTTGGGATGGAATATTATTCCTCAATAATGATTTTCTCTTTATAAGTTCTAACATCTTTAATAATACTCTTGGAATTGAAGACTCCCTTAGTAAGGGCATATTATGATACATTGGAAATGTTGAAACTATAAGATTTAGGGAGTATGCTTGGTTTTGTTATACTCCCTCTAGATCAATCATCTTATGTCCAAGTTAATAATATTATGATACATATATAATATTATCCAATGCTATGTTCACCTTGGCCTTGTAGTATCCTAAATTGCATCTAGTATATTTACGACACTTATGCATGGAAATCAGTGTATTAATGACAAAATCATAGGCCCCAAAGACAAAATGCCCCTTTTGAGCCAAAACCACATTTGTACCTATCTTTGGTAAGATGACGGTGCACCACACAAACGTTTGTGTGCCACACTAACATCCTGATAGACCAGCAAAATATCACATCCTACAGATAGTTCAGACGCCTTTCAAAACATGTCCCTTGGCTTTCTTTTGGCTGCAATGACTCTCCACACCTCTTTCCAACCTTAAAATCTCTTCTTTTCTCATTTGAAAGGGTTCTACTTTTGTTTACTTCTTGGCTTCCCTTTATCTCTCTCTTTTGGTCTCATTGTGCTCTCTTGAACACTCAACAAGTGCTCTCAAGCTATCTCTATCCATAGAACTCTTGCAAACATCTTGCAGGAATAAGCACATATCTTGAGCTTCATCACACTTGTATCTCAAAAAGGGGAGTTTGGATACATGCCTTATGTTCTCTTTATTATTTATCTCCCATTTATCATTGCATGCAATTTATCTATCATATATGTTAGTGTATCTATCATCTACATGCATTTATCTTATCAATATATCATTTTTATCTACTTGCAATAGGGGTTTTCTTCTATTATAGAGAGTATAGTTTATATTTGCATTTTATCTTTTTATCTTTTATCCAATCTATCTAGCTAGCTACCCATGGAGGTGGAAACACCAAAGTGGGGGTCCAACTGAGGAAGGCCCCTATATGACCCCAACATGTTCCCCCATATTTGTGTGTGCAAAAGACAAATAGGTTTCTTGTAGTCAAGGAGTGTTACTGTTGGCTTTCTATGGAATTCTATACCCTTTGGTTATACAAATGACAACACATCATGCATACATCTATGCACCGTGTTGGCGTTGAAAACTTGAGACTTGCCGAGTCTTCTAGTATAATCTTCTTTTACTTCTATACAATTCTATTAGCTTATATTTTTATATTTCATCATTTATGTGCTTTAATAATTCAGTTATCTCTTTATTATTGTATTAAATCTTGTTGTTATCCCATGGCTCACCCTTAGCGCCAGTATAAGTGAGGTAGCAATGAATAGATTTGTTCTCTAAGATTTGTCATCTTAGAGGTAACAAATCCCCTCCCATACATTAATGTGAGCTCGACGTGAATGAGTCATGTTAAATCTCTTCCTCTTGGGGTTTGATTCTTTTGACAGTGCCTTCTCTAAGGATGACCTCAATATGTTGGTTGCAGTCTTAGATGACTTCTTAGAAGCGCGTCTCTCCAAAAGAGATGTAAAAGAAGTATCATCTTCCATAACATCCTTATTCAAAAATAGGAGGTATGTGAATGTTACTATTATCATTGTAGCTCCTCAAAGGCCGAAGAGACCTTACATTCATGTGATTGCAGAAAGTCCTTCGCTAAGGAAGGTTAAAACCATTAATGGAAAACCTTTTAAAGGAGAAAATTATGAGTTACGTACTAAGTTTAGGCAATATAAACAATCGTCTTACAATACCATTACTCACATGTATAATACTTGGATGAATAAGAAAACTCATGATAAACCACAAGTTTCTTTACCACCCTCTTAAATCAGTCTTCTTTAAGCACCTTTATCGACAGATAAACAAACTAGTGACTATAATCTTATCAAGCAACTTAAGGTTACTCCCATTAAGATCTGACTATGGGATTTACTTCAAACTACTTCAGTGTATCAAGATATGCTACAGGAATCTTTGTAAAATATCTTACTAGCTTCTTTTGCAAGACTAGTAGATGTGAATGTGTTGATGGATCATATTCTTATGAAATTGCCAAATATTACCTTTTATCCCATGAGCTTTCGCCTCTAGAAGTGAGAAATTTGGCAGATCATTTTATGATAATTGTTCATGTGAATGGTGTTGGTATTAGATGAACACTTGTTGATATAGGCTCTATACTTAATGTTTGTAGCCTAGATTTGTTACCAAAAATCAAGGTGGATCCAAACACCTTGGTAGCTTCCTCTCTATTTATCCAAGGATTTGATAATAGTGGTAAAACCGTTGTAGGAACAGTCATATTGTTTTTGAAGGTTGGGCTTGTTACTATTCCAACTCTTCTATGTTTGATTCCAAGTCCTTTTCCTTATAATCTCATTTTGGGTAGATCATTGCTTCAAACTTTGGGAGCTATATCTTCTACACTTCATGGATATGTAAAGTTTGTAGCTAGTAACCAAGTTTTCACAATCAAGGATGACCCCAAAGCTATCTGCCTTTGTCAAATAATAGAAATTGGTCAAGCCTTAGTTGCACTTTCTTTTCAAAATTATGTACCTACCTTATCCTCTTCAGTGATGGCTTCTACTCCTACCCCGCCCCTTAAAAAGGAAGAGAAAAATATTAAGGAAGTCTTGAAGGAGGAAATTCCTAAAAAGAAAGATCTTGTGGAGGAGAAACTACCTAGGGAGCAATATTTTTTAAAAGAAGATTCCCTGAGGTACAAGACATGGAGTCTACTCCCAACAAACCATCTTCAACTAAATCATCTTCTTCATTCAATGTAAATGCATGTTTAGGTGATGATTGGGATTCCTTAGATTTCACTAACTCTCATGTTGGTGAATACAAGGTGGATCCTGTCCACCTTAAGTTTCCCAATATTTCATTCACTTCGGCTACAAAAGATAACTATGCATCTATAAATTGAGGTGATGCTTATCATGTTGATCATATTTTCTGTATAAAAACCTTCTTTGTTTAAGGAATTCCATGATATGGTCCTGGATATAAGCTTGTATCACAACTTGGTTACAATGGAAATGGTTGCGGACCTAATGGACAAGGTATTTGAATTCCTTTGGAAGTATAACCTTGACACCACAACACTGGACTAGGATATCACCATATAGGTCGCAAAACAAAACCATGGTTAACTATTAACATGATTTCTATCGACCCCCTTCCTCTTAAGCTTATTCATCCAAAACTTATTGATAATGCAACACTACCTAATGAGGTTCCCTTGGAACTTTTTCCTTTGAAATAATCCTTGAAGGAATTCCTAGGTGTATGCTAGATTTCTCACTTATCACCATAAATGCCGATTCCCTTACTATTTAAATACCCAAGCATATTTTGGAGAATCCATTGATCAAGGGGCACCTTTATCTTATAATGAGGATCATATACCCAAGTCTCATCCAGAAGACCATAGTGAACTCCTTAACAAAAAGACTACTTATGTCATTATGAGTGACAACACTCCTAATAAGGTCATAAAGATCAAGAAGTGTTTATCCACCAAAGAATCCAAAGAATATTCTAATATTTTACATCATTTCCCCAACATATTTTCTTGGTCTGATTATGAAATACCAGGCATTGATGAGTTGATTGTGGTACATTACATTGTACTAAGTCCCGATGCTAAACCTATGAAATAGAAGATTCGAAAGATGAATCCTAAGGTGACATTATTAGTCAAGATAGAGATGGAAAATATCTTAATGGTTTTTTTAATCCATATCATTGACTATTCACCTTGGATCTCAAATATTGTTCCAATTAGAAAACTTGATGTTCCAATCCATATTTGCATTGATTTTTCAGGATGTGAATAAATATTCTCTCAAAGAGGATTTTCCACTCTCAAACATTGACATGATCATAGATTCAACCGCAGGTAATGCATTTCTCTCATTCATGGATGGTTTCTTTGGCTATAATTAGATTTACATTAATATAGAATATCAGTATAAAACTTCCTTTCTGACTCCTTAGGGAACCTTTTTCTATGATGTCATGTCATTTAGGTTGAAGAATGCAAGAGTTGTTGGCAACAACAATGAAGGAAAACTTAGAGGGGGTGAATCAGTTTCCACGTGATATGACAATTAAAGCACAACTTCATATTTGATTAATTTCAAGAAGAACAAAGATATTCACAATAACATCAACACACATAACACCAAGATTTTGATGTGGGCAACTCAGTTAATGGAAAAACCACAGTGGGAACCTACCCACAATAAAATGATACTCTACAGTAGTATGTGAAAATATTACAATGGGGAATGCACATGCATTCAAGCACACTGCTCAAAAATAAGAAGGGATACAACCCTAAGAAAGGCTCACTGCCTTACAAAGATAGGACAACAATCTAGATTACATGAACTAAAAGAATAACATCTCCTAATGCCTGATGATAGTTCCCATTAAGCACATTTGTTTGCTTTACAACACTCTTTTCTCTACACTTCTCACCGAAAGATGAATTCTCTTGTTCACACATACACCAGTCTTTGATAATGCAGACACCAAACCGCTATCCAAATTACATGAATATCACACCTATTTATACAAATCATCAACCTTGACTACAAGGTGGGCTCAACCCTTAAGACCTAATTACAAAATTATATCACACGATATATAGATCACCCACTAGAACATTACAATTCCATGATGATATAGCTTCGATCAAAATCAAATCCACAAACATGCAACACCACCATAAATCTCGCCAAGATCATCTCCAACACGCTACACCACTGAAACTATTGCATAACATGAAGAACATCACCAGACCCCTAATATGCTCAATAACATGCACAATGATCAAGGTTGACCAACAGAACAAATAGGAAATGATTAGGAAACACCAAAAAGAACATTAGAACTATCTACAATAGCTGCACCAACACCACTTAATCAAATCTTCATCGATCAACATGATGATACTCAAGAACACTCAACAACAACAACTGGGACTAGTAAGATAACTTGTGGAGAAAAAAATCATGAATCATCTAAATATAAGATACACATGAACATCCCAAACACTCTCCCAAATGTGCAACTCTAGATATAATAATTCCGAAGCACAACAGATCAAATACCAGAACATTGCAACACTGAACACTGAAAAACAAATCCTCATACTAGAATCTATAACTTGATCAAATCACCACATATCATCATGAAACCAATACCGAGTTAACTAGAGATACTTCATTATTGAAATCACAAATCCACACTAGCACATCTACAACATACCAACTAGAACAACAAACCCAATCTCATTGCAATAAAGGACCATAGGAATATGTTGACATCAATGACAACAACATATCCTAGAAGAAGCAATATCCAACATTCTCCCCCTTTCCAATTGATAGAAACATATGGACATTAAAAACAATTAATGCAAAGAAAGAAATCAACACGAACAATCTCCCCTTGAGATCAAGGACACAAATCTTCCTAGATAAGGCTTTTTTTCACATGTTTTTCTCCCCCTTTGACAACAATGCTAAAGACACATATAGATCATGCATCTCTCCTAGTAAGAAGGACAATCTCTCCTCCTTAGGATAAACTAACAAATTTGAACATCTAAACCACACATTAACTACTCCTTCTGAGTAGCAGTACCTGCTCATCAATCCAAATAAGAAGATAAGACTATGAAGTCCACCGAATTGATGCATCTCAATGAATCTAGTTCTGATCGGGAGGGGTAGGGACCCCTCACTTATCTCTCAGATATACAAATGTATCTGCAAACAAAGGCTTAGTAAAGATATCTTCAATCTGATCCTTTGTAGATACATAATCCAATTTGATTTCTTCCTCACTTTCTCACTCAAGAAACGATACTTGATTGACATATACTTTGTTTTATAATGCAGTACCGAATTCTTGGAAATATTAATAGCATGAGGGATTCATTGGCTAGGCAATATTATATCATGTGTATTCATATTGTGGTGTTTAATATCCCAAAAATGAGGGTACAATATATTGCCTATCGGTGAAAATAGGGGGTTTTTACTTTAGGCTATGAAAAAAAGAAATATTTGTTGAAAATAGGGGGGATTTTAATTCAGCCTATGTATTGGGAGGGGTGACAAAAAAGGAGTTTAGGGTAATATTTTTAAAAATAGGGAGATTATTTAGTATTCCCTGAATGCACATGTTATAACCCAGGTTCATTAAGTGAAGCCCCCATGATTAATAGCAATTCAATTATCACAATATATAATAGTAGGCTCATCATAAACAACTCTAATGTTCTTCAAAATCTTCTTCATCCAAACTAATTGAGTACAGTTGCTAGTAGTAGCAATGTATTCAACTTCAGCAGTAGATAGAGAAATAACATCTTCCTTCTTACTTGCCCAAGAAACCAAATTCTTTCCTAAAAAGAATGCACCGCTGGAGGTACTTTTCTGATAATCAACATCACCTGCCCAATCAGGATCAGTATAAGAACATAACATGAAATCACCATTCTCCAGATACAACAAACCATAGTCAACTTTCCCCTTAAAGTATCTAAATAATCCTCTTCACAATAGTAACATGACTTCACTTAGGATGAGCTTGAAATCTTGCACAAAGACAAACAACATGCATAATATCTAGTCTAGTGTGAGTCAAGTATAGCAGTCCACCAACCATAGATCTATACAAGGTTTGATTAACTTTCAGAGATTCATCATGCTTACACAACTTGCATCCAGTCACCATAAGAGTTCCAACAGGTTTGGAGTTATCTAACCCAAACTTCTTCAATAATTCCTTGACATACTTAGATTGAGAAATGAAAATGCCTTTATTAGTCTGTGTAATCTGCAATCCAAAGAAGAATTTCATCTCACCTATCATAGACATATCAAACACTTTTTGCATATCATCAACAAAGCTCATACTCAAATCATCATCTCTTCCAAAAATAACGTCATCAACAAAAACTTCAAGAAGCAAAATGTTTTTGATTGGGATAAATAGGTTTTGAGGGGACCATAAACCCCATACAAGAAGTTTTGAAGGGACTTGAAACCCTTGGATTTTTCATACATCTGGAACAAATAAAGGGATGCTACAGATAGATATAACAATGCTAAACAGCAACACAACCACAAACAACCAAGAAATATTAAACATTACTTTCTTGTGGCACAATAGGCTACAAGACACAGAGAAACCAAAACAAAATAACCATCGGCCAAACACAAAAGACTGACAATGCAAACTAGTTTGGCCACAACAATAGATCCAAACCACCTTATAGATTTGAGAAACATAAAATGAGGATTTAACTAGTACCCCCAGCCAAACATCACAGTTTTCCCAAGCTCCCTTAACTTATAACAAAGTCTATTACTCACCAACAACAAAACCTAAGCCTAACCAAAAACACAAACTATCAAAACTAGGCCCTTGAAAACTGCCAGCATCTAGCCTGTCCATGATAATAACAAAATACCAAGGGTTTTTGCAAGCTCCCTCAACCTTGATAATGGGTTTTAAGAGGCTTCAACAACCTGATAGGGTACTAATAGCATCTAGCCAACTCTTGAATGAAAGAAAAACAATAGGGTTTTCTCAGGCTCTCTCAACCTTAAAAATGGGTTTTACATGGCTCTCACAACCAGACAAGACCCAAATCACAATAAAACAACCTGAAAATACAATCTGAGAAATAGGGTTTTGAAAAGGTACCCTAAACCATTTAAAGAAAATACCAAGAGGGTTTTTATAGGATCCCTCAACCTGTAAAGTAACTTGGGATGCTAGGTTAAAATAGGAAACCCAGACCTAGATGTGACGATCACCATGGAAAGATTGATAGACTCCCACAACTAGCAACACAAGCATCACCAACATTAGAAAATCTCCCTCACCCCTTATCTCCACCTCAATAGGAGAAAGGGACACCTCATTAGGAAAAAGAGGAAACTAATCCAATGGTCCACAAAGTTCATTCATAGCCAGCAAAAGCCGAATTAGTCTCTCATACCTAGTCTTCACTTCAAAGGGAGAAAGGGTCACCTCAAAAGGAAATTGGGGAGAGTAGATCCACTTCCCGAGAAATCCTTCCACAACCCAACACACAAGAAGCCACTCCTCTTCAATAGGAGGGCAACCCAAAGCCAATAGAGAACCGAAAAACTAAGGTAGAGAAGAAGAAACCCACAACAAGGATGAGACAAGAAAATAAACAAGGGTCTACTCACACCCAAAAGCAAAAGCTCTCACCAAAACAACTACACAAAGCCAAGCTCTGGCAAGGCCCTTGACCAAACACCTAATAGTGGTAGAGGATTCCCAATGCAATCCAAGGAGAGAAAGGGATAGAAAGAATATGGAGGGAGCAGAGAAACAAAAACCAACACTATCCAAAATAATAACAACAACCTCCCATCCCAGCTCATCACGGACCAAGATCGCACCCACCATCAAGAACGACATAGAAGCAAACCTGGGAGAAAGAAAAGTAGAAAGGACAAAGTCGACAGCTCCCACAACCTCCTCCCAACACCACCCAAAGGCCACCACCATGGTCTAGATCCATAGGAAAGAACCACAACAACTACCATAGGGTGCAAAGAAGGCGATAACACACGCAGACCTGCAAGGGGAAGGGGAAACCAGTCCACACCAACTACAACACCTGCCTTGCCAACAACAAAACAAACCACCTAGAACAATGATCCATCTAGCACAACAAGACCTATGATAAACCAGTCCTTACCACCTTCATCATTATCAAAGTTAGCCTCCTCCTGCCCTACATAAACCCTACCACCCCACAATTGCTTCTCCTGTCTTCACTCATTTCAAGAGATATTTAAATTCTTCTATTGTTCAAAAATCAAAATGTTATCATTATCAACCTTAAAGTATAATTATTATCAATAGTACCTTTACAGAATCCCAACTTCATCAAATACCTGTCCAATCTAGCAAACCAAGCTCTAGGGGCTTGTTTAAGTCCATACAATGCTTTCTTCAATCTGCATACCATGTCTCCTTCATCTGATATAATGAAAATCTATCCAATTGCTCAAAGTAGACTTCCTCTTCCAAATCACCATTCAAAAAGGATGACTTCACATCCATCTAATATACCTTAAAATTCTTATAAGCAACATATGCAAGAAGTAATCTAACAAGTTCAATTCTAGCTACCAGAGAGAAAGTCTCCTCATAATGAATACCTTTCATTTGTGAGAATCCTTTACGTACCAATCTTGCTTTGTTTCTAACCACTTCACCGCCTTCATTAAATTTATTTCTGAATACCTATTTAGTAACAACCACATTTTTATTTTTTGGTCTTGGAACAAGTTCCCATGTATTGTTCTTTTCAATTTGATTCAACCCTTCTTCTATAGCTTTTATCCAATTCTCATCTTTACAAGCTTTAGCAACAATTTTAGGTTCAATCTTGGAAAACAAGCATATCTCTTCAGTAGCAATCCTTCTCCTAGTCATCACACCTTTATTTTTATCACCAATAATTTGATTTTCTGAATGATTTAATCTCACATACCTTGGAGTCTTTTGATTATTCTGATTCTCAAGTTCTTGAACTTCTTCATCAACAATAGCAATATCTAGATTAACTGTCTCTATCAGATCATTCTTCTTTTGCCTCTTAGTATGCACTTTCTTTAAAAGAATATCCTGATCATCAAACTCAAACTCATATCTACATGCTCTGATTTTCTTTCCATGACATTCATCAACCTTCACATTTGCACTCTCCACTATCTTTCTCAACCTCTTATTGTAACACTAGTAGGCCTTTCTCTTAGTAGAATAACCCAAGAAGATTCTTTCATCACATCTTGCATCAAACTTTCCTATATGCACCCGGTTGAATATGTATACAATAGTGCTAACAACTTCTCTCCAAAAGGTCTTTGGAACATTTCCTTCAATCAACATAGCCCTAGCAACATCCAAAATAGTTCTTCTCTTCCTTTCAACAACTGCATTCCACTGAGGGGTTCTAGGAGAAGATAATTGTCTTCTAATTCCATTCTTTTGACAAAATGAATCAAACTCATCGGATATGAATCCTCCTCCTTTGTCAGATCTCAAAAATTTTAGCTTAAATCATGTCTCTATCTCCACCTTAGGTTTGAATATCTTAAATTTCTCTGGTGCTTCTAATTTCTCACTTTGAAAATTAACCCACATCATTCTAGAATAGCCATCAATCAACAACATGAAATATCTATCACCCTACACACTTATCACTCTTGTAGTACAACACAAATAAGTATTCATAATATCTAATAATCCATTAGATGTATATTGCTTACTTTTGAATGAATTTATTGTTTTCATCCCCAAATGACATTCTTTACATACTAGATTAGAAGGTTTGACAATCATAGGAAAATATCTAACATCTTGAGTAGAACTTATCTTATTCATGCAGTCAAAATTAATATGACACATCCTTCTATGCCACAACTAGCTTTCATCTATCTGAGCAATCAAACAAATTTTCTCACCAACATTCAAATGAAAGATATTACCATTAGTCTTAGTTTCTAATGCAATCTCTATACTAGAGGCATTCAAAATATTGCATTTACCATTCTTGAATTGTAAATCATATCCCTTATCAACCATATGTCCAACACTTAAAAGATTATGCTTTAAACCTTCAACATATAAGACATCATCATTATTATTCTTACCATCAAGAGAAATAGAACCTCTATCATGAATTATAGAAGATTTATCATCTCCAAATCATACTATACCACCATCATACTTCTCCATATTCACAAATTTACTTTTATCACTTGTCTTATGATGTGAACAACCACTATCAATTACCCATTCATCTTTCTCTTCGATCTTCCTTGATAATAATAAATACAAATAAATCTTCTAAATTCTCATTCTCACACTCTTCATCTGTCACACCTTCATCAACGTAATAATAACATTTGTTATGATATTTGTACTTTTAGGTAGGCTTTTAGGGCTTATCATACTTTTTATACCTCTCATATCTGTCATGCTTATCAAATTTATCATGCTTATCACACTTTGACATTCTTTCAAGACACCTAGAAGAAAAATGTCCTATCTTATTACAAGAAAAACATTTCAAAGGTAACTTCCCATCATACTTACCAGCTCCCTTAGGCAATCTTCGATCAATAAGTGCTTCAAGCTCTTCCAACTCTCTTTCCTATTTTTCCATCTGTCTCATTTCTCTTTCATATTTGGAAACCCTAGGTGAATTTTCTCCTAAATCATACTACTACTTCCGAGATACAAAGGCTTTAAATGAAGTATCAGATTTACCATGTGATTCTCCAAATTAAATTAACTCAAAAGAAGAAAGATTACCAACTAGCATGTCTCTTGTCATAGTAGTCATAGGCTGGATCTCATCAATGGCAATAACTTTAGGTTTGTATCCAGGAGGCAATAATCACAACACTTTAGCACCAATATCATCTTCTTCAAGAGTTCCACTAGCACATCTGATGTTCATAATAGGTTCATTTACTTTAGCCATAAAGGATGATATGTTCTCATCTTCTCCCATCTTCAGCATCTCAAGCTTTCCTTTCAAACTCTAGAATTTAGCAACTTTAACATGTTTATCTCCTTCAAACAAAGTCTCTAATTTTTTTTTGATCTCATGTATAGTCTACAATCCCATCACATTAGTCATCTCTGAATCAGTTAGGGCACTTAGAATCGCTTCTTTATTTCTAATGTTATGTTCAACATCTTTGATCTCATTTGCAGTAACCAAACCATTTTGTGAAACATTATAGGTATTCTTTGTAATCTTCCAATTATCATCTCCAAAACACTTCAAATGACACTCCATCTAGTCCTTCCATACAATTTAGTTGCTTCCATCGAATCTCAGACTCTCTTTCTTGAAAACATAGGTTGCCATACCATATCTCCTCAAGCATTCAAGCTTCTTCCGAAGGGTCTAGCTCTTATACCAATTGTTGGCAACAACAATGAAAGAAAACTGAGAGGGGGGCTGATTTAGTTTCCACCGGATATGACAATTTAAGCACAACTTCATATCTTATTAATTACAACAAGAAGAAAGATAAGAACAATAATAGAAACACACATAACACCAAGATTTTGACATGGAAGACTTGGTTAAGGGAAAAACCATAGTGGGAACCTACCCACAATAAAATGATACTTTGCAGTAGTATGTGAAAATATTACAATGGGGAATTCACATGCATTCAAGCACACTTCCTAGAGCCCACTACTTAAAAACAAGAAGGGCTAAAACCCCGAGGAAGACTCACTTCCTTACAAAGATCAAACAACAATCCATATTACATGAATTGAAAGAATAGTATCTTCTAATACTTGATGACAGTTCCAGTTAAGCACATTTGTTTCCTCTACAACACTCTCTGCTCTACACTTCTCGCTGAAAGATGAATTCACTTGTTCACACATACACCACGATTTGATAATATAGACACCCCACCAATATTCAAATTACAAGAATATGACACCTATTTATACAAATCATCAACCTTGACTATAAGGTCGGGGCAACCTTGAAGACATAATTACAAAATTATATAACACATTACATAGATCAATCATAAGACCAATACAATTCTATGAAAACATAGCATGGACCAAAATAAAATCCACAAACATGCAACACCACCATAAATCTGGCCAAGATCATCTGCAACATGCTACACCACCAAAAATGTCGCATAACATGAAGAACATCATCAGACCCATAAGATCCTCAATGATGCACACAATGAACAATGTAGACCCGCAAAACAAATAGGACATGATTAGGAAACACCAACAAGCATGTTATAACTATCTACAATAGTTGCACCAGTGCCACTTAATCAAATCTTTATCGATCAACACGTTGATACTCAAGAACACTCAACAACAACAACTAGGACTAGAAAGATAACTTGCGTAGCACCAAATCATGAACCACATGAATTGAAGATACACATGAACATCCCAAGAACTCTACCAAATCTGCAACTCAAGATATAATCATTCTAGAGCACAACAGATCAAATACCACAACACAACAATACTAAACACTAAAAAACCAATCCTCATATAGGAATCCATAACTCTAACAAATCACCATATAGCATCATGAAACAACCACTAAGTCAACTAGAGATAATTCATTACTTAAATCACAAATTCACACCAGCACATCTTCAACATACAATTGAAAGAACCAACCCAATCTCATTGCAATATAGGAACATGAGAATATGTTGACATCAATGACAACAATATATCCTAGAAGTAAAAATATCCAATAGGAGAAACCTATCAACTAGCTATGACCTTGATATTCCATGATTTCATCCATAAGATCTTGGAAGGTAATGTCAATGATATCTTGGTAAAATCTATTTCTCGTCAAGAACACATTATAATTCTTTGATTAGTCTTTGAGAGGCTTTGATTATATAAAATGAGATCGAGTCCCTTAAATATGTCTTTGGTGTAGACAGCGAGAAACTTTTAGGATTCATTGTCTCTCATTGATGAATCAAAATAGGTACTAATAAAATCAACACAATTGTAAACATACCTCCACCTAAAATCATCTCTTAGCTTCATAGTTTGCAAGGGAAGATTCAGGCCATTCACGGTTTGTAGTGCAATTGGTTGATCGTACCCTTCCTTTCACGTGGTTGTTGAAGAAGGATGTTCATTTAAAATGGAATGAGGAATGCTAAGAATCTTTTTATTCTATTAATAATTATTTGGCTAACCGACCTATCTTGATGCTGGCTATGTTTGATAGACCTTTCTTTTTGTACATATTTGCCTCATCCCATGCTTTGGAAGATTTGCTATCCCAGCATAATGATGAAGACCAAGAAAGATTAGTCTATTACATAAGGCATACCTTTATAGTGTATGATACCTTATATTCTTTCATAGAAAAATATTGTCTAGCTCTTGTATTCGTGACACAAAAGTTAAGACATTACATCCTTCATGCAAAAACATAGGTAATCAACAAGAATCACATCATTAAGCATCTCTTTTTGAAATCTGATCTTTCAGGTAAATTAGCTAAATGGGCGGTGCTTATTTCTGAGTTTGGCCTGAGATTCATTACTTAGATGTCATTCAAAGGGAAAGTCATCACTGATAATTTCGTCGATGCCTCATCTGAAAAAATATTTTCCTACCTTATATCTTTTCCCTGATGAAGATATATTAACTACTGGTCAAGATCTCGCATGGGATATACATTTTGATGGATCAAGGTGTCAGGCTGGTTTAGGAGAAACTACGGTCTTGGTCTTGCATGAAGGAAAACTTGTCCCTCTTTCATTTTGTTTAGAATTTTATTACACTAACAATATCACTGAGTACAAAGCCTTAATTATTGGGTTATGTCTCACGATTGCCATGGATGTGAAACACATCTGCATCCATGGGTACTCTGAGCTTATTGTAAATCAGGTTACAGGAGCGTATCATATTAAGAAGCCAAAGTTATCTCAGTATAAGGATCTAGTCACAACCATATTGAAATATTTCACTACTTATACGATCGACAGTATTTCACAAAGAGAAAACCATCATGCAGATGCAATGGTAAGCACTACTTCCCTTGTAGGCCCGGAGTTTGATCAAGATGAATATCATTTTATGGTACAAGTCCTTTGGTCTCCAGTTGTAACTAATCAAATACAATTTTGTATTTTCATGTGCACTCATATTTATTCAAAAGAATGGTTTGCACATATTTATAATTATCTCAAAACTAAAAGTTTTCCCGATGACACTCACAAGAACTCATGTGCACGAATTAAGAAACTTACCACTTGTTATATCCTCTTATCCAATGTCCTTATCGAAGATAATAGAATGGCCTTCTTCTATGTTTTTTGAAAAAATATGATATATGCCTTGCCCTCTAGGAAGCCCATTTAGGCTCTGGAGGTGGGCATTTTGGGGGTAGGTCTTTGGTACACAAGATGATTCACATGAGTATACTAGCAAACAATGGAACAAGATTTCTTTGCCTTTTTCAAGAAATGCCCCCAATGTCAACAACATAGTAACTTGATTTGATCTCTTGTATAGGAGCTCCGAACACAAGTTTCTCCATGGTCGTTTAAGGTGTGGGGGTTGGATATCATTAGCAAGATATCTCCTCCTTCCTCTAAGCATCATACCTTTAACATAACTGCTACAGATTATTTCACAAAGTAGGTCGAAGCTATACCATTGAGATCCACTATGATTGATATGATTTTTGGATTAATTATGGATAACATCATTTATTGTTTTGGTTTACAGGCTACTATTGTATTTGATAATGATACACCATTTAATAACAAAGAGGTTAAGCAGTTTCCCAAGAAGTTTCACATCCAATATCATTTTTCTACACCTTATTATCCTCATTTTAATGGTCAAGCAGAAGCGTCTAACAAGATTATTTAATATATTCTATGTAATACCATTACTAAACATGGAAAATATTGACATATTCAATTGGTATATACGTTGTGGGCCTATCGCACAAGTGTACATATGGATATGGGGACAACACCTTACAACCTTGTGTATGGCGCCAATGCTATCATGCCTCTTGAGATGGAGATTCCATCATTACACATCTCCCTAAAAGGGCTTATTGATGATTATTCATATCATACCTTTCATGTTAGTCAACTTGAGTTGCTAGATGAGTATCATTTGAAGGCCGTTCAACATTTTCAATCTTATCAAAAGTCTTTATCTAAACAATATAACCAAAGTGTGCTACCTTGAGCCTTTAAGATAGGTGACCTAGTTCTTTGTGAGAATCAAATAAATGTCAATTCACCACTTGATCAAAGAGGGAAGTTTATCCTGAATTGGTTGGATCCATACATAATCACCTTTGTCTATGGGTCTGGTGCCTATGGTTTATCTCATATGGATGATACGCCTCTCAAGGAACCTGCCAACACTTTGCACTTGTGTAGATATTATGTATAGAAGGAAATTTGTATGTATTATGTGCATGACACTTATATCTCTATGGTAATCATACCATGATATATATCTTCATCAACATGATATCTAATTATTTGTGTTATGGAGTGGCTGTGCATATACATGTGTCTACGTGTGTGTGCATGCGTGTCTATACATGTTTTATCTATATTTTGAAAGCATCTATACAATGATCATCATAGAATTTAATCAGGCTTATACACAACAACATGTAAATTAAATCATGATGTATATATAATCTAAACCATCAAGCACATGAGCATATATAACTAAAAGTACATCCATCCATAATGATGCAAGATAGAATTGGAATGTTGAATACCGTATATATATATATATATATATATGTATAATATCAATATACATATATCATATCACTACAAAAATATGTGATGTTGGCATATATGTCTCTGAACTACATCAGTACATCTACATATAAATAAAAAGAATGCTATACATTTGATGAATAAAAAATGGATCAATCTATACAAATTAGAATGTGTCATGATGCCCCAGGGGGATGGGTCCTTGAGGTCGCAGGCACAAGAGGCTCCTGATCCCAGTGTGATGGTTGTCTAATTGAGGTAGACTATGATCTCATAGCTGTAATGCTTCATGATCGCATGCCCCTCAACTCTCCTCATAGCTCTGCCATAGTCTCTCATTGCATCTTGAAGTCATCTCACAGTGTGGCCTCTTTCTCGAGAGCCTCCTCCAAGTCCGCTAGCAACTGGCACACTTGGGGGTAGTTAAGGTGACTCGCTACACCCTACTATGCAACATCCACCTACTATCGGAGGTCATTGACTTGGCTTTATAGAGAATCATGTACCCTCTCCACACTCTTAGCTTGTGTCACTACCTATTCTGTCTCTCCTAGTGCAGGCCTGCAACAAGACCCTATCCCTTTGCACCATCACGATGGCTAGCTATGCTACTTCCTACACCTGCTTCGCTTGGCCCTCCTCGTACCCTATTTGAAGCCATGTTACATGCTTGAATAGGTGGGCATATCTCCATGTTTTCCAGAGGGGCTGGTAAGTATCCAATATTAGGCCCCAAGTCTGCACATTGGGGATGATCTCTGTAAGTGCCTAATGGATGAGACCTAGGCACTCGACAATGATCTTTCCAAACATGAAAACCATTTATTAGTATTAATAACATCAAATATTGCTACATGTATATATATCAAATCATGTATGAGAAATACTAAAATGTGCAAACTAAAATCACAATGGATACTAGGATGGCCCCTTTGCTAGTTTGGATCCCACGAAGGCACCCTACTGGCAGATGTCACCACAACTATTGTTGGTGCTAGTGCCCATGCTAGTGGTGGAGGTGGTGGTGCAATAGGCAATGGTGGGAGCCCCTTAACTACTGGCACTAGTCTACCCAGGCTTGGGATCCCCACCTATTGTCTCTGTGCTAGCCTATCTCCCTCATCACCTAAGGAGGACTGGTTGTCATTGTCTTCTCCCAGAGCTCCGACATATCCTCCTGCTACATCTAGTGGGAAGATTAGGGAAGTCCCTACTATGCCCCACTAGTTTGTGAAGTCTTTGGTTACTCTTTTATCATCAATATCAAGTTATCACATGATATTGTCATCATCACTACCCTTAAAACTATCACAAACATCTCCGAGGGTGGGGTAGGGCATGTCCTGTGGTCACACTATGCTCATGGAAAAAATAACATATGTGGGGGTGATGGATGGGATAGTCTAGATACCCTCCTAAATTGTCGTATACACCTTCACCAATAATAGGGAATCACAATATGATCCTAGCAATCAAGTAATAATTGATCATGTTGTATCTATAAGAACTGGATGCAGTCCATGGTCAATATGCCCATATCGTGAAATGGGTACCATACAACGTCACCAATCTTGATATGGTTGATGGTGATCCTCTAGTATGTGAGGTCCCAGTTTGCCACTCGTCATGTCCTAATGGATAGTCATGTGCCCTTGGCATGTGTAGGGGCATCATCATAGGAAACTTGGTTGGCTTTGTACATGTAATATGTTAAAAAATCTAGACCTTCAGCAAGGTGCATATTGTCAGGCTCTAGTACTTGTGGTGCACGTAGCTGAAGAGCTCATAGTAGAGGTACACAAGCATTCTCTACCCCCACACATATACCATGCCACACTTCTCCATCTCCTAGATCAGTGGGATAAATCTAACTCTTAGCTTTGAAGTGGGACCATTAGTTAGCACCCAACACACCATGATCACTATCATGATGCACAAACCAAGGGAATTAGAACTAGGTCGTGGCCCAATTATCATAAGTAAATATGATTGATCACATTAACTACCCAACTGAGGGCACACTCTTATTGTCTCCCTAGCTCCACTCCTGCTAGGATGGTAAGGGATACTCTCTTCCCATGATTGAGTAATTGGAGGATGTGATAGACATCTATAAGATTCATGATCATCTCTCCTATGGGAAGATGGAAGGACATGGTGTTTGCATCCCATCTCTCCATTAGGGCTTGCAGCATTGGTGTTTTAAACTACAACTCTAGTAGACAGAAGGTCCTCTATAGTCCTACTCTCTTGAGTAGTCATCTATCTACAGTTGATAGCTCCTCAGCTCGGTCTCGTAGTGTCTACAACAAATGCCCTGATGTATGCTCCCACATCTTGGGAAAAGTCTACATGAAGACAAAAACTTTTAGTTAGCCTCTATCAATTTGATGATACGGAAGATAACGCATCCTTAAGACTCCAGCACATCTTATAGATGCCAATGTCTAGGAAGGACTAAAGCATGTTCCTCAAATGATACGACATGCCCTACATGGACAAGAAACATTGGGGTGTGGACATGTCCTCTAGATGCTCGTGCAATGTTAAAAATGAAAATGCTAAAAAAAGGCATAAAATGAAGCATAAGGACCCGCTCAGGCTCATCACCCTACTCCATTGTGGTCCAAAAATCCTCAATCCTCCTCACCCTATGGTCCTTTTTGTGTGGCATTTTTTCTCACTTTATATAAATCTTAGTGGAAATGCTCATAATGAATAGTGAAAATGACCCTTCTAGGGGCCTGCTCTCGAGTATATAGCTTAATTTTTGCCTGAAATTTTTCTCAACCATTTTGGGACAATATTGGCTCATTTTCCTTCATAGTTTTTGCACCTCACTGGAGAAAAAACACAAGGGGGAATATACTTGCCTTTATCAAAGTTTACTCTTTCTATCCGTACGAACGCTTCTTAAACATTCTTCTCGTCGAAGTAGATTCTTCTATTTTTTGTGCTGACAAATTTTCAAGTTTTGAAGTATGGAAATCATCACGTTGAATAGTTGAATACTATGGTTTCTCATGGAGACTTGGGGAAACCATCAATAATTTCCAACATGATCTTTGCAGCCTCTATAGTATCCATTTTGGGCCAAGTATCTATTGCATTTATTTCATTCATTTAACTACATGGGCTTAATGAACTTATATTTCTTAAACTACTTTAGTGTGTATGATCCCTTGAGTTGACCAGTCCACTAAAAGGGGGGAAATTGTAGTGTCCTAAATTATGCCTAGTGCTTTTATTAGACTTATGCATCGTGCTTGGTGCATTAATGACAAAATCATGATCAAAATCCTATCATTTTGACATCATGGGCCCCTAAGACAAAATGCCCATGTTTGTCTTGAAACCCCATTTAGGCCTATCTTTGGGAAGATGGCAACGCACTATGCAGACATTGGTGCACCCCGCTAAAGTCTTGATAGATCCATGGAATCTCACATCCTATAAATAGTTAGACACCTTTCAACATGTGTCTTCTAGCTTGCTTTTGGCTATAATGGCTTTGTGTGCCTCTTTCCATCCTTAAAAGCTCTTCTTTGCTCATTTCAAAGGGTTCTACTCCTAATTACTCCTTTAATCTCCTTTATCTCTCTGTTTTGGTCTCATTGGGCTCTCTTCAACACTCTACAATTTCTCTCAAGCTATATCTATCCATACCACTCTTGCAATCATCTTGCAGCAACACGCACGTATCTTGAGCTTCATCATATTCGTATCTCAAAAATGGGGGTTTGGCTACACACCTTGTCTTCTCTTTATCATTTATCTCTATCCTTTATCATTTCATGCAATTTATCTATCACATATCTAAGTGTATCTATTATCTAGGTGCATTTATCTTATCAATATATCATTTTTATCTATTCACAATAAGGGTTTTCTTCCATTAAGCGAAACATAGTTTCTATTTGCATTTTATCTTTTTGTCTTTTATCCAATCTATCTATGTGGTTGTCTATGAAAGTGAAAACATCAAAGTGGGGGTTTGATTGAGGTAGGATCCTATAATGCCCCAATATTTTCCCCCATCTTTGTGTGTGTAGATGACAAACATGTTCTATGTAATCGAGTGTTACTATTAGCTTTCTGTGGAATTTTGTGCACTCTAGTTATACAGATAACATCATATTGCACAAACATCTACACACCGCACTGGTGTCCAAAACCTGAGACCTACCCAGTCTTCTGGTGTAATCTTCTTTTAATTTTATACCATGCTCTTAGCTTATATCTTCATATTTCATTATTTCTATGCTTTAATCATTTAGTTATCTCTTTATTAGTGTAGTTTATCTTGTTGTTATCCCTTGGCTCACCCTTAGCGCTAGTATAAGTGAGGTAGTGGTAGATAGATTTTTTCTCAAAGATTTGTTAGCCTAGAGGTAATAAATCCCCTCCCCTACATGACTATATGTCCAAGGGTTCTACTTTTTAATCTCAATAAACATTTTTTTTATCAATATATCATTTGTATCGATTGATACAATAACACAATTATTTAATAGTTGCTTTATTTTATGATTTCATGAGGTACCTAGATATTATGTGGCTAAAATATTTTAGCCAAATCTTTCATGGTATACAACATTCTATAGCAACTCATAAGTGGTTTCAAAGCTTCCAAGATTGCTTCATATTAGTCAATTTTGAGGGATCTAGGTTGTAAATATTGGAAGATCTTAAAAATTGGAGTATTCCATTCTCTTGCATTGAATGATATTTTGAAGAATCATAAAAAATTGAAAGATATACCATATTTGAGGATTTCCTCTTTGTTTCATTGTATTTTATGTAAATATTGGACTTTTCTAGTGGAGGTATGATTGTACCATTGATTTTAGAGGGGTTGAGAATGGTTTTTTTGTTTTTTGTTCTATCCAAATCATACATCTTGGGATATATTATGAGAGTTTGAATTTCATAGATGGTTTCTAGATCTATAAACTAGCTACCACTTTGGATAATTTTAGGTCAAAATAAACCTACTATCATGCTTAGAAAGCACAAAAAATATAGATTTATTGTCAAATCATTCAAATATGATCACTTCACCCAAAGTTTTAAGAAAAAAATTGTCATCCTTCATTGTTCATATGACCATATGATCACCAAAGTATTCTTGAAAAGGTATAAAAAGAATGATTGATGTGGTTTTGATTAAAAAATATTTTTTTCTTTAAATTTTTGGTTTAAAAATAAAACCTATAATAATTTTCAAAAATTATTTTTATAATAGGGATATGATATTTAGGGCATCTAGACCCATTCAAGTATTAGAGAAAGGAGGTGCCAAATAAATAGAGTCATCTAACTTACCATCCAAGTCATTTGGGAACATCGTAAGATGGAACGATAGAGAATTCTTCCACTAGGTTGGGTAAGACATTAAATGAGTGCTATAAGGACAATTCAAGGATAGATGCCCAATAGTAAAATAATATCTCTAGTAAAAAGGAATTCCCTTATAATTAATCATGTAATTCCAAGGGTGCTCATTAACCTAAATAATGATCTCATTAGGTAAAGCCCTCAAGAGATCAATATCCATAAGGATATGAGCAAAGGAATTATGGGAAAATTTAATAGTATCCAAAACCACCTTTAGGAAATGCCAAAAAAAAGTTTCATTAGGCTCGTAAGATTATAAACACCAGAGCTATATAGAAGATAAGGTAGTCCTACCTAAACAAGGGAAACACAATAAACTCTTTTAAAAAATTAAGGAGGTCATCTAGGGATGAAGAGAGAGAGGACGAGATTCCCATTTCTAATCCCTCATAGTGAAAACTTCTTCTCAATCTTTAGGATAGGAAAAAAGCAACAAATACCCTTGAAGAACATAAGTGATCATTGAGAGGGGGGTGAATTAGTGATATTTAAAAATTTTGAACCAGGTGATCAACCACTAATACAACAATCAGATTGAAAGCATACACACACACACAAGAGCAAGTCACATAAGACAATGATTTATAAGGAAAGCCCAATAAGGGAAAAACCTCGGTGAGAATAGCTATTGGAGTCTACTACTCCAATCCAGGCTCACAAGATGAAATATCTAATTATAATGTCTTTTAGGCCACCAACCCCTGACAAATTTAGAGCACCATGTCCTACTCTGAGCACCAACTCAGAAAAATACAATGATTCAATAAACTATTTGATACAATGAAAATCCTTGTTACAAATGAGTTTTGTAACACCTTACAAGATAATCTAAAAGTACACACTACTGCTCTGAAATGATATCTCCTTTGATGTATTTTTTCTACTTTCTAGTCCCTATGATTCTCAAAGATCTTCTTCTCATTGTAGTCTTCAATCCCTCTTCTTGAAGTCTTCTGTCTATCCTTCTCTATCCTCTATTATTCTTCTGTCCTTTTTTTCTTTGGTCTTCTTAAATCTCTATCTCTATTGAATGCACTCTTTCTCTGCTAAAGTCTCTCTTCTTTGCACTACCATTGCCTTCTATCCGAATGTCCTACTCCACTTTTGATTTAGCAAGCACCTTGGTCTTAGCTAGCTCTACTCAACTACCCTTATCAAATCTCATCAACTCTTTCTCTAATCGATCAACAAAAGCATTTTCCCTCCAAGTAGAATTCAAATATTTTATTTATTTTTTGTCATTTTGGCGATGTTCACTTCAGAAGATTTTTATCCTTTGTACTAAGATTTGGCACCCATATTAATTTCTTCCTTTCTATCGTTAAATCATTCTCTGTACTCAGATTACTAACTTTACTAGTCTTCATTTGCCCAATGAGATCTAATATCCTTACTCAAGCTACAAAAAAAATTTGTACCATGGTATCCATTAATGCATTCTCCATCCTTTCTCTACCTGGACTGATGGGATACACAACTACCTCATTTACGATCCACCATCTTTGCAAGTATGTCTTTTTCATGTTTGATTCACCTTTCAACCAATCTAGATGACACACGTCTTTGAATCTATCATCCAAGTTGCCCAGTCAACATCAATTAATTGCCACGTGGATCATTATGTCAATCGGGCTACCAACATGTCGACAAAATCATCTCAAATGGTCAAAACCCACAAGAAGGGTTTTATTGGCAAGAGGTTTAAAGGTTAAAACAACCTTAAACCCTATCTCTATAGCTCATATAGGTATGCAAGAATGATTTTGAGTTCTAGAGAAATACAATCTTACACCAAAATCCAAACCAATGTCTACAGGACCCACCACAAGTCACATCAAAGAAACTATTTTCGTATAGAATGAAGGTTAGACCTGAGAACGTTTGAGTCTTGCCAAAAGGAAAGGTCATGCCAAAAAAGGAAGGCTATCCCCAAACAAACAATGCACTGTCAAGATGGACCAATGAGCAGTCACCATCTAAATACCTGGAAAGCATGTGGGTAAGGTGGGCCAAAAACTCCAAGAAGGATCATCGCTAAGGAGGAAACATATTTCAGCCAGACACAAATACTGTCATAGAGAAAAGGTATTTCAATACAGGTTAAAAGGGGCACCTAAACAAGGAAAATATCTTGTCAAAGAGGTAAGCCTTGCTGATAAGGCATTGATGTCGATCTACTAGAGAAGAACCCACATAATGGGAGAAGCCAACTTGTGCCTACCATATGGAATCATAGAGCATAAATGAGAAGGGGTTCATACATTCATAGTCTATCCTAAGTAAACCAATAGGAATACACCACCTAGACATCTGCAGACACTCGGACAAAGTGGACCCAACTATTAGAGATTGGAGATTGGCCATAAGTCAAAATTGAGAACAAAATGACTTCAAATTTTTAGTTTGATGCAATCATGCGACATAAGACATGAGATGCTTGGAGGGGTCCACATCAGAGATTGGAGGATCAAGAGAAACATAAATGTAGGATCAAAAGTGATACACTTCCACTTTTTTAGTCGAACACGATAGGCCAATAAGTGACATGGCTAGGCCCCATAGAATCATCTCATTGCTAAGGTGGACAAATGAACATTCGCTAGCTGGAAACCTGTAGACATATGAGCGAAGTGACCTTGATAGAGGTTGGAACAAGGAGATGTTAGTGTAGCATATACCGGCTAGTGAGAAGAAATAATGGTCTTACAGATAGACCATCTTTTGCCAAAATCAAACTCTTGTCGCCTAGAGGAGACCTATATCATACCAAAAAAGGAAGGTCTTATAAACATAGCACATAAAGGCCAATGAAAGAAGAAAAAATTTGTTGGCAATTGACACTCAATTGGTTGGTTTCACTATCTTGTCATTGATGGAAACATGACAATTTGTTCTGGCTTCATATTTTTGGGTTAGTTATGTATCGATAGGCACTTCATAGACATTTCACCAACAGCGGCAGTGACACCACTAGGTTGAATGGAATTCTTTGGTTACTAGCAATGCAGGCCAACATGGTTTAGAATTAGGTTATCGGTATTGGAGGCCAACATCTTTTGGATCCAACATCAGCAATTGTTTTTTATATTCATGTATTGGTGTTATCTACCAAACATGTATATTGATATTGTAATTATCTTTTTAAGCCGACATAAGGCATGATGAATTATGAAGGGTATATAAGTCAATATGTTAGATCATTTTGATATAGGATATAATATGTAATGGATGGATAGGAGAATATGATAATTTTATATGATGCAAAATATATAAGAGAGATCATGTATGTGAGGATATTTATGTAAGGGTTATTCCAGTAAGGGGTTAGGGTTTCAGACTGGGATAGATAGAGCTTAACCGGAACTACATAGAAGATGTTATCTTTGTAGTTCAATCACTTCTCTGGATTGTAGTCTGGATTTGTATGTAGTCAGTGAGGCTCCTTTTTGTGATTGAGCAGTGTGCTCTAGGCTATAAGCCTTCCTGCAAGTGCAGACCCCTATATTTTGTAATATCTCTTCATATGGCAAGTGAATTGATATTGTGGGTCACAAATCCCATCGTGTTTTTTCCTCTTTGAGGTTTTTCACATATAATTTTGTGTGTTATGGTATCCATTTATGTGATTGGATTATTGGTTGCTTTATTTCTTTCAATTCTATATGTATAGGTATATCGGTTGGTGTATGCACGTTTTAATATGGTTAAAATTGATCATTCTGGTAGAGCACTGATTCACCCCCCCTCTCAGTTTTCTTGGATTCCAACAACAGTCACATTGATAAGGTAAATCATAATGACATGAAGACCATTTCCCTAGGACAGAAACAAGACTTCACCAAAAAATTGCCAACCTTATGCATTTTCACCATTTTCATCTGAAACATAAAACCTATCAAACCCAATGGATCAATCAAAGCATGAGGTAGATTCAAAAAAATAATACCACATCTGAAATACAAGAATTTAACATATTTTCTCATCTATAGTCAATATTTTATGCATCTCATTACTTCTACAACTCAGCAACTTTACCTTGTTGACATCAATGACAACCTTATGCCAACAAACCCATGGTCACAAGGGTAAATTTTCAACTTACCCTTGAACATTGGGGTTTAGTGAGTTGATATCCAATAATGCAAGTATATTAAAATTATCGACCAAAAATGAGAAAACCTATAAAGCAAATAAAAATTCTCAAAAGATGAATATTATCAACTAGATCCTGGCCTAAAATAACCAAAGGTGTTCTAGATACACATATGAGGCATCTTGGGTAGCACCTAAGGTTGTAGACCCACCAAAAGAGTTGCATAACTAGTAAAAAAGGAGGCCCTTTGAGGAGAGGGAACAACCATCCTAAGAACATAATCAACATCATGATGAACCATAAGTATTGGCACAATCATAGGGGAGAAACTAGCTAGAACCAATAGCAAAAACAAAGGGACCAACTCACCAACCAAGGCCACACCACCACTAGAAATAGAGAGTTCCAATACTATGTTAAAAGAAGGAGAAACAAGTGGGAAATTAGCATTTGCAATTGGGTGGGTTGGAGAGAGTGAGAAGCCATTGTTATGTGTTTTAAGAAAGATTTTTGTTTAAAGAGAAAAATTTAAAAATTTGATAAGGGAGAAGCCTACTAGAGACCTAAGGAAATATTTTGGTGTGGAAAAGACATCAAAATAGTTAAAACAAGGATAATGTAAGCTTAGAATAAATTATTATGTGAATAATATGGTGCAAAGGTGTACAATATAACAACATTACAAATGGACTAAGTGAAATACAAGATTGTATGAGCTTTTACCTATACTAGAAAGGTTGTGGGAACATATTAGTATATATCTTATCTTGGGAGTGCCTTGAACACAAAGAAGAAATGATTCTATTTCCTTTTTTTATAGATGTATTTTAGAAAATAGAACATTTTATCCCATGTTAAACAAGTATTGATGCATCCCACATAGCCACATTTATTTTTGAGGTAGCTATGTTGCATGGCCTACAAAAGAGCATAATTTTGATAGATATATTAAGTTTGTATGGATTTTTTTTTATACGTTGTGGAATATTTTGAACACAATTGGTTTTTGGTTTATCCTACCTTCTTTAGATGGATGGTCAAACCAAGGCTATAAATCTATAAATATAGTCTAGGTTAATTTGTTTAGATATCTAATAGACAAATAGCCTACTCTATGGGATTTGATATTAGCTTATAACTTATTTAAATACTAAATTAACACAATCAATTGGAGTGTGGAAAAAATCCATTTGGTATTGTATATAGTTACAACCAAGGAGGTTTTGATGAATAAAGGGATACTACATATTTGGATTGGAGAAACATTATTTCTATGAAATTTGTTAAGTACATTTGTGATTTACTTAAGTGAAAGTTAATTTGGAGAAGAGTGCCACCAAATAAATGAGTTATGCTAATATACATAGAAGAGAGTAGAAATTTTATTTTGGGGACTTATTTTTTGAATTATTGAGAATGAAGAGGTTTCAACATGGAACATACAATAAAATAAAATGAAGGGAGATAAGTCATTGTAGGGTGTTAAATAAGTTTTTAGCTAATTATTATAAGATTAACCTTTTAGTAATGTAGACACCTAAAATTGTCTTGTCTAATTATATAAATATCTTTATTTATTTAATTAATTCATTTATCCTCTCCTAGCCTTATTTCTCATTTAAATAAATACTTTTATTTATTTAAATTGTCCTTTTCCTAAATTAAATAAATATTTTATTTATTTAATTGATCCCACTTCCTCTATTAATTAAATAAATCTTTATTTATTTAATTAATTCATTAACCTTTTCTACCCATGACAGATGTCATTCTACACTACCTACCCTCTCATTATTTTCTTATTTCTTCTACCTACCCTCTAATCCTAGCCGACCATTTATCTTTTACACCTCTCAATCTTATTCCTCCATTTATTTGAGTGTCTTCTATATAAGGAGATGCTTCCTTCATTATCAACCCTAATCAATCCTTGAATCATTCTAGCATTCAAACTTTCATATGCGATCAAGCCTACTATCAACCACATTTTTTGTTCTTTGTTGAGCTCTTGTGCACACATAAAATATGAGAGAAAATATATCAAGCAAGATCATTGGAGATAGGAATAATCGAGATCCAAACCCTATTGGACATGTGATGGTATAATCTTTGTGATTTCATTTAATTTGCATTGTCTTAGGTAATCTTCATATGTTATGGTGGATCTTTGTTGTTGTTAGGCTAGGGTTTTGTGGTTGAATCTATTTAGTCTTTCAATTTTGTTGTTTCCATTTTTACCATAAACATTTTGGCATAGATGCACCTTAGTGTTTCTTACCCCGCTTGACAATTTTTTGACATACCTAAATTGCATTTATTGCACTACCTAGCATGCATTTATGACAACAATTAATGCAACAAGGTACAAGGAGGTTTTGTAGTACTTACTGACTCTCCTGCATCTTTTGGCCTCTGATATTGGAAAACGCGATCGAATCTATGCACCAATGCCATTGTTGTTGATTGTTGACTACTCTCTGATCTCTCTGCACTCTGATCTCTTAGGTGTGTGGATGACAATGAGGATGTTTTTCCTTGTAGTCTATCTTATAGACTACCCTAGTCCTCATCTCCCGAGTCAGTCTTCTTTATTCTATGACTCTGTCACTCTATCCTATCTTGTCAGTCCTTTCTAGCCTTTCTTTCTTATCGAGAGATTGTTTGCAATCTTTTCAAACTATCCAATCTCTCAAGGGGGCATATTATTCCCATCTTGGGACAACTTTGTATTAGTTCATCTTATCTTCTTTGAAAGAACATGACAAGCTACATTGTCTCAAAATGGGGCAAAATGTAGAAACCTAAAATTTTCTTGTCTAATTAAATAAATATCTTTATTTATTTAATTATTTAAGCCTAATTCTTCTATTAATTAAATGAATCTTTATTTATTTAATTAATTCATTTATCCTCTTCTAGCCTTATTTCTCATTTAAATAAATGCTTTTATTTATTTAAATTGTCTTTTTCCTTAATTACATGTCATTCATCTCTTAATTCCTACACTACCTACCCTCTCATTATTTTCTTATTTCTTCTACCTACCCTCTAATCCTAGCTGACCATTTATCTTTTACATCTCTCAATCTTATTCCTCCATTTATTATAGTGTCTTCTATATAAAGAGATGCTTCCTTCATTATCAACCCTAATCAATCCTTAAAGCATTCTAGCATTCAAACTTTCATATGCCATCAAGCTTACTATCAACCATATTTTCGTTCTTTGTTGAGCTCTTGTGCACACATTAAATCTGAGAGCAAATATATCAAGCAAGATCAATGGAGATAGGAATATTGGAGATCCAAACCCTATTTGACATGTGATGGTATAATCTTTGTGATTTCATTTGATTTCCATTGTCTTAGGTAATCTTCATATGTTATGGTGGATCTTTATTGTTGTTAGGCTAGGGTTTTGTGGTTGAATCTATTTAGCCTTTCAATATTGTTGTTTCCCTTTTTACCATAAATAAGTAGGTGTATAAATCTCTTCCATATTTGATAGCAGTGATGTTCACAAGTATCATGATGGAGAGACACATGCACAAAGGGAAATACATTCATACTTGGAGGACAAATCAAAATAGATAAATTAAATACGTAAAAATAAATATAGGGACATTGATAGAGTCACTAGATTCTATGTGGCCCAAAGAAGATGAGAGGAATATTTAACATGGAGTACATGGCTTGTTGGAAGGATAAGGCTATAGATGAGGCATCTAGGTTGAAAGCTAAATAATTGTCACAATATGAGATCTTGACTTTTGACTCGTAAAACTTTTGATGAATTCCGAATTCGTGACTATTTTATTTACCCAATATGCTTAATAGAAAAGCATTTAAACAAATAAGAAATCATGTGTAACAAAAAAATTTCCTATTTTATATTCCTTATTTCTTAGTTTTTTATTGTTGATTTTGGTGAGTTGTTGTAGGATTCATTTGTGGAATTTTGGCTAATTAAGTTTTTAATTTAGTAGAAGGATGAAATGGGCATCTCTAGTTCCAATTTGGTGGAAATTATAAAAAAATCAACTAATTTATAGGGGATAAGAGTTTTAGGCATCCTCCAAAACTAATCAAAGATTCAAAAAACCTCAAGAACCCTTGGAACCCCTAATGGATTCTAATTCCTAGTAAAATTGTAGATGGATTTATTACATGTTTTTTTGGCTAAGTGATTGTTCCACCTAGTTGAGGAGTCTAAAGAGTACTTATGTTTCAATTTTTTGTGTGGAAATTTATTAGTAGTTAGAGAGTTCTATCCCATATTGGAAACTTTAGATATAAGTGTAAGACATAATATTTATATAGACCATTAACTTGTTAAAGGAACAAGAATAAAAAGATTCATTGACAAAATTAATAAGATATTACTAAAAAATGTTGAAAATTCCATGTATTGATGTTTAAAAGGAGAAAATGTGACATTTTTGGTATTTTCTTGTGGATGATAGAAAGCTAGAGATAATAGAATGAAGTGTTCGTAGAATTAAGGTTGTAAATTAGAATAGAAATGGAAGTATAAAGGATTGAATGTTGGGAAAGACATTAAATATGTTATAATATTATATCTTCTATTTTAATGTATAAATTAGTTCTTATTTTTTAACATTTTAAAAATACTATTATTTGTATTGAGACTACATGATTAGGATTATCCATAATCACAACTACACAATTACAAAATCAATAACTTTGTTAGATCACAAAGACCACCAATAATGTGATGCCATCTAATAATAGATAGAAATAGTTTATATATCTATAAGGTAAAGAATTATACTCTAATATTAGTATGACTAAATAAATAAACTAATTTTATCAAAATCATATTATATCACATAATAAAATTGGTTTTTGAATCATATATAGATATATAGACTTAGGGAATAAAACATAGTGGCTAGATTACAAGGAAAAGAGAAGCTATAAGGGTGTACCCACAATAGTGGGTTACACTTTTTTTGGATGAAATAAATTGATTTTTTTGTCCAAAACTCAATTTTAGCTATGTTCTATTGAAACCTCCTTTTGATTGAATCCAAAAAAGAATTCAATACAAAATCTGTATCAAGGGGGGTTTGGGGGTTCGATCAAACCCCTTTCTATATAGCACATGTTTGATCAAACCTCTATTTTAGAGATCTCCCCCCAAAACTCTCCTAGTTTCTACAAATTGTTGGCCTTCAAAGCTCAAATCACAGGCTCAAATGGATGAATTTTGACAAACCCAAATACATGATAGTAGTACTTGAAGCAAGATTTCCAATGATTATTATTTTAATACATATTGAGTTTATTATGATATATTTTTAGATTAACTAAACATAAGTTTCACACCAAACATCAACTTCTAAGTTCAATGCTTATGAAAAAATAGTAAACAAGTGAAAAAAAATTCTGAAATATATTTATATAATACGTATTGAAGTCCTCTTTCCAAATAAAAATAAAATAAAATTTGATACATACACAACAAGTTACGAGCGACCAAGTGAACATATGTCAAAATTAAAGTTAACTCAACTTAAAAACTTCATAAAATATGAAATATTGAAGATAATGTTATGAAACCAATTGCAAACAATAGATATGGATGTTACCAAACTAAATTCAAAAGAATCACATTAATATCTATTTTAGAAATAAAGTTATGCCATACCAAATGAGTATCACTCTTTAAAAATGTTGTTTTGTGGAAAAAACTAATTTTCGAGGGAGATATAAAAATGGAAACAAATTGATTCCAAAAAAAATCAAAAATAATATATTTAGAATCTGCACACAATATTTCACAAGTCACTAGTTCACATCATCTACAAATTCCTTATGGTTTACCAGTAATAGGTGTTCGAATGTGAAGTTTTTTTCTAAAAGTGAATATTGCAGTGTCAAAGTTGGTAAAAAAGTGTAACCCACTATTGTGGGTTCACCCATAAGATAATTCCAACAACCATATTTTAAACACAATTGAATATTGAATCGCTTCTCAAGCATGTAGCTTGTAAGTAAATATTTAACTAGGCTAAAGTATTATTACATACTAAATTATGTTAAAAAATATATAATATGTTGTACACATAATTCGATTAACTAGTTTTGATTTATACTATTTTTCTTTCATATGTTGGCGATATCTTTTAGTATTCACTAGAGTACCTATCAATATTTAATATTATGAATGTGTTATTATCAGCCATTGGTTATTAATATAAGAAATGTCACATGAATTCCATAAAATAGTTTACTAATTAATTCAAACATGAATGTAATTACTATCAATATAACAATAATATCTAATGCTAGGATTGTAATGCAATTGTGCCAAAAACTATTTTAGCTATTCAATACGTTATGAATAATTTTGTCAATATACTTGTAAAAAACCACAACACACCATGAAAGATAACAAGTGAAAGGTTTCAAATGTTTATTTTTTATATAGAGTAAATGCTATTTTTTAATTCAAAATTCTTAATACAAACAATTTTTTTTTTTTTAAATATCAATTATAGATAAATGAGATCCCAAATTCATTAGATCAAGAAAAAATCTATGGAATCTATCACTAAATATTTCTATTAGGCTCTCATATTAAGATAATTTATTTTAACATTGCTAATTAGTGGATGTGTCATAGAGTATATACATATAAAATAATAAAATATTATCTAAAAACTAAAAAATATTTTCACAAAGAAATAAAAAAATTAAAATTAACTTCTATATTAGGGAATTGTTAGTCCAAGGGGTTGTCATGTAATAACAATGAGAGATCCATAAAGGTTTCAAAATTCACGAATCTTAAAAATATTTTTGATTAGATTACGTGAGGAAAGGCCCCAACCAGTTATACATCCAAATAAAAAATTATCTATAAAAGACCAACACAAGGGCTTGGAGATCAAGACCACCATCCAAACAAACAAAGATTTAATAAACTGTTCATAAAAAAAATTCTACTAACAATGTTTAGCAATGGCAACCTAGAAAAAAATATCAACAAGGAACAAACAAAGAAAAAATAAAGGGGGCACTAAGAGATATAGCCCCATTCGTCAAGAATCTCCTCCAATTCAACTTCCCAAGTGGATGAGGCGCATGTTTTCTTTCTTTTGGATTGAGGATCCAACACCCTCACATGATCTTTTTTTCTCTTTCTCTGAATCTTTTTACTTGCATTCACCACCTCCATAAATGATTTTTGCATAAATTTTTTGTTGATTCTAACTAGATTCTCCACACCATTGTGGATATGTTTAATATATTATTAGTTTCTTTTGCATCCTATGTAGTTCTATGAGGTCTCTAAACTATTAGCTCTAATAGTCAAATCCTCCAAATGTGCAGCCATTAAACAACCAAATCTAGGACTCTATACCACTCCCAACATTCTATTACTTAGGTTCATCATCCTCATAACCCTTGAGATTGTTCAATCCTCTAAGTGCCCCATGGAAGTGGGTCTCAATTGAAGGGGAATGTGAGATGAATTCTTTGAGAACCAGGTTAAGGGGCTCATCATGAGTTTTATTGCTAGTCTCAATTTTCTTACCATCAAAAGTGGAATCTTCTAATTATTCCTCATTTTTGTCCACATGTGGATTTTTGTCTATGGCCCCAACAATCTTTGCAACAACCAAATTTTTAGCCAACCTAGTGGACCTTTGTTCTCCTAAGGAGGTGGTTCTATCTTCTTTAGCAAGATTGTTGTCAGAAATATTAATATCAAGGGAAGGGAAGGAAGTAGAGATATTTTATGGAAACTTAATTTTTGCTTTGCCTTTGCCTCATGCAATCTTGAGGCCAAAGCTACTAGTGGTATTGATAGGTTTTTTCCCCTTATTTGGTGTTTATTTGAGGCTAATGTCAACCACAAGCAAGGGTGCACCACACCCTAGGGTAAGTTTTTGCTTCTCTGGAGAGGAGGAGAGCATTACACAAAGAAATGGCATGGGAGGGGGATGGGACTTTAAAGGAAATTTCCTCTTGGAGCTACTAGGAGAGGTGGGTTTTGATCATAGTCCCAGGGAGAGTTATGAGGTGGACTAGTATTAAGAGATGGGATGTTTACTAAGTAGTAATTATAAATCACATAAATCAAGCCCTAGTGTAGAAGTAGGTAAACCCCTTAAAATCCCATTCTCCATGGATGAAAATAAAAGGAACAGATAACTTAATGTTTTTAATGCCTTAAGTGATTAAGGAGTGGTAAATGGTACTAGTGGATTATAGAGAATCATTCCTCAATTATGAAGTACTATACTAGGTAGTAGGTAATGACACCCCACAATGGTGAAAGATGTTCTCTACTAAATCCATTCATATGGCTATTCAGTTTCTTGTGATCATTTAGAAACATTGAATTATGTTGTTCATAAGCCTGTTTATGGCTTAGTCTGGGGAATGTTTCACCATCACACTTTAGTCTTGTCACTTGAGCAATTAGCTCTTCTGAAATATCATTTTTTACACCATCCACCACAACTATCCCATTTTTATAGCTATTAATAAACAAGGACAAGAATTTCTCATCATTTCATTTCATAATTTTAAAAAATGAAATGATTCCTCCCCTTTCAAACATGTCCCGCACTTGGGTATTCTTGTTTAGGGAGACATATGAAGTGGGTTTCAAATGTAGATGTCAGCCCTCCGTGACTGCAAATTTCTCACAGCAAGGAACATAACACACTAAGATGAATCTTAAAAATGTTATTGAACCTTAATTTGTTTATAATTTTAATCCTTATAAAATCCAGCCAAACCTTTTAAATTTTTAAATTTTACAAATATCAAGTAGGCGTACTTTAAACATAGCATATTTATGAAATGGCCTGTTTCATATATTATTAACCATACATAGATCACATGGAATTTAAATTACAAATAAATAATTAAGAGTTTCCTATAAAATTAGGCTAGCATGTATATGATGTTTATATTACGAATATATTTTATAAGTAGAACAAATTTGAATATATGATTTGATTAAATTATGATTGTATAAAACAAATTTATAGGCTAGTAATAATGCCTATGCATCTATTGTTATAACAATTTATATTATCTTGTTTTCTAAATGTCATGGTCACAGTTTTGTAACATATATTAGTATTATACACAAGTTACAATCATATTAGTATGATATAAAATTCATTTATGGATTGTTTTGAAATAATTATAATGTTATATAATAATACGTCACATAATAGAAAAATGGAATAAGTTAAAATTCTTATGACTTTTTATAATCATTATTGGTGTTGTTGTAGATAATTATTGACACTATTCATGTGTCTTTTTAATAATCATTATTGTTGTTGCAAAAAATTATTGACGTTGATAAATAATGATACATTAAAAGTCAATTTTATTTAATATAGTGATAAAAAATCTTAAATTATTAACCACAACATACTTATGAATAAAAAAATAAATTAATACTAATTAAGCCGATAGGCTTTTACTGGGGGCTTTTTGCTCACTGAAGTGTAAGAAAATCCAATGACTGTTGCTTTCCCATCACCGGTCACTTTTCTCAGCAAGCGACAGGTGGATTATTGGTTGTTTGGCTTAGATTTTGACATGTGTCCCTTGCACGAATCTCGAAGAAGTGGCCAACAATAAGTGATGAGTTGTGCTTTGTTTGTTTTTCATTTCTCATTATCATTTTGAATATTTTTGGTCTACAAGTTTTGGTTTGTTTAGGGTTCCATCTATTGTTCAGTCTGTGCATTTGATGAGTACGTGCATCTGTCTGTAAGTTTTGGCTTGATTAAGGTTCTGTTTGGTGTTTTTTGAGTGCAAGCTTGGGTTGTGAGTGCATTTGGTGAATGCATTAGAGAAATTGTAGGTGACATATTTTGACTATGTACAAAGGTTTTTGTTTGTTTAATGTCATATTTTTTGGTGTTTTGATTACGGGTTTTTTGTTGATTAGGGTTCTTGGGCATTGGCTCGGTGCAAACCTCTGCAAGTTTTCACTTGATTAGGGTTCTATTTGGTGTTTGTTGAGTGTTGAATGCATTAGACTGCATGGAGGAGAGTTATTTTGACCACCTACAAAGGTTTTTTAACTATAATGTTAACACATTTTTCACCACCTAGAAAGGTTTAATTTTTTTTTTTAAGGGTCCTCTGCAATTTTCCTGTCTATTTTTTGATTAGGGAATGAAATCAGTTTCTGTAATTTTCTTATCTTTTGTTTTTCGGTCTTCATTTTCTTGTGAATTATTTTTATCTGCAAGTTTTTTGATTGATTAGGCTTTAGTTTGTGGTTGACATGGGTACTGAATTAGTTCTTATTGCATTCTTCAATAATGTTCTTTATTTTGGCATTGGCCACCTTTTTCTCCTCTATTCTTACCTTTTTTGGGGTAGAAATGGGCGGTCAAACCAAAACAAAACTAAAATATTGAATATGTTTACTAATATGCATGGTAACATGTTGTTTTAATGATATTTGGGAATTTTCTTAATGATGCATTTTCACTTGTTGGTTCCCACAGAATAGTGACACAAATAATGGAACAAAATTTTACAATGAATAGAGGGATCCGAGAAAGAGAGGATGTTATTTTTTTTCGTTTAATGTCATCTTTTTTGGTGTTTTGATTATGGTTTTTTTGTTGATTAGGGTTCTTGGGTGTTGGCACAGTGCAAACCTCTGTAATTTTTCACTCGATTAGGGTTTTTTTTGGTGTTCATTGAGTACCGAATGTATTAGACTGCGTGGAAGTGAGCTATTTTGACCACCTACAAAGGTTTTTTTACTATAATATTAACACATTTTTCACCACCTAGAAAGGTTTAATTTTTTTATTTAAGGGTCCTCTGCAATTTTCCTAACTATTTTTTGATTAGGAAATTAAATTGATTTCTGTAATTTTATTTTCTTTTGTTTTCCAGTCCTCATTTTGCTGTGAATTTTTTTTCCTCTACAAGTTTTCGGTTGATTAGGGTTTAGTTTGGCAGTTGTCATGGGTAGTGACTTAGTCCTTCTTGCATTTTTTTGTAATGTTTAGATGCTTTATTTTGGCTTTGGCCACCTTTTTCTCCTCTATTCTTACCTTTTTCAGAGTAGAAAGGGGAGGTGAACCCAAAACAAAACTAGAATGTTGAATATGTGTTTATTAATATGCAAGGTAACATGTTGTTTTAATGATATTTGGGAATTTTCTTAATGATGTGTTTTCTCTTGTTGGTTCCCATAGAATAGTGACATAAATAATTAACAAAATTTTACAATGAATAGAGGGATCCAAGAAAGAGAGGATGTTAACACTGTGATGAGGAAGCTTTTGGAAGAGAGAAACAAGATAAAGGGGAACCTCATAAGGGTTGTTGATCAACTAGAACGTAGAATGGTTAGGCAGCCCGGAACCCCTCCTATTGTCGCCACTCCTATTTCCACCATTCTTAGTATGGTGGATGATGATGATAGTATTAACGAACTCAATCTCCAATGTCTTCCTATACCCACTATTGAATGGTTAATTGATTCAGTAGGTGTTTTTGAAATAGGAGATAAGATCCTTAAGTGGAATGATAATCAAGATGGGTGGGTTGCATGGGTAGATACTAATTAGAGTTGTTTAGGCACTGTGTCATTGGTTTAGTTCTTATTTTGATAATATTTTGATATTTGAAGTGATCTTCATACTTTTCGTACTCCATTCTTATATGTAGAACTCATAGATTGGTACTGTGATTTTTTGTATCAATGAACATATTACAATTAACATAAAATAAATATCCACACGACAGTGTTGTTTCTCTTTTGGTTTACTTTACTCTATTTTGGGTTTTCTTCTGATCCATTGTATGTTTTACAACAAATGTTGACATTTTCTTTTTTTATAGAGAAATACAAATACACAATATTTTACTCTATATAAAAGGATAGGAATATATATATAAAGAAATATGAAAACACATATTAACACATATATGAAGTGTTGAATATGAACACATATATTAAGACATATTCAAACACATAAATGGATAGTTGTTACATTGAAAAAATTACAAATTGTGTTAACTTTACACTAAGAAAACTTTTGTAGCCGATCAAAATAGCTTGCTATGAAACCTTAGATATGATTAAAAAAGTAATTTATTACACTTCATATTTTTGTTGAGTCATTTTTTCTTAGAACATACCCTCATACGTATGACATCATTCTGATGTGTTGGATTATTTGAGCTAAATAATTGTAAGATCGGATGCTTTGGATGTTTATAAGTAGTTGTAAGATATGTTAAAACAATTAGCAAATTTTTTTCTCACTTTAATGGTGTATAGTTAGGTATATCAATTTATGTTTTACATGACTGTCGAAGTGTGTGATTTTAAGGAGTTGAAGTATTTTTACACAAATTTTAATTTATGGGAAAAGGATATTTTGAATTCTTTTTCTATTTTAGTGGATTGGCTATTATTTAGAAATTTTCTAGTCATAAGATAGAAGAAATTACAATTAATGCTAGATGCAATACCTGTCACGATTTAGCTTCTTCAGTGAAAGCTATCCTGGGTTTTATACTTTTATGGTATGCTCTCTAAGTAGTGTAACCCTGTTTGCCTAAGCAAAAGAAAAAAGAATAGGAATCTAGTGCTAAGACTGGCATGCTTTATAATAGCGTATGACTCTGAATTTGATTGGACACATATATCTATATATACAATGAACTCTAGATGAATACCTGATATAGCCTAGCATATTTCTCTCGTATTTCCAGTATCTGACAGAGAGAAAGTCCTGGAGTGAAGTCACTCAATTTCTCAAAATCCATCAAAACATTCAAAATTGCATCAAGGGGAGCTTTCACTTTAACTTTTGCACTTATCTTCCTTCAGTTTTTTCCTTTATTTTCAATACTGAGCTTTCCTTGAAATGTTGAGTATGAGTTCGGGTCTTCCTTAGAATCTTTCACTTCTCTATAAAATTGTATTGGATTTTTTCAACCTTAACAACTAAGTAGGCATAAATTACAAGTGTCCATTGAGAGATAAGGATTTGAGATGAAAATGAGAAATGGGTATGTAATTAATAGTTTTGGAGGGGGAGACATGCTGATAGGGAGATTCTCACAAAAGAGTTGTTGTTAGGTTTGTATGTTAGAAAAAGGTGTTAAGGTGGGTTTCCATGTTTGTTAACTCCCTTCTCTCCTCTTGAATCAATTCAGACACCTAAAATCTTGTGGAAAATTCTCTACCAACTTGTTTACTCCAGTTACTCAAGATCCGGGCTAGAACTCACTAGAGTAAGTTCAACCATCAATATGTCAAATTCTTTAACCTTCACTTGTAGGGGACTAGGAGAAGTTTGAGATGGTGTAATGAATCCTACCATGTGGTTTTGTAGTTTTTTTTCCTTCATTTCTTCATCACTTTCTTAAGTTCCTATTTTCGAGGCCTAGTAGCCCTATGAGCCCCTTTTAGCCCTACCTTCACGGTTTTTTCTCATTTTCTCAAAAAATTTCCAAAGGACCTCCTAAAAGATTTTGTGATCTGGATATCCATTTGGACATTCTTTATGATCTAGCAGATGAGTAGTTCTTCTTTGTTTGTAAAGTACGACCCCAAATTAGCTCTTTTGTAGGGTTTAAGGCTTATAAGTTTTCTTCAATGGATTTTACTGTTCTTCACACTTTTTCATATCTCCCCATTCATACTGGAGAGTTTCACAACAACCAAATTCAATGCTAAACACTTGAAACAATTAGATTAGATCACCCCTACAAGCAATAGTGTGAATAGCAGTCATGTTCCTAGTCGGGCTATGGTAGAGCTCACCTAGGGCATGAAGGTAAAATGAAACCAAACAACTTCTAGGAAAAAAAAAGAGATATTTACATTATTTACAGACTCCATAACTTGAATCCCTAAGGGCATAGATAATCCACAAAGGAAATTCAAGTTGGTTCCATTCTCTTGGCCTTAACCTCTACTGAGGCCGAGAATAGTGTAAATAGGAAAAACTTCAAAACACCAATTAAAATGGTACAATTAAATGTCACAAATATTTTCTATGCACCACACCATCACATACAAAGCATCCATGAAGGTATATTATGAAAACTACTTCATCTAGTATGGACTGCTATAAGCAATTTTGCAAATTTTATGAAAACAAGAAAATGCTTGAATTTGCTTATTGAGGAATTTGATTATTTGGATCTTCCAGCCTCCTTAAAATGATTCAAAAGGCCTTATATATGCCTACTCATTCATAACCAACCAACCAACCATCGGTTCTCTAACCACCAATTTGATCATTTTTCAAAAGTTGCTCACATTGTTGCAAAACGTTAAGCAAACATGACAACTTTTGCTCCCCAATGCATTTTTCAAACTTGTGCATATCTACACACTCTAAACTTCCTAGGATGGTTTCCTAATATCAAACCAACATTTCCAAAATCCTTATGAGGCCTTACAAGTATTTTTACCCCATTTTGCTAAATGATGCCATTTTAGGCTTACAGAGACACATTGGACAAAACTGAGAAAATAAGTTAACACTAGAGAAAATCAAACTACCAATAACCTTAAAACACACTTTTAGACCTTTTAATAGTCCTTTATTCACTTATTGATCCAACTAGGGATCATTCACTCCAAAATTGTGAAAATTCATCAAGAAATCTAGGTGCTCCTGCACCTTACTCCCCCAATGAGAGAGAAGTAAAATGAATCCTTAAGGAAACAAAGAGAGGTCTATTCCAACCTTTGGAAAGTCTGCTTCAGGTACCCAAGTGGCCTCAAATTCTGGAATATGTTTCCATTTAACCAAATGCTCCATGTAGGCGGTATGCCTAGTCTTATTCAGAATTCCTGAGTCCAACACATTCTCCACTTGTGGCTTGGTTGGAGGTGGTAAAGCTAGGTTTGAAATTGATTGAGAGACATCTAAGACTCCATTGCATTCTTCTAGAAGTGTGCCTTTGTACTACACAAAGTCTAGAACATTAAAGATAGGAGACAAAGCTATGTCCCCGGGTAGATCAATTTTATAAGCATTTTACCCATACTTAGCCAAGAACTTACAAGGTCCAATCCTCCTCATTTGAAGCTTTCTAGGGACACCTTTTTTAAGCCTTTCTTTTTTCAAGTGAACCATTACCATGTCACCAATAGAAAATTGTACATTCTTCCTCTTTTCATCCACTTTGTCCTTTATTCTTTGAGAGTTTTCTTATAAATCCTACCTAACTTGCTCATGAATCTCCTTCATGGATTGACCCATGTCAACAATATGTCCACTCCTTAGAACCTTACTTCCAATGTCTCTAAACTCCAACACACCTCTTTCATGAATCCCATAAACTACTTCAAAAGGACTCTTATAGGTTGATCTATTCATATTGTCATTGTAAGAAAATTTAGCTTGATGGATGATCTGATCCCAAGCTTGTCAGTACTCCTTTGTCAAACATCTAAGAAGGTTCCCAAGTGTCCTATTTACCACATCTATTTGGCCATCCATTTGGGGATGGTATGCTGAGCTAAAAGACAAGTTAGTACCCAATCTCTGCCATAAAGTTTTCCAAAAATGACCAATGAATTTGGTATCTTTATCTGACACTATACTGATTGGTAAAAAATAAATCCTAATGACTTCCTTGAAAAATAAATGAGAAATATGACTAGAATCATGAACAACCTTACATAGAATGAAATGGGCCATTTTACTAAATCTATCTACCACAACATAGATACTATCAAATCTAGTTTCTGGCTTGGGTAAACCAACAACAAAATCCATACTTACACACTCCCATGGCTAGTTTGGGATAGGCAATGGCTGATAGAGTCCAAAATTCAAAGAGGTTCCCTTTTCCCTTTGACAATTAACACATTGTTCAACATACTTTCTGATATCCCTTTGCATCTTTGGCCAATAGTAGAATCTTTGAACAAGTTCTTAAGTCTAATTCAACCCAAAATGACCACTTAAGGAACCATTGTGCTTCTCTTGCATCAAGTTCTCTCTCGTGCACCCTCTTGGCATAGAAAGTTATCCTCCTTTAAATAAAATACCATATTCCAAAGTAAAATCTCCATATTCACTATGAAAATGATTCCTAAACTTTGGCAAACCTTGTAGATGTCACCAAAATATTCATCATCTTGATATATCCCTTTGAAACTATCAACTCCATTGCTTTTGAGCTTCACTTCTTGAACTATTAGCAACCTTCCACTTAATGCATCAGCAACCTTATTACATTTACCTTTCTTATTCTTAATGGTAAAAGTATAATATTACAAATACTCTACCCATTTGATATGCCTACGATTGAATTTTTCTCGGGAGTTGAGGAAACTAAGAGCTTGGTTATCAGTGTAAACCACAAACTATTTATGTAATAAGTACTGCCTCCATTTCCCAAGTGATTGAACAAGTGCATATAACTCCAAATCATAGGAAGAATACCTTTTCTTGGCTTCATTGATATTTTCACTGAAAAACGCATCCGCTCTGTTGTCTTGGCTTAGAACCACAATTGCTATGTTGCTTGCATCACATTCTATGGTGAAGAGTTTATCAAAGCTTGGCAAAACAAGGATAGGTAGAGTATCCATCTTTGTCTTCAAGAGTTCAAATCCTTCTTGTGCCTCTTTTGTCCATTGAAACTTAGCCTTTACACCTCCTTTCATTGTATCAAGCATAGGTGCACATATCTCACTGAATCCTCTGATGAACTTCTTATAAAATTGTGCCAAACCATGAAAACTCCTCACTTAACTTGTTGTTTTAGGTGTAGGCCAACTGATTATGGCTTCCACCATTGAGGTATCCATCTTCAAATCACCACTTGAGATTACAAACCGAAGATATACCAACTCATTTTTCATGAACTCATATTTCTCCAAATTGATAGTTAGTTTCTCATCACATAATTGCTTCAATACAATATCTACATGCCTAAGATGTTCTTTTTAAAACTTACTAAAAATCAAGATGTTATCTAGATAAACAACAACAAACTTAGCAATGTAATCTTTAAGCACTTCATTCATGAGTATCATGAATGTGCTAGGGGAATTTGTGAGTCCAAATGGCATAACAAGCCAGTCATAAAGACCTTCTATGGTTTTGAATGATGTCTTCCACTCATCTCCCTCCTTTATTCTAATTTGGTGGTAGCCACCCTTGAGGTCTATCTTGCTAAAATACTTAGCACCCCATAAACAATCCATCAAATCTTCAATTCTTGGAATGGGAAACCTATACCTGATTGTAATCATGTTGATGGCTCTTGAATCGGTACAAAGTTTCCAGGTACCTCCCTTCTTTGGTGCCACAATAGTGGGAACTGTACATGGGTTGACAACCTTCCTTATCAGACCATTATCCAAAAGTTCTTGGATTTGCTTAGCCACTTATTTATTTTGCTTCGGTGTCATTTTGTAGGCTGCTTTATTAGCCAATGAGGCTTCGGGTATGAAGTCAATTTGATGATTTATGGCTCATTAAGGAGGTAAAGTAGCAGGTGTTCCATCACTTATGATCTCCTTAAACTAATTGATTATTTGCTGCACTTCAATAGGGATACAAACCTTCTTGTCCTTCTTTTCATCTCCTGGTTTTACAACAAGTGTAAACCCCACTCATTCTCCTTCTTTGAGAGTGTTTATTAAATCCTTCTCACTAACTAGCAGCACATTGGAACCTTTAGATCTGCTCTCTTCTTGATCTCCTAAGGACTGAATTTTATAGGTAACTCCATCTTTTTTAAAGGTATATGAATTCTTTTCTCCATGGTGTATTGCTTTTGTATCAAATTATGAGAGCCTATCTAGGAGTACATGGCATGCATCCATTGACAATATATCACACAAAATATTGTCTTTGTAGCCTCTTTTGGTGATCCCTACCCGAGTTTTCTCATTCACCAAAACATGTTGCCCCTTGTTGAGCCAAGTAACTCTATAAGGATGACTATGTGAGATTCTTTGCAATTTGAGTTTTCTTACTGCCTCTTCTGACACTATGTTATCATTAGATCCTGAATCCACTACCACTCTACACACTTTACCCATGATCTTGCACTTTATCCTAACACAAGGATATTCTTTGTCTAGGTTCCTCCTTTACTAGTTCCTTGATCAAAACTCTCCTTATCATGAGGTTCTCTCTATCTTTAGAATCTAAGCTCATCTCTGATGTCTTCACATTTTCTGCATCTTCTTGAATATAAATTACTCTCCTTTCACTTCCTTGGGATGAAGAAGAATTCTCAGGGCATCTATAGGTCGAGTGTCCAGTCTGATGACAATTGTAGCACTTCATTATGGAGAAATAGGACCCTCTTCTTGATCCACTAGACCATCCTCTATTAGAGTTGCTAGATCCCCTTCCTCTATAGCTTCTCTTTCTATTGGAATCCCCACTTTACTCTACCAACTTGGATTCCCCTTGGGATATTTGGTCTACACCCCTTCCACCATAGCTACCTCTATGACCTCTTCCATCTCTTCCCCTACCTCTGCCTCTATTACATTTCTCTTGTTTCTTTTTACTCTTCTCTTCCACCTTGAGTGCCAATTGATAGCACTTGTGGACAGTACTAGGACATAACAAACTTAACTCTTCTTGGATATTCCACTGCAAACCATTCAAGTACCTGGCAACCTTGATGCTTTCATCCTGTATCTCAAACACAACTTGAAAAATTCTTCAATGCATCTTCTCACATCTAGTTCACTTTATCTCAAATTTTGTCTCCTCTTATGTAATTGATTTTCATAGTCTTCAGGGATATAGGCTTCTCTCACCTTGTCTAGCATTCCTTTCCAAGTGGCAATTGGGTTCTTACCCTCCTTTTGTCTTTCCTCTTGGATGAACTTCCACCAAGTCAAGGTTGCTCCTCTCAGTCTAGATTTGGCTACCTTCACCTTTTGTGCTTCATTAATTCCATCACATTCAAAGTGATTCTCTAGCCCTTCAATCCACTCCATAACCAATTTTGGTTCCATTTTTCCACAAAACAGTGGTACTCCTTCTAGGTACTTACCTCTTAATGATTTTATGGCTTTAAGGAAAGGTTCTTCAGGCAAAATAGGATCTGGTTCAGGTGTGTCATCCTCTTCTACCACTTCTTTACCCTTTTCATCATTGATTTTGATAGTCACCTTCTCAATTTTGTCTTCTACTTCACCTAGTTTGTTCTCCAATCGTTGCAACTTTTCCCTGAGGAGTCTATTCTCTTCCTCTTGGTCTTCTACCCTTTTGGCTAACTCTCAATTAGTCACCATTCTGAGACTATTTTCACCCACTAACTCAGTCTCTGACATCAACTAGTTCCTTCGCAAATCTAACCTAGCTCTGATACCACTTTGATAGGGAGATTCTCACAAAAGAGTTGCAATTAGGTTTGTAGGTTAGAAAAAGGTGTTAAGGTGGGTTTCCATGTTTTTTACGCCCTCCTCTCCTCTTGATTCAATTCCAACACCTAAACTCTTATGGAAAAATCTCTACCAACTTGATTACTCCAGTTACTCAAGATCCAGGCTAGAACTCACTAGAGTAAGTTCAACCATCAAGATGTCAAATAATTTAACCTTAACTTGTAGGGGACTAGGAGGCATTTGAGGTGGTGTAACAACTCTGACCATGTGGTTTTGTAGTTTTTTTCCTTCATTTCTTCATCATTTTTTTAAGTTCCTATTTTCAAGGCCTAGTAGCCCTATGATCCCTTTTACCCCCATCTTCACAGTTTTTGCTCATTTGCTCAAAAAACTTGCAAAGACCCTCCTAAAATCTTGTGTGATCTGGATACCCATTTGGACATTCTTTACGATTCAGGAGATGAGTAGTTCTGGTTTGTCCATACAAGTAAAACACCCAAATTGGCTCTTTTGTAGGGTTTAGGTCTTATAAGTTTTCTTCAATGGAGTTTACTGTTCTTCAAACTTTTTCATATCTCCCCACTCATACTAGAGCTTTGTACGAAAGACAACTTCAATTCCAAAAACTTGGCATAATTAGATTAGATCACCCCTGCAAGCAATAATGAGAATAGCAGTCATGTTCCTAGCTAGGCTATGGCAGAGCTCGCCTAGGGCATGAAGTTAAAGTGAACCCAAAAAACTTCCAGGAAATAATAAGAGATATTTACATTATTTTCGACTCCATAACTCAAATCCCTAAGGGCATAAAGAATCCACAAAGTAAATTCAAGTTGGAGCCATTATCTTGACCTTAACCTTTACTTGGGCTGAGAATAATGTAAATAGGAAGAATTTCAAAACACCAATTAAAATTTCAAGAAGAAATGTCACAAATAAACTACCAATAAACTAAAAACACACTTTTAGACCTTTTAATAGTCATTTATTCACTCATTGATCCAACTAGGGATCATTCACTCCAAAATTATAAAAATTCATCAAGAAATCTAGGTGCTCCTGCACCACATGTACTTTGGTCATCGAAAATACTAAGCAACCCATCCTAATTGAATTAGAATTTGGCCCATTTGGGTGTCCTTCATACGACTATACTGAATAGTTTTTATATTGAAACTGGTACCAAATGAGATGGATATTTGTGAGATATAAACGTGGAACAATATCTACAACAAGCTTCTGATACACCTCCCAATTAGTTTGTAATTAAAGCGATTATTAAAAGAAATGGGTGTCTGCAATTTTTGTGTGTTTTGGTTTCCATTCCTCATTTTCGTGTGCATTGTTTTTGGTCTACAAGTTTTTTTCTCATTAAGGTTTAGTTTGGTGGTTGTCCTAGGCACAAAATTTCTCAATCCATTATGTTGTTCTATGTCTTCTAATAAGGAATTTTGCAACCTCCTTACAATGCATTTGCTAATAGGGTCAAAATCAACTTTATTTTGCAAGGCAACATACCTATCCAAACGACAACACTCATTTCCTCGCAGTAAAACTGAAATCATTTTATCACTTAAAGTCAGGTAAGCTATCCTTCTCTTCCGATGTGCATCTATGTTCTCTACAAATGAAATGCCTTCTTTTTAGTGGTTAAATAAAAACACACAAAATTATGTCCATATCACTAAGTTATTGATTTCTGCATATGTCTTTCTCTGTGAATAGCTTTGTTTCAGAACAACCTGTGCAATATTCAATTATTTCAAAAATTAAAACATATCTTACAAAATATTATAAGAGATTGTTAATAAATGTGTAATCTTATGCATGTTTAGTGCTTCCATAGAAGAGCCTTCCTCTCGATTTTAAAGATCTCATTTCAATATGTCATCTCCATCAACTCCCTCTAAATCTTCATAGCAGTCCACAATGGACTCTTCAGTAAGTTGATACATTCTGCCTTTTCAGAACCCCAACTTTGTGGTCATTACTTTCATAATATCCCTCGTTCATAATACATTTTTAATTGATTGCATGCCTTTCATTTTTACATGCTCTTTGTTTTCTAGCATATAGAAATATAGTTATGCATTCTTTAATTGATGCTTTTCTATACCATTGCCACATTAAATGGTTCAAGATTCTTTAATTGCATGCATTCCAAAAAAATCAACTATATGTGAAGGGATGGTCATGTATATTTCTTACTACCCCTTCACATTAAGTCCTCAATGTTGATATTATCTTTTTGTAGTCACTTGCCCAATAGTGTGCCCCCCACCCCATGTGTAATTCAATATATCAATGTTGGAGGTGACCTTCATTTAGTATTTCTCCAAGTTTTGTCATTCCAAGAAATGCAGGGTGTCGAAGATGACACACACAGATATATACTTGTTTTGTCTGATGGCACATACATGCAGATGGCAATTCTACCACCTAAGTATCCATAATTTATACTTTCAGACACTCTAAAAATAGTATCTGTAGTTCTCTTGAAAATTTATACTTCCAGATATGTATGGAACACAAGGTAGGAAAGATACCATGTTTATAAAAATATCCTTCTTTGATATTGAATCTTTTGTTGCAACAAACTTCACAAACTTAAACAAAACTATTTTTCATTTTACAGGACTATTATAATACTTAGTCTAGAGGTCAAACAAAGTAACTACCAATTATTTGGTAAACCTGCATACCTATTCAAAGAACAACAACCAAAATTATTGGGCTAAGAAACACCTTCATCCTCTAAATGTTCTCTTCAGTTTCGTGGTGCACAACCATCTCCACAAAGTGTAACGTCTGATAACATAAGCCCTATCAAAAGTTTAAATCCCTACCAAAATAAATGGACAATCAAGGGAAAATTCACCTACAAACAACAAATACGTCCATATAGTACACCTACCAAGAATGGGAAAGTTTTCAGCTTTGACATTGTAGACACTGGGGGTTGTGAGGTTAGGGTCACATGCTTCGATCAAATACCTCAACTACATAGTGATCATGTTGAGGTGGGTGCTCACTATGTCATTTCATAGGACTCCATAAAGGAGGTGAACACAAAATACAATAAGTTAAACAGTCATCTAGAGATTTTCTTATCAGATGCTTCAATATTGAAATGTTGCACACCTAATGTTGATTTTGCTCAGAGCTGCTCCCCTTTCACCCCAATTAGTGAAGTGGTTCAGTTGACTAATAATACATTGGTTGACATCATCGATGTTGTTGTCTTTGTTGGAGATGTCATTACAATCCATAGAAAGGATGGTAGTCAAACTAAGAAGCGAACTATTAAAATTAATGATCTGTCCAGTTCCACAATTGATGTCAATCTATGGGGGCCAGCATCGGGACAAAGAGGGCATGACTTAAACAATATGTTAACCCTTGATGTTGTTCTTATGCTTGTTGTACTCAATGGCCATGTAGGTTACTTTAATGGGAAGGTTATCAATATGACATCTACAACAACACTACATATTAATCCTCCTTTCGCAGAGGTAAAACCCATCATGCTAAGAGGACCTCATCCATTGCATCCTCATGCTTTCTCTTTGGTCTTTACACATATTGATGGAAGATACATCAAGATGACTATTGCATTGATGTCTGAACACAAGAGTGCTAGACTAGAAACAATTCAAACCACTATAGTTGTTGTTCTTAGATTTGTGAATGTAATAGATGATGACTTCTATTATGCAGCATGTCCACTAAAAGTTAATGGTAAACCTTGCTCTTAATAGGCTGATGATTCATGGTTGTGTCCTAGATGTCAAATGAGCATAAAAAAATACAATTACAGTTACCTTTTACCAACAAAACTACAAGATGCAACAGGAACTCTTTGGGCAACTTCTTTTGATGAGGTAGGAATATATTTGATAAAAAGAACTGCAAAAGAGCTTTACATGCTCCAAAATGATGTTAGCACAACATATACACCTTGTGTTGTCATTAATACAGTTGTTTCGTATCACTACACATTCACTCTATTGGTTTCTACCAACACATACAATTTTGAGCCTAAGTTGAAGGTTGCAATTAACAAGGTCTGCAAGGTTGATTATAAAGCTGAGTGCAATGCTTTACTTGCAGAGTTTGCTCGCCTCTCCGCACAACCTTATCTCTGTACTACACCTCTTGGATATTTTAAATACTTTGCTCTCATATAAGACCTATCACATTTCCTCTTTTTCAATTTTACATGTTTTATATGCATACAATCCTGCTACATTGTAGACAATTTTATGACAATTATTATAATGATAGATAACCAATATGTTTCTATAATTTTGAAGGCATTGATGTTAATTCCTAACATTTTTGGTTTTGATGACGTTTTTTAATAGTTAGCTACACTTTACAAGTCTTTGCTTTCAACTAAGATACATATACAAATGCATTCACTAAAATCTTTTCTATGTGCAGTTACACATATGTACACATACAATCATAGGCATTTGAAGTGTTGGACTCATTCCTATTATGATGATAGCCTTGTTTGTTTGTTTGCATATGTGTAGCTGCATATATGTTTGATTATTCTTTATAACTATTTATGTCCTTTTATAAATTCCATATCTTGCTAAAGGCTTGCCTTACTGCAACAAACATTTCATATGTGCACATACACATATGTAGGCATAGGGGTTTAGATAAAATAGGTCTTCAAGCCCACAAACTTATATGTACACACATGTATATTTACCTATAATGTTATGTGTTTGTATATGCTTATTGGTATTCATTTTAATTCTTAAAATATCTACAAGTTTCTTTATATGCCTCCATGTGTATATGTGCATATATTTTTTGTTATGATGCCTTCCTAAAGGCTTCCCTTTGTACAAGAAGGGTTTCATATGTGCACATACACATATGCAGGTATATTAGTGTAAGCAAAATAGGTGTTTAACCAAACAAGCTTATATATACACATAATTCTATAGTTAGTTTTACCTTTGTATGTTTGTATAAGCTTTTCACTATTCCTTTCATTCCTACGATGTATGCACCTTTATTTATATGTCTCCATGTCTGTATGTGCATATATGTGTAGTTTCTTTCTCTAAATGGTGGTGTAAATATATATATATATATATATATATATATATATATATATATATATATATATATATATATATATATATATATATATATATATATCTTACATTTGTAAATGCTTCCTCCTATGTCAGTATGTTTTCCACTATGTTTCACTCTATGCAATGATGAAGAAAAATATACTGCTTTTATAACTTGTTAGCCAAATGTTTGTCCATTATCCTCTGCATGATGCCTTTATTCTATTGTTCCAAACATAAATATATTGTTAAAAAAGATATAACAAAGTCTATTATTTCTTTTGTATCTTATTTCTTTACAAATGCTTTCCTTCTTTGATGCTTACACTATACTTTAAACTTTCTCTTTATTCGACTTTGTTTCCAAATTTTAAAATTTACTTTTAAATTTAGTTTTGCACTTCATATTCCAGTTTAAATTAATTCATGTATGTAGAGATACATATTCTACTATAAAAAGGCTTCCACTTCTTTATTATATAAGTAACTTCTTTCTTTCAATGTCTCCAACAAGAATTATAAGAATGTGCCTCTATGCTTGCATGTTTTTATATAGATGCACCCATGTACATATATATGTCTGTGCTCACACATTGAACACTAAGAATGTTCATCTTTGCATATAGAAAATTACACATGTAAACGTACTTGCAAATATACAAGGTGGTTTACATCTAATGCAACACTCCTTGTTGCATTGCACAATAAAAGGCCCTAGCCTCTATCAAACTTCAATGTCTTCAAATACATACTCATATATGCTGGTTAGTTGCCTTACAGAATAAATTTGATTTCATTGCAATTTCCTCTATATATAAGTACTGACTGTTCATACACATAGAAAACATAAAAAAAATAATCTATGCATGAAAACTAATATACACATTCATATTTATTTATATATACATATGTATATATGTATATATAGATATGTATATATATACATGTATGTCCAAATAAATATATATACATAGTTATATAGTTATATATACATATAAATGTATTTATATATGTGCATATCTGTCTATATCGTTATACACATATTTTCATTCATATGTATAGCTATTTACATATATATGTATGTATATATATACATGTGCATATATATACAAGCATCTATATGTATATATAAATATATATCTATGCATATATATACATATTTATACATAAATTACAAATTAGGTTATGATTACACAAACATAATGTTTATGCATAGTAAAAAAAACACACCTAGAGCTCTTCTAATGCCTTCAGCAAATGGTCTCACAGCCAAAGCATGCACTTAGTGAATGCCAAATAGAACCCTAATGAAACAAAAACTTATAGACAAAAAACAATGTAAGAAATGAAAACCAAAACAAAAGGCTTTCACTTACGGATCACTATTTTCCTCAAGATGCATGCACAACACACGTCACCGCCACCACTAAACAACAAACCAAAACACTCTAATTAAATTATGGTGCAAGCAAATACATTTGTATAAACCTAAATATGTCCACATAAATACATATATGTATTCTTATATACTTTTATATACATATACACATATTTATATATATGCATATGTCTCAATACAATTATATACGTATTTACATACATACATATATCTATGTACATATGTATGCATATGTATTTACATGTGTGTATATGTACAAACTTATTTATCTATATAAAAATATGTAACTATAGATATATATTATATGTTTATCTACGTGCCTTGATTTTCTTGCAATTCCATTAATATAAAACACTGTAACTGTATCCTTGTCGTCATACATGCTTGCATCCCTGCCCTCTTCAATTATTATACTTCCAATATTTATATATACATATGTATATATGTATATATAGATTTGTATATAAATGTAGACATGTACACTTCTATATATAAATTAACATATATAGATATGTATATATATACATGTATGTCCAAATAAATATATATACATATACATGTATTTATATATGTGCATATATGTCTATATCATTCTACACATATTTTCATTCATATGTATGGCTATGTACATATATATGTATGTATATATATACATGTGCGTATATATACAAACATCTGTATGTATATATATAAATATATATCTATGCAAATATATATATATATATATATATATATATATATACATAAATTACAAATTAGGTTACCATTACACAAACATAATGTTTATGCACAGTAAAAAAAAAACACACCTAGAGCTCTTCTAATGCCTTCAGCAAATGGTCTCGCAGCCAAAGCGTGCACTCAGTGAATGCCAAATGGACCCCTAATGAAACAAAAACTTGCAGACAAAAATCAATGTAAGAAATGAAAACCAAAACAGAAGGCTTTCACTTACGGATCACTATTTTCCTCAAGGTGCGTGCACAACACACATGTCACCACCACCACTAAACAAAAAACCAAGTCACTCAAATTAAATTATGGTGCAATCAAATACATTTGTATAAATCTAAATATGTCTACATAAATACATATATGTATGCTTATATACTTTTATATACATATATTTATATATATGCATATGTCTCAATACAATTATATACGTATTTACATACATACATATAGCTATGTACATATGTATGCATATGTATTTACATGTGTGTATATATACAAACTTATTTATCTATATAGAAATATGTAACTATAGATATATATTATATGTCTATCTATGTGCATTGATTTTCTTGCAATTTCATTAATATAAAACACTATAACTATATCCTTGTCGTCATACATGGTTGTATCTCTGCCCTCTTCAATTATTATACTTCCAATACACTTTTCTTCTCTTACAACTACTAGATATCCTTTCAACCTTCTACACAACAAGGTGATGTGGTCAAAGATAAGAGGAAAGAAACTAATAGAATTTACTATGCATAGAATAGAGTGGATATCTCCAACAAATGACAAATGAAATGGCATGCGTAGAAAGCGCCCAATATTGGCTTCCAAACATTGTTGGGAATGCAAACTGATCAACCTTAGCCAAACAATGTTTCCCAAACACCTCCCACTACTCCTAAACTCATCCGCCACACTCCTGCATTTCAACACACATTGTCTATCTTCTGAAAAAAGATTGACAAGTTGGGACTCCCATAAACTTGTTCTATTTGTAAAGAAAGCTATGTGGGCATGATTATTAAACATGCAGAGCATGTTGTTGTTTGCATGAGGACTTCGAATGAGAGAGGCATTCACCATTTCTCTTCATCAAACAATATGGACCTAGGTAAGCAACCTTTTATTTTAAAGCATCTTTCCCAAGTAGAAGAAATGCTCATAGCAATGGTTGCTCCTATTTTACAAGTTACTTTTTCAAGGGGAGGCCAATATAAATATACAGGCCATACAATTAACTTCTCATGAGATATTTTAGAAATTACTATTTCCTTGCCATGAAAAATATAGGATTTAGAAATCCTTATTGTCTGTAGAACTAATTTGGGAGGGATGAGTTATGACTATTATGTTAATAGGTATCACATCATGGATGCATTGAATTATAAAATTAAGGATGACCAATATTACAAAGATGTACTCATTGATATTTCTGCACTAGACCTATTGCCTAGAATAAGTACTAATGTTTCAGATTTGTTACATAGAGTTTGAATACCTCAAGATCAGCCTATACAGAATAATGATGATGCAGCCTCCACCAACCATAATGAAGATGCATTGAAAAACACTTCCACATTTATTCCACAACTTTCATCCTCAGTGTCTGAACTTGATGCAATTAGGACAATTCTACATCTGGATACTACCAATAACAATGTGATCCCTTGGCCACAAATTCATTCCTCACCTATCAGTGAATACAATATAAAAGGTTTACTTCCAATGGCATTTCCAATATTGTTTGCTAATGGATTGGTTTTTCCTCTTCAAGATAGAGAAAAACATATACATTTGTATGAATATGCTTTGCACTTAATTAAATATCATGATCAAATATTTGTTCAACATGTGTGATTCAAATATTACATCTACAATCTTATGATGAGGCACCACTCCCAACAATCAACTATTGTTTTCATAAAGACAAATTTGGAAGGTTCTCTTCCAGGCAATGTTCAAGCATCGAGGGAGCACTTACAAAAACCACCTTCAAATTAATTTCCTAACCACATCATGTGTTATGATGTTTCCTTACACGACACACACACATTTTGGAGAAAATATCATAGGGACCTCACCACAATGATAGAACAGTTGGGACCACCAACTCTTTTCTTCACGTTAATCTTAGTTGATAAAAAATGGCCTAACCTACATAAACTATTCCCAAACAGTCCTCCAAATATTTTACAACTCGCTAGAAAACAATGTATTAAGAATCTTGTCAATAACCCACATATAACCGCTTTATACTTGCATCTAAAATTCTAGATATTTTGTGATGAAGTAATTGTCAATTTGTTGCATGCAACTGACCATTGGTATAGGTATGAATGGAAACACCGAGGGTTTGCACACGTACATGGCTTTCTAGGGTTGTCAAATGTACCTAATATGGATAACCTTGATTAGACAGATCATGAAACCGTTCAATTAGATAAAACCTTCTTTGACCAATACATCACAACATGAAATCCATGCAGTGAAGTCAAGCAAGCAAATAGGCAATATACACTAGTTGCTTCAGATCCATTCCTATCAAACACATATGTAATTTTAAGATCTGATCCTTCCACAGACTATGTTGAATTAGTGAATATTGTTTAGCATCATACAAAGTGTTTAGAGTTTACTTGCTTGAAAAAGAAGAACACAACTCTTGAATGTCATTACAAAGCACCTTGAGTTGAACAACAAAATTCAACATTGATATTAGACAACAATAATAGCCCATGCTATCAACCAGCAAGGAATGAGAGTCATCTCAATGTTCACAACCTAGCCATGCTATCCATATGGAGGGTAAATGTTGATTTCCATCTTGTTTGCTCAAAAAGGGCACTACTCCAATATATTTATAAATATGTATCAAGAAATGAATGCAAATAAGAGAGCTATACTAACATGCTCAAACAAATTGTTGCATCAACTAGTACAAAACATACAATTCTCTTAGCATATCAGAGATTTATGATGGGCATTATTGCTGCTAGGGACATTAGTGCTCAAGAAACTTTCCATATGCTTCTCAAATGCCCCTTGATCTCCTGCACATGTAAATTTGTCACCCTCAATGTTGGAAAAAAAATCTTCCAATGTATAACAACCTATGATGAACCTTCTCAGCCTTCCATTTCTTTCATTTCCACCTACATGAAAAAAATGATCGAGTTATCTAACATTACTTTTCTTCATTCAGCCCAACAATATACATATAGCGAACATCACAAAAAAAGTAAATGGCAAAAAAGAAAACTAAAAGCCATTGTAAATGTCTTCCCCCAGTTCAAATCCTTACCTGTAGAAGATGACAATACATTTGAATCTTTTTGTTGGAATGAATTGCTTTTGTACAAGTCTTTCCGTAACATTCTTCTACACATAGGAACACCAGCTGATAAAATTATACTGAATTGGAAACAACTTCATAACACTCATTATGTCTGATGGCATGTTAATGGCATTCAAGAACAATTCATTCCTAAAAATGATGAAGACTCACACTTAGAAGATATTCCACAATCTACAGATCAAGAACTTTATGAGTATGAGTTCCTCTCACAAATGGGTGCTTCAAACAACTTTGATGTGACTACCCTTCAAATTCTTGGTAGGTGTGATTATGACCTCCACTTTAATTGGAGTACATCCCAGCCTAATGAATTCCTTCATAGCATAGCTCCTCAATTCATTTCAACCGAAAAAAGTCAATCGGTCACCACCCTTGGCAACATTCATTAAAGTCACCCCAATACTTTTTGAACTTGCAACAAATCAACAACTTACACTTGATATTATAACCTCTCGGACTGCACAAAATTTGAATGCCTCACCATTACGGTTGATCATCCAAGGCACAAAAGGTGCTGGAAAATTGTTTCTTCTTGACTGCATATAAAATAAGCTAAATATTAGTTTAATTCTAAAAGTATACCCAGTTCTTGTTCTTGTACAAATAGTTTTGTCTGCTTATAACATTCAAGCAACAACAATCCATGCTACCCTCCACATACTTATTCAAGAATACCGTCCTTCAACATGGCATTCCTTATTAGTGTTTCAAGAGCAATGCAAGAATTAATGGTACATTTTGATTGATGAAATGAGTTTCCTTGGCCCACAATTACTCATCAAAGTTGATAATAGATTGCGATAGGCATTTCCTATTGTCATTGTGTTGTCATTGGTGTCAACCGGTATGGGAGATTGATGAGTAGTTACCGTCATTGATACATATCGGATGTGATGCCTTCGATGTCACCTAGCTTTGGAGGTCACTGGTATGAAGAGAGTGTCATCCAACACATTAGAGTCACTATTACACAAGTTAGTGTTGACTCGTGTTGAAGACATGAATAGGACACTGGTATGATATAACAACTAGTAAATGATTGTTAGATAGTTCAGATAACCGAAAGATAACTAAGAGGGGGGGGTAAATCAGTTGTCACAGATTACAGAAAACATTAGCAATTTAAACTTTAATACCAGAACCCAAAACAATAATACTAGAACAGTCGTTAATACAATTAAGCATACACTAATCATAGAATAAAAGCCATCCACACAACACCAAGATTTGTATGTTGGAAACCCGGTAAAGGTAAAAACCATGGTGGGAAGCCTACCCATAGTCAGATAATACTTCTGCAGTAAGTATGTGAATTTACAATGAAGGGGCCTGCACTTGCAAGAAGGACAACAACCTAGAGCACACTACTCATCACAAAAGGAGCCTCACTAACTACAAATAAATCCAGACTACAATCCGGAGAAGTGTTGAACTACAAAAGATAACATCTCCTATGCCTGAGTACAATTTTGGTTAAGCTCAGTACCGGAGGACTAAATCCTCTTGCACAAACCCAATTCAATCTCCAATGATCGACCAACTCCTCTTCCTGAATGATATTACATTATTCGCACATTACATTCCTTGACCATGACCTCTTACATTAACCATGATGATCTACAATAAGATCTTACATCTTATTTATATAAACCCTCGACCATAAACAATTAGGTCATCCATTAGACAATAAACCAATTACATAATTACAAACCATGTTAGCCTCAGACCAAAACAAATAATATCCAACACACAAGACATCCCGAAAATACAACAATAGGTCATATCCACACGTTACATTAATATCGGTCTATAACCTAGATCAACCGGGACCAGGTATAGGTCCACACGCTTCAAGAATGATCTCCAAATGCCAAGTCTTGAACATGATCACCAACAACATCTTGAAACTCCATCAAAAGTTTCACCAACACCAATTATACAATGCCTCAAAGATCTCCACCAAAAGCTCTCCTGGTGAAACCCTTGCCAGAACCAGAAGCTAGTCTCCTAAGCAAGCAAGATAGCATCCAATCACCAGAACAAAACCAACTAGCCAAATATGAGTATGAGTATTATGAACAAGCCAATTCCATCACCAGATTATACCAGAGTCTACCGGATCATGTTGGATCGAAGTTAACCAAAAGACTACTCAACTCACTGGGACCAAAAGGGTTTCGGTAAAGAATCCAAACAACGAGTGTTGACATCAATGACAAAACTTCAATGCAACACATAATCAATTCCACCAAATGGCCAACAATCTCCCCCTTTGACATTGATGGCAACAATAGATGTGAAAAACATCTAAGTACCAATAAATGCCAAACAAGTCTCCCCCTGTGGAAGACAACCAACAATCTCCCGCATGTAGCTCTGAAAATCAATGCCACTCCCCCTTTGAATAATATCTCTATAAAGTTCTCAATTTCTTTTTCACATCACTATCACTCCCCCTTTGACATCAATGCTAGAAATCTAACAGAAATGTCAAAGCAAAAACATAAGCCTCTGAATCTCAAAGTTGACTACTCCCCCTCAGCAATAGCATCTCACATTAGTGCCAAAATGAATAGTATCTTAGATAATGCATGTTGGACTGATGCCAAACTGCATCAATCAAGTCTTTACCAGAGGGGCAGAAACCCCCAATCTATCTCTCAAGTACTCAAATGCTTCCTTGGATAAATGTTTAGTGAAAATATCTGCAATTTGTTCTTTAGTGTTCACATAAACCAGTCTAACTTCATTTCCTTCCACCTTCTCCTTCAAAAAGTTATACTTGATAGATACGTGGTTTGTCTTAGAATGAAATACCAAATTCTTTGATATATCAATAGTAACAAAGTTATCACACTGAATAACTACCGGTGCATCACAATCCACCTTTATATCCTTCAACATTTTCTTCATCCAAAAAACTTGTGTACAATTAGTAGCAGCAACAACATACTCATCTTCGACAGTAGATAAAGAAGTACATGACTATTTCTTGCTGATCCATGAAACCAACTTCTTTCCAAGAAAGAAAGATCCACCGAATGTACTTTTCCGGTCATCAACATCTCCAACCCAATCAACATTTGTATATGCACATAAAGTAAAGTTATCATTCTTAGGGTACCATAAGCCACATTCTGATGTACCTTGCAAGTATCTAAAAATCCTTTTCATCGCCATCTCATGATTTTCTCTAGGATCACTCTGAAATCTTGAAACAATACAAAAAACATTCATTATGTCAGGCCTAGTCTGAGTCAAATAGAGTAGACCTACAATCATAGATTTGTATCTTGTAGGATTTACCGGTGCAGAAACATCTTTTCTTGTCAATTTCTCATTTGTAACCATAGGTGTATTTACCATTTTAGAATCTCCCATACCAAATTTCTTCAACAATTCCTTAGCATATTTAGTTTGATAGATAAAAATACCTTTGTCAATCTGAGCAATCTGCAAACCTAAGAAAAATTTCATCTCACCAATCATAGACATCTCAAATTCTTTCTCCATATTTTTAGAAAATTCTATGTATAATTTGTCTTCACCTCCAAAAATAATGTCATCAACAAATACTTCAACAATCAGTATATCATCATCAATGATTTTATAATATAAAATATTGTCAGCATTGCCTTTAGTAAAACCAAGCTTCAAAAGATATTTATCCAACCTTGCATACCAAACTCTAGGTTCTTGTTTCAATCCATATAAAGATTTCCTTAACCTGCAAACCATATCACTATCATCTGGTAGTGAAAAACCATCAGGTTTCTCAATATAAACTTCCTCATCAAGATCCCCAATCAAGAATTCACATTTAACATCCATTTGATAAACCTTGTAGTTTTTATAAGCAGCATAGGCAAGAAATAATCTTACAGCTTCAATCCTAGTTACTAGTGCAAAAGTTTCTCCATAATAAATTCCTTCCTTTTGAGAATATCCTTTACAAACCAATCTAGCCTTATTCCTTATAAGTTGACCATCCTCATTCTATTTATTCTTATAAACCCATTTAGTTCTAATAACATTTTTTAATTTTAGGTCGGGGAACCAAAGTCCATGTGTTATTTTTCTCAATCTGATCTAACTCTTCTTCCATAGATTTTAACCAAAATTCATCTTTACATGCTTTAATTACTGATACCGATTCAACTTGTAAAACATACCTCATTGGTTACTAGTCTTCTACTTGTCATCACTCCATTGCTCTTATCCCTAATGATTTGATCTTCAGAATGATTCATTCTCACATACCTAGGAGTCTTCTGACTCTCTGTTCCTCTTCCCTGTTCTTCAGTTACCGTAGAATTCTCTGATGTTGTCAGAGTAACTAGTTCAACATTTTGTTCCGATAAAGGTGGTACCGGTTCAGATATAATAATTTCCACTACTGGTTCCTTGTCATAAATTTTGATTTGACTTTTGCTCAGCTCATCTACTTTGACATTAGAACTCTCCATAATTATCTGCAATATCTTGTTATAACATCTATATGCTTTTCTTTCATTAGAATAACCAATAAATATTCCTTCATCACTTCTAGGATCAAATTTCCCAATAGTATCATCTCTCTTGATATAACAATTACTACCAAAAAATTTGAAATACTTAACCGTAGGTGTCTTGCCAAACCATAATTCATAAGGTGTCTTACCGGTTTGTCCTTTGATATTTATTCTATTAAATGTGTAAACCATTGTACTAACTACTTCTCTCCAGTAGATATGAGGTAGAATATCTTCCATCATCATTGTTCTAGCAACATCCAAGATAGTTCTATTTTTCCTTTCCACAATTCCACTCTGCTAAGGTGTTCGGGGAGTAGAAAATTATCTTCTTATACCATGCTTATCACAAAAGTTATTAAATTCACCAGATGTGAATTCTCCACCATGATCTGATCTCAAACATTTAATCTTCAATCCTATCTCAATTTCCACTTTATCCTTAAAGATTTTAAACTTTTCAAACGCTTCAGATTTTTCTCTCAAAAAAGTAACCCACATCATTCTATAATAATCATCAATGATTAACATGAAATATCTATCACCATAGCAGGGCCACACAAATCAGTATGAATAAGATCAAGAAAATCATTTGATTTATCTTGTATAATCCTAAAAGAGGTGCTGACCTATTTACCCATTTGACATTCCTTACATACTAAATTATAGGGATTCATAATCTTAGGTATATCTCTAACAACCTTAGTTGAACTAATCTTCACAATGCAGACAAAATTCACATGACACAGCCTTTTATGCCATAGCCAACTTTCATCAATCTGTGTAATCAAACATGTCTTCTTAGTGGAGTTCAAATGAAATATGTTACCTTTTGTCTATGTAGCGGTTGCAATCTCTAGGCCAAATCTATTAATGATTTTGCATTTTCCATCCCTAAATTGTAATTGAAATCCCTTATCTACCCATTGTCCTACACTCAAAATATTATTATTCAAACCTTCAACATAATAAACATTGCCAATATTTTTCTCACCATCCAATGATATAGTTCCTTTTCCTTTGATCATACATGCCTTTTCATCTCCAAATCTAAGTAGTCCACCATCAAATTCTTACAAAGACAGAAACTTCCCTTTATCTCCAGTCATATAATGTGAACAACCACTATCAATTACCCATTCATCCTTGTCCTCAATTCTAGCAGCAATTGCCTTCTCCTCATGTACATTATCTTCCAGTGTCGGATCATCTTCCTTGATAGCCAGGAATACCCATTCCTTCCAATTGTCAGATCCACTAGCAGAGTCTTTTGTCGATTCATCATCTGAATCAGTAATGCCTTCCTCATCCGCTATATAATATGATTTATCTATGTTTTTCTTGAATCTACACATGTTCTGATATCCAAGGTTAGGCTTAAATGATCTTTTAACTCTTTCTTCAAATCTTGAATTCCTTTTAGGATATCTAGATGCAAAATGACCAATCTTATTACATGCAAAACATTAAAAGGTTCTTTTCCTTCATACTTACTTCCTAGCGACCCTTTCAGTACTCTTCTAGAAAATAGTGCTTCAAGTTCCTAAACTCATCATCTTCTCTCTTCATATCTTCTAATTCTTTGGCATATAAATATTTCCAGTCTTGCTTACCAGTTGTAGATGTAGATGTAGATGCATGAAAAGAAGGTTTAGTCTTCACAGCTCTAGAAGGTCAAAATTCCTCAAGCTCAAAAGAAGATAGTTTCCCAACCAAATTATCTCTTCTGAGAGATGTATTAGCTATTGTTCTCAACTCATTAATAGAAGTAGCCTTCATTTTGTAAGCTAGTGGTAGGGCTCTCAGGACTTTAGAAATAATTTCATCTTCACTCAGAGTTCCACCACAACATTGAATTTCCATAACAATCTCATTTACTTTTTCCATGAATGCAGTAATCCTTTCATCTTCTTCCATCTTTAGGTTCTCATATTTCACTTGGTAACCATCAAGTTTAGCAATCTTCACTATAGGGTCACCTTCATTAAGAGTTTGCAACTTATCCCATATAGCCTTTCCAGATGATTTGTCTGTTAATCTCATTATTTGTTGATCAAAAAGTGCACATAAGAGGGCTTCTCTTGCTCTACAATCATTTTCAAGCTCCTTGTCTAGGTTTTTCGAAGGAGGATTGCCAAATCCCAGATTATAGGGTGTGACACCATTTTGTGTGATCTACCAAATCTCCTTTCTAAGACATCTCAGATGAGTCTCTATCTGAATCTTCCATAATGTGTAATTTGTTCCTTCAAGCCTTGGTATATCCCTTCAAAAGATAGATCCAAAAGAACTAGATGAACTTGAATAGTTAGTCGCCATAAGATCTTCCTCAAGCATTTAAGCTTTCTGTAGAGAGGAACCAAGCTCTGATACCAATTGTGATGCAGAGAGCACTGCAGGAAGTATCACAATGGGCTCACAATCTACCAGACTCAAAAGGTTTCTCTTCCAACCTAGTCAACCTTACCCACTCTTGATAAGGGTGTGAAGGACCACCCTCACACAACCTTAAGACCTATACAAGGCCACACCCAATCCCTTATGGGTTACTCAACTTAGACACAAAAGTTACTTCAGAGACTCAATCCCCTAATAAGACTCAAATAGGGGAAATGACACAAATCTGTCCTCTGATCCAAAACAGTAGTAGGGACACCTTTAAGGACCCCAAACAACTAAGAATCACCCATTGGTTTGATTCCCCAAACCTCACAACACCAAATTCACTTATTAGACCTACTAGGCTACTAGGTCTCACAACTAGAAATCGGGTAACAAAGGACCAATTTCTCAAACAACCTGATACTATTTTGAAGGTTTCAGAACCTCTACAAGGTGACCACACAACTCCCAAGAGGGCAGAGTCTCAACCCACTCCTACACTGCCAAACCCTACAAGGCTCACAGGCCTAATTGGCTAAGTTAGGCATGGAACACAAGCACAAGTTTGATGATGGGTTCATGAGACTGAGGTAGTCATTTGGGAAGGTGTATCCACCTCTCTGAGACACCACTCAATGGTTTTCACAAACTTCCTTGCTATTGTCCTTGACTGCTACCTCCATTCACCAATCTGCAGGCTGAATACATGAGGATATTCAACCTAACACCTGATCATACCCTTGAGAATGTCCATGCTAGACCCTAAGCAATTGGGATCATAAAATGCATATGGACACCTTGAAAATCCCAAAGGGGTATGAGTTAGTACCTCTGGGAATGCAAGATAATGCCCATTAGGTGTCAAAACCCTTAAAACCCTAGGTTCTAAGATAGTTTTTAGAATAATTGCTATAAAATGCACCAAACAGATCCAAATGAAGTCACTCCAATTCCAAATGAAAGGTATTTCACATGCCTAAAACATCATGTTCCTCGTGCAGGTTTTCCAGGTTTGTACCATGTCCGTACAGGCAGTAAGTGCTCAGAAAACTAGTTTTTGTTTAGAAATTTTAAGTATATTCTCCTTACAAATTTTCCCAACCACTTGGGCATCGATGTGAGAGACCAAAATAGGTGTCCCCCATTAGTTTAAACTGACTTGAGGGGATTGGGATAGTTAGAACCACCATTTAACAAATTTTCAAAAAAAGTTGTCAAAGTTCCAAAATGTTGTCATAGTAACTTTTTGCAACTTTTGCATTTTTCCATTTTTTGACAACTTAGGACTTAGAACTCCTAAAAAAAGTTGAAATATGAATGAAATGACCCCTAAACACTTCATCCATATCACCTAATGCCACAATATGAAAATCAAGAAAAATTCCCTTAAAGACCTAGAAAGGATCCTAGTGGACTAAGGTCAACTCCAGGTTTATAGAATGACCATAGAGCCCCCTTGACCACACAAAGAGGATGAAAACACACCTATGGATGAAGGAATATCATCCTTATTACATCATGCAAATTGAGAAAACTTAAATGGAAAAATCATGCCTAGGTGCCCTACACCAAATTGTTAGATAGTTCAGATAACTGAAAGGGGGGCGGGTGAGTCAATTGTCATAGATTACTAGAAGCATTAACAATTTAAACTTTAATACCAGAACCCAAAACAATATTACTCGAATAACAATTAATCCAATTAAGAATAAACTAAAATCACATAATAAAATCCATCAACACAACACCAAGATTTGTGCAGTAAAGTGAAAAACAATAAGGGGAAGCCTACCCACAGTCAAATAATACTTATGTAGTAAGTATGTGAGTTTACAATGAAAGGGCCTACACTTGCAAAAAGGCCAACAGCCTAGAGCACACTATTCATCACAAAAGAAGCCTCCCAGACTACAAATAAATCCAGACTACAATCTGGAGAAGTCTTGAAGTGTAAAAGATAGCATCTACTATGCCTAAGTATAGTTCTAGTTAAGCTCAATACCGGAGGACTAAATCCTCTTACACAAACCCAATTCGATCTCCAATGATCAACCAACTCCCCTGCTTGAATGATATTACATTATTCATACATTACATTCCTTGACCATGACCTCTTACATTAACCATGATGATCTACAATGAGATCTTACATCTTATTTATACAAACCCTCAACTATAAACAATCAGGTTGTCCATTAGACAATAAACGAATTACATAAATGCAAACCATGTTGACCTAAGACCAAAATAAATAATATCCAACACATAAGACATCCCAGAAATAAAAAAATAGGTCCTATCCACACATTGCATTAATGTTGGTCCATAACCTAAATCAACCGGGACCAAGTATAGGTCCACACGCGGGTAAGTGCACAAAGATGGTTGTCAAAAAGGGGGGTATAAGTGGACACTTGTTTTCTGAAATTAGGTGAACCTGAACTTGGAGGCAAAATTTGAAAGTCATCCACTCAAGATATGAAGATAATCAAAGAACAAATATTGTAATACTCTAAATCTAGTTTCCAAACTATTAATTTTTTCAAAATTGGATAAGATTAAGGGGGTCAAATCCTTCATGCATGAAAAAATGACCCTAATATTTTTCTGTTAAACATAACATAGTGTCTGGCGTGTGCATCAAAAAGTCCTAGTTAGATTTAGTATTTTGACAAATCCTTTGGTAGAAAGATAGTTAAGAGTGATCACTAGAAGATGTGTATTTTTTTGTAATTTTTTGTTGAGTATTTGTTTTTTTATGATTTTTCCAATCGAGTACATCCTGAAAATTAGGTACCTATTCGTGCGCAAAGCATAAGTTACACTAAACAAATTGAAAATGCAATTTATTTTTTTTGAAATTGTAAAGAATCAAGTGCACTACAATAATATATAAAGTTTTTTAAATTTGGATATTTATATCAAAACTATTCAAAAAATGGTGTACCTATGTCTGTGAGAACTATGGAGACACTAGTAAAAGAAATTCAATAATAATATGTTATTGTTGTTCAAATTGAAAAAAAAATTATATGGTTAGAAAGCTAAGAAGATGGGTGAAAATATGGTGGGAATTTTAGAAATAACCACTTGATGAAGTGTGAACCTGATGATGACAAAGTCGATAAACCAAGTTGATAAAATAAAACATGTCAAAAATGAGAGAAATGGAGGGAAATCAAACTTCCAAACCATAGCTTTGTCATCAAGGCCTATTTCCAAGCCTAAACAGTCAAAAGCGCGTACGTGGTACTTATGGTGTAAGTAGCATGCATGCACTCTTTTTACTATAAACAGTGCGTACGCGCTATTGTATAATATGTTATTGTATATATAATATGTGTATATACATATAATATATAATATTTATATATATATGTATATATATATATATAATATATTAAGTATATAAATACACATGTAAGTGTATTGTCTCCCCCTCTCAAATGCATACAAGGTGCCTCTCTCTCTCTCTCTCTCTCTCTCTCTCTACCCTTCTCCCTTCCTACATACCCCATCCCTCTCTCTCTCCCTCCCTCTCTCCCCTTCTCCCTTCCTCCATACCCCATCCCTCCCTCTCTCCCCTTATCCCTTCCTCCATACCCCATCCCTCTCTCTCTCACTCTCTCCCCTTCTCACTTCCTCCATACCCCATCCCTCTTTCTCTTCTTCTCTCCCTCCCTCCCTCCATACCCCACTGCAACTGTGTCTGCACTTCTATAGAAGTAAGTGAATTTATTTCTTGTTTGCAACTTCCTCTTTGATTTTTATCATGTATGCTCTCCTAATAAATTGACTGATGGATTTGTGTGTGTATATTGAATAGGAGGAATATGGTTTGAAATTGAACCACAAGTGTATTACTATGACAAACAAGGAAACCTGCTGCAATATTATTCTCGAATGTGTTTTTAATGAGCATAGCATATGTGGAAAATAGTGTCAACAAAGCAACATGATGAGTCAAAGTACCTGCAATATGTTTTTCAGAAGGAAACAACTGGTAGGAAGAGAAAGAGGGAGAGTAACACAGATGATGTCCCAGAAAATGATAGTGGTGGGTATGCGAGAGTTCCCATGTTGTTACACAATGCTTGTCACCTAAAGAAATTAAAGTTTGTTGTATGCATGGCAGTGGTAGTATTTGATGATCATCACTTGTCAAATGGCTTGGAATGATACATACCCATGAAAGAAATCAAGTCTGTAATTCCTATAGTCACAATCGAGATTAGTTTTATAACCTTGCAAATTTAATAGCATCATATGTTTTAGAACTTAGGCAGTACTCGTAGGGTTAGGTCAAGCTCTTACACTTTCTTTTTAGCGAAGCCTTGTTTTTTGTTCACTTGGAGTCTTGTTGTATGATGTTTTAATCATAACTTTAAATTTAATATATCATTTCACTAGCCCACTATATGACCCCTTAGGTGTCATTAGAGGATGTATTGTTTCCTAAGAGGTCATATGGTGTCCCGTGACCCCTTAAGATGCCATATGACCCCTTAAGACACCATACAACTCATAACAACACCAAATGGTGTCCTAAGGGGTCATAGGATGACATATGACCCCTTGGGATACCAATTATCCATAACAACACCATATGGTGTTCTAAAGGGTCATATAGTGTTCTATGACCCCTTAGGACATGATTTGGTGTCGTTATAAGTCCTATGGTGTGCTAAGGGATAATATAGTGTCATATCACCCCTTAGGACACCCTATGACCCCTTAGATGTTGTTAGGGGTCATATTGTGTTCTAAGGGTCATATTGTGTCCTGGATTTGATATCTCTTCCTCTCCCTCCCCCCTCCTTCTCCTCTCTCTCTCTCTCTCTCTTTCTCTCTCTCTCATCCTCCCTTCCTCCATATCCCATCCCTCTCTCTCTCTCACTCTCTCCCCTTCTCCCTTCCTCCACACCCCACCCCTCTTTCTCTTCTTCTCTCACTCTCTGCCTCCATACCCCACTGCAACTGTGTTTGCACTTCTATAGAAGTAAGTGAATTTATTTCTTGTCTACAACTTCCTCTTTGATTTTTATCATGTATGATCTCTTAAGAGAATTGACTGATGGATTTGTGTGTGTATATTGAATAGGAGGAATAGTGTTTGAAATTGAACCATGGGTATATTATCGTGACAAACAAGGAAACTTGCAACAATTTGTTCTTCTCGAATGTGTTTTTAATGAGCAGAGTAGATGTGGAAAATAGTGTCAACAAAGCAACATGATCAGTTAGAGTACATGCAATATGTTTTTCAAAAGGAAACAACTGGTAGGAAGAGAAAGAGGGAGAGTAACACTGATGATGTCCTAGAGAATGATAGTGGTGGGTATGCAAGAGTTCCCATGTTGTTACACAATGCCTGTCAGCTAAAGAAATTAAAGTTTGTTGAATGCATGGTAGTGGTAGTATATGATAATCATCACTTGTCAAACGACTTGGAACAGTACATACCCATGAAAGAAATCAAGTGTATAATTCCTATAGTCACAATCTAGATCAGTCTTATAACCTTGCAAATTTAATAGAATCATGTGTTTTAGAACTTAGGTAGTACTCTTAGGGTTAGGTCAAGCTCTTACACATGCTTTTTAGCGAAGCCTCATTGTTTGTTCACTTGGAGTCTTGTTCTATGATCTTCTATTCATAACTTTAAATTTAATATATCATTTTATTAGCCCACCTTATGACCCCTTAGGTGTCATTAGAATTCGTATTGTTTCATAAGAGGTCATATGGTGTCCTGTGACCCCTTAGGACACCATATGACCCCTTAAGAAACCATACGACACATAACAACACCATAAGGTGTCCTAAGGGGTTATAGGATGCCATATGACCCCTAGGACACTATTTGGTATTGGTATAGGTCCTATGGTGTGCTATTTGGTGTTATTATAGGTCCCTCCCTCCCCCATCTTCTCTCCCTCTCTCTCTCCCTCTACCTCTCTCCCTCTCTCTAACTTACCTCCCCCTCTTTCTCTCTCCCCCTCTCTCTCTCCATCTCCCTCCTTCCCTCTCTCTCTCTCTCTCCTCTCTCTCTCTCTCTCTCTCCTCTCTCTTTCTCTCCCTCTCTCCCTCTCCCTCCTTTCCTTGTCTCTCCCTCCACCCTACTCTCTGTCTCCCTTCCTCCATACCCCTTCTTCTCTCCCACCCTACCCCCTCTTCTCTTCCTCTTCTCTTCCTCCCTCTACCTCTCTCCCTCTCTCTCTCTCTCTCTCTCTCTCTCTCTCTCTCTCTCCCTCCCTCTCCCTCCTTCCCTCTCTCTCTCTCTTCCTCTCCCTCCCTCCCTCTCTCTCTCTCTCCCTCCCTCTCCCTCCTTCACTCTCTCTCTGTCTTCCTCTCCCTCCCCCTCCCTCCCCCCTCTCCGCTCCCTCCCTACCCCTACTCTCCCTCTCCCTTCCTCCATACCCCTTCTTCTCTCCCACCCTCCCCCCTCTTCTATCCCTCTCTCCCTCCCTCTACCTCTCTCAATCTCTCTCCCTTCCCCCCCCCTCTCTCTCTCCCTCTCTCTCCCTCTCCCTCCTTCCCTCTCTCTCTCTCTTCCTCTCCCTCTGTCCTCTCTCTCTATCTCCCTCTCCCTCCTTCCCTCTCTCTCTCTCTCTTCCTCCTCCTCCCCCTTCCTCCCCCCTCTCCTCTCCCTCCCTTCCCCTAATCTCCCTCTCCCTTCCTCCATACCCCTTCTTCTCTCCCACCCTCCCCCCTTCTCTCCCTCTCTCCCTCCCTCCTTCCCTTCTACCCACCCTCCTCTCTCCCTCTCTCTCTCTCTCTCTCTCTCTCCCTCCTTTCCTTTTCATTGATATTTTTTCTACTACTAATAGCGCATACGGGGTACTAATACTATTAGTTCAATGCCCTGCCATAACTTTTTTAAGGTGTAGGAGCACATACACGGTACTTATTACTTGTAAGCACGTACGGGGTATTGAGACCATTATTCACTACCCTGTGATAATATTTTTTAGGCTTAGGAGCGCATATGCGCTACTAATTAGTACAAAATGGGAAAAAAGAATACTATTGGGCTTGCCAACATTTTATGGACTAACAACGCATACGCGGCTATTAATGTAGCATGTATGCAGTACATAGACATACTTTTAGTTGCCCAAGAGCCTCAACAACCTCAAAAGAAGTTTTTGAGGTCGTTGAAGGCCCCATTGGAACTGTGTCTGCACTTCTATCACTATTTTATATATAGAAGTAAGTGATTTTTTTATTTTTGCATGATTTTAAATGATGGAATTGTTGTTCTTATTAGTTTTGTCAATAGTATTGTGATTGTTTAATAGTTTGATTCCAAAAAATAGTGATAAGATGCATATTTATGGTTATTTTTTTCTTTATGAACTTTTGTTTACATATATATGTAATATAATTCTATTTAGGACAACTAATATCAGCCATGGGAAAGAACAAGAGAGGAACGATGGAACAATGAGAGGCTCAAAAGGAAAGACAAAGGCAACATATGAAGAAATTGCGTGGCATAAGAACAATGGGAAAAGAAGGTATGTCATCCTTCACATCTCAATTTGATTTACCAAATGAACATAATGCACCTAATGCAATTGAAGAAGAGACATTTGATTTACAGTATGAACCTAATGCAATTGAAGAAGATACCGCATTGAATAATCAATTAAATGATGAACATACACCTTCTCTATTTGATGAATTGAATGTACATAATGCACTGATGTTAACACCTCCTAGAATCATTTGTAGGAAACCAAATTATCTAATTGACATTGATGAGAATATATTGAAGCCAATTGCCAATAAAATTAATGAACGAACTTGTAGGAGAATGGTTAAAAGAATATGGAAAAACTATTTTCAAAACTTAAATCAAACCACAAGATGTCAATTAATTGTGCAAATGATTAAAGATTAGAATTTTGGAGAGACAATGAAAATTCTAGGCCTAAGATCATCTGAAGGTAACAGTGAAAGAACTATTGTGAGAAATCTATTTGATGCATATCAAGCTATTGGTTGAAAATCACATACTAAAGATTCTAATGCTTCTTGACATGTCATTACATCAATCATAATGACCAAAAAAATAAAAAAAGATCTTTTGATAAGCAAAACAAGTAAGTCATTAAACATTAGTAGAACAACATTAAGTAAAGCATTAAAGAGGCGGGAAAACATAGAGGAACCTAACAATAATTCTCTTTGGGCATTCTCAGGTAGACTACCATGCAAAGACAAGGTTGTTGTTGATGCACTAAGATCACTAATTGAAACTTTTTGGCATGACAACACAAGAGTTTCGCCCAGCCAAAGAGATGTTGTTAGAAGGTGAATTGGGTCTACAAATCATGAGCCACATACCAAACACTATTTGGATATGACTCAAACTAAATTTTATGAAAGATTCCTTCAAAAGTTTCCTCAAATAAGAATTTCTCAAAGATTTTTTGAAATGGTAAAACCTTTTTATATTAAGATTAATCATGTACGCACCACGTGTTGTTGTAGGATGCATATTGAATTTTCCATGCACTATGATATTTTTCATCATATTTGTTCTACTTTGTACACTAACGATGTTTTGCATGAATGCAATATACAAGAACCTCCTAAGTCGGTAAGACAATTTATTTCAAGTGTGCTATGTAATAGACATGATAGTTGCACTTATTATAAGATGCCTTGTTTGGAAGGTTCTTGTGCTATATGTGGTGGTTTACAACGTTTACCAAGATGCGTACATTTAGAGAGCACACATGAAAATGGTACAAAACTAGTTTCTTTCAAAAAATAAAAGACAATCACATATGGAGTTAAAGATGGAAAAGATTTGAAGAGATGTGAGCTAGTGAAAAATGATATATGTGTAGCTAAATTTATGAAAATGTTTCAAGAGAAACTAGTTTATGAGCACATAATGCATACACATAGAGCTCAATGGTTAGATGAGCAATTCAAGTTATGTAAGGACACATTTCCTCTTGGCACCATTGTCTCTATCATTGATTTCATTGAAAATTATACACTACAACCTCAAAATGAAGTGCAATCTATGTATTATCACTCTACACAAGTTTCTATTTTTGTACACATAGCATTCATGCATGCAGATGATAGCACACAGGAGGATAGAAAGGTTGTAAGAGAGTATCACTTCTACATAAGTTATGATTGTACTCAATCATCAGAGTTTGTACAAGGATGCTTTAAAGTTTTCTATGATAGTTTAATGGAAAGGAATATATGATACAACCGACACTTAATATGGTCAGATAATTGCACCGCACGATTCAAGAATGCAAGGATATTTTACTGGTTGACAAGGATGTATATGACAATCGGTGTACATTCTTGGAATTTCACTGAGGCTAGACATGGTAAGGGAGAGCATGATGGTGCAAGAGCATGTGTGAAATTAACCCTAGATAGAGAAGAATTGAAGTATGAAGGTGGTGCTGAGTTGATAGATGTAGAAATAATTGTGCGATGGTGTAAGTCTATGATGGGTCCAGGTAATCTAGGTATGTTAATAGTCATAGATATTTTTGGTTGATCACTGAATCTAACATTCAAAACTATCTAGATTGTTGTTGCAGGATCGAGTGACATGCACTCATTTATGAGTTCAAATTCAAGTTCACCGGTAATTTATACAAGACAGATGGTATGTTTTTTCTCTTCATGCATGTATTTTTTGTGGGAAGAATGTGAATCACAAGAGTGGGTTGACAAATGGTCTTGTAGACCATTGGTTCCCATTGATTCATATCAAATTCCCAAAGCACTACAATTGAGCTAGATGGAGACATCAATGGATTTTGACCATGTATCCGACCTAGTGGATTTAGGTGATTTTTTGAGTTAATTTTTTTGCAAGTATTCTTTTTGGTTCATTTTGTTGTACATCATACTTTATTTTTGGTATTAATTAACACTTTATAAAATGTAGGTCATGTGTATGCAGTTGTTGTAGAAGAGAACAATGAAGAAGGAACAAATTACTATTTTTGTCATTGTATTGAGGCAAAAAGAAAATTGACAACCACAAGCATTGACAGAGAGGGTATTGAGTACCCAATAGGGTTTGTTGTCGTGAGAGGAACATGGCTTCAGAGATACCCTATCAAGAATTCTGAGTTTTGGTTGTTCGAGGATATTGAAACACACAGACATATTCTTCATTTCTCTAAGCTTATTGTTGCAACAAATATTTATTTGATGAAGTATCGTGGTAGACCTCATAACAAGATTTTATGGAAAGTTCATGAATCTGACCATGAGGCAATACTTGACACAATACGAGTTAGAGCCAATTCTGAAGGCTCACTTGATTGATTCTATGGAGAGTAGAATGATTTTGATAATTTTGTATAAATCGTCAATGAATTGTTCTATATTCGATTTTTATATATATAAATGCCCATGAGCTGATTTTTACATGTTTAGGGGCATAATTTTGTATATTTAAATGGAAATGAGTTGATTTGTACATATGTACATGCCAAATTTTGTATATTAAAATGGCGATGAGATGAATCGCACACATTGTAATGCCAAATTTTGTATAAAAGCCCATGAGATGATTTGTAAGACATTTTTTTGTATAATGAAATAGCTAAGAGCTGATTTGACCATATTTAGAGGTAAATTTTTGAATAATATGTGACAATGTTTTGTGACTATTTTATGTGTTAATGTTTTGTGACTATATTTTGAGTATATGTGATGTGTCCCTGGTCAATCATGAGAATTCTTGATTCTTGTATAATCATGGAGAATTATTTGAGTCATTATCAGGTCATAGGCATCATAGATTGAGACTAGATACAACTTGAGCAAAAATTGTCATTGTTGTCAAAAAAATTGTCAAAAAAGTTGTCAAGCAACTTCTACATTGCGTCGATAGAGTATGACTCTCGACGTTCTGACACTTAGGGATGTATGAGAGGGGCATTCCTAGCATAAAAATATCTACCCAGACACGCTTGTGACGTCGGTTTGTGCACACGACGAATCAAATCAATTCAAGCTAATCCTACAACTTTGCATTGCATGCAACTAACGGTTTTTGTAGTAGGCGAAAAAATGATACAAAATTGAAAATAGTTGAGTCATCAAAAACTGAGATAGGCCATTGTAGAGGAACCTAACGGAACCCCATAGGTTCAAATGGATCGAACATATGTATCTTGGATTTCAAGAAAAAGTCTGTCAAATTTTGACAATTTTTTGGACTCATGGCACTTGAGAGATTGCCCTGGTACGGTATGACTCTTGATGTTTCGACACTTTGAAATGCATGATAGGGGCATACCTAGCATAAAATTTCCCCTCCAAACATGCTCGTGACATCAGTTTGTGTAGATGATGAACCAAATCAATTCTAGCCAATCTTGCAACTTTGCATTGTATGCAACTAATGATTTTTGCAGCAGGCGAAAAAATGCTACCAATTGAAAATGGCTCCGATTCATCAAAAACCAAGATAGGCCATTATAGAGGAGTCTCACATGACCCCATGGGTTCAAATGGATGGACCATATGTGTCTAGAAACAGTCCGTCAAATTTTGACAATTTTTTGGACTTAGGGCACTTGAGAGATTGCCCCGGTATGGTATGACTCTCGATGTTTCAGCACTTTGGGATGCATGAGAGGGGCATGCCTACCATAAACCTACCAAATTGGACATTCTTGTGATGTCGATTTGTGCACACAATGAACTGAATAAATTCTAGCCAATCTTGCAACTTTGCATTGCATGCAACTGACAGTTTTTGCAGTAGACAAAAAAATGCTCCCAATTGCAAATGGCTCTGAGTCGTCAAAAACCAAGATAGTCCATTATAGAGGAGCCTCATGCGACCAAACATGTTCAAAAATATCAACCATATGTGTCCTGGATTTCAAGAAATAGTTCATCAAATTTTGACAATGTTTTGGACTCAAGGCACTTGAGAGATCGCCCTGGTACGGTATGACTCTCAACGTTTCGATGCTTTGGGATGCACGATAGGGGCATGCCTAGTGTAAACCTGCCCACCTGGATGTGCTCATGACTTCAGTTTGTGCACACGATGAACCAAATCAATTCTAGCCAATATTGCAACTTTGCATTGCATGCAACTGATGGTTTTTGCAGCAGGCAAAAAAATGCTACCAATTAAAAATGGCTTTGAGTCATCAAAAACTGAGATAGGACATTGTAGAGGAGCCTCATGCAACCCAATGGGTTCAAACGGATTGACCATATGTGTCTTGTATTTCAAGAAATAGTTTGTCAAATTTTGACAATTTTTTGGACTTAGGGCACTAGAGAGATCGCACCGATATGTTATGACTCTCGACATTCCAGCACTTTGGAATGCATGAAAAGGGCATGCCTAGGGTAAACCTACCCACCCAGATGTACTCACAACGTTAGTTTATGCACATTATGAACAAAATTTGACCATTGCGGGCATGAGGGTGCTCTCGCACCAAACACATATTGTTGTTTATATTCATATTGTTGATTACATATGCAAATATTCATTTAAATTTATAAAAGGGCAGCCACCAAATACAGAAAATACACAATAATGAACTGAATACAAGGAGTTTTGTAGGGTTAATTAAACATTTTAGAAATTTTATCAAATCATATTCCACGATTGTTTTGTATATCATATATTTTTGTTGTTTATATTCATATTGTTGATTACATAGGAAAATGATCAATTAAATTTATAAAAGGACAACCACAAAATACAACGAATAAAAAATAATGAACTCAGTACACATTTATTGGATTGAATATCTATATATATATATATATATATATATATATATATAATGCATGTCTGCCAAGTCAATACAAGTATTACAAAAATGTGGCATATGCAATGTCCAAATCGATATACAACAAAAATGTAGAATATATCTACATGTATTGGTCATTCTATGACCAAAACTAACACTATATGATCCTAAACTTGTGGTGGATCATCAAAATCAAGCCTCTTCGATGTAGTACGCGGCTCTGTAGATGGCTGCAAAACCACAATCCAAAAGCCAAGTTAGAATTCTTTTGTAGGAAATAGTTCACAATTAACAACATAACTATGCATTTAACTATAATTCCTTTGCAATTGAAATGTAGATTACCTCATTGGCTGATCTAGCAGCTAATGTCTTCACTCTCCTCTCCTTGTCACTCGTAGGATTTTTCTTGAAGACATACTTAAATGGATCCACATTATGGTTGTACCACAAAGGGGTCTATTCTAGATTAAATATACAATTAATACAACGTACTAACATAAATATATCAAAAATACTTAAAAGCTATAATATAGAGAACAATGACATACCTATGCCTGAGATGCTTCTCCAATAGACTGAGGATGGCTCACCATCGATGTAGAAACTGTTGCTATTACCTATACAAAAAATGTTCAAGGATTAAATACAATTGATATAATGATAAGTATTGAAGGTTAAAAACAATTAATTTTACATATCCAACAAAACTGTACTGGATCCTGAGATGCTTCTCTAGTGCACAGAGGAGGGTTCACCATTGATGAAATAGGTATGGATATTTCCTGTATGAAAAAATTATAAGATTATAATATATCACAAGTTCACATGTACGCATGAATATGATCATGAAATCAAGATAATAAAGTAGAGATACATAACTCCACCCTCTCTTGATCCACAGGCGAATCAGGTGCATTCAACAAATCTACATAGCTCAATGGTTGTTGCACATGTAAAATAGACAAAAAACACTAATCAATCTACAAACCCCAACTAATACTTGATTTCAACATTTTCGAACAATTGTACAACTAAAAATGTGTTCAATTACCTTCTTCCCACATTTTGGCATCTTCGAGTAATTCTTTTTCTTAGGATGAGCCCTAGACGCTGAGGGGGTACCATAAAAAAATAAAATTAACATGAGATATTAGTACAAATAATAAATTAAATATAATTTTAAAAATCTAAAATGAAATGACTTGCATATTCCATCAAAGCAATAAATAAAAAGGGTTGTACAAAATATGATACCATATAGCCTTGTAGGCCAAAATCGATTGCTGAGAGCATGATGTCATCAATCTAAGACATTTCGTCCCCTGTCAACTCCTACAAACCAAAAATTGGACCAAGCATTAAATATAGTTATTATATCTTATATTTTTTGAATTCAAAGTGTACTATTCTATTTTAACATGTTACAAAATTTATACCTCAGGTATCGAAGTTGCAGCTATAGTAATTGGGGGAGGAGTATGGGATACTGCTGCTGCATCCTGAAATGCATATTATTTGTCTCAATTTTAATCGATGTATAAATGAAAATTCATTTATGTAATTACAAATTTAAAGTGACTGATAAATAAAATGCTATGAACTCAAATCAACAAACCCGTGTCTGTCACTCATGGGAAAACACCATGTCCATCAACTCATCAGTCAGCACGAAATCCTCAGCTGTGCAAACCTGACATCTACTCCCGTAAATCATGCATAGATGAGATGAGGATCCATCTGCACCAGCTGCATCATCCATCCCTGAGAAACTAACACACATATGCTAGATGGGCTCTCTGTTGCCACCTAATGGCTCATCATCCAATACAATAGGGTGTGCTCATGACATCCCATGTTGGATGATGGCACTAGTCAACACTGTGGTCTCCTTAAGAGTCTGTAGCTCCATCGAATCTTTTAGCTCTACTAGGACAGCCTAATTCACCTTGGGTTTGGGTGCTAGGGGGCGGTGACTCTCCGCGGGTAATCACCTATAGGCTCTAGGTCTAGCTTGGGTAGAGCCACCACCTCTACCATGGAACTCTCTCATGTCAAAATAGTTTGGGCGCACATTGAGCACAAACTCACAATATACTTTTCTCAAAAAATATAATGGCACCTCATAATTATTACAAGGTGGATCATCAAAGACCATCTACTGCCTTTGACAAAAAAAATTCTTCATCTGCACATTGGTACACCAATGTATGGGAAACCTCTTTGCATTAAGAGGTAATGAGTGACCAGTTTTGGTATCAATGAAAAGGGCACATATTTGTTGTTGTTGGTGTAAATAAATATTCATTTTGGATATTATTACACTTTACTTAAGTTAACTTAGGATAATGCATCTCTTCGTAGTTTGGATTTGAGACACTTAGGGAAGTGTGCACATAGGGATAGAGCTTGTAGGAGAAATTCCACCTTTTGTGGTCTTATTTTGCTATTACACTCCACATTCGGTGGGTCATCCACCTCTTGTGGAATATTATATTATTTCTCCTACCTACCCCTAGTATTTCTTACCTACCCTTATTTCTCATTGAGCCACATGTCATAATTGTGTGCTCGTACATCCATATGGCCTTGCCTATATAAGCAGGCCTATATTCATTGTATTGGTTAATCTAGTTGATCATTTACATATTGATGAGAATACAATTTTGTTCTTGTCATTCTATTGTCTCTCTTTTTAAGCTTTTTATTGTGCCCTTGATCTTGGCAAAATCCTACATGGTATCAGAGCCATTGGGGCTTCATTGATTGGTTTTTGGAGACATCGTGGAAGGCTTCAATTTTTGGATTTGGGGATCTTCATTTTTTTTGGGCATCATACAGCTATTTGGACATCACCGTTGAATCCAGGAGGTCGTTTCCATAAATTTTGACTATAAAGTCGACCTATTTTGGTGAGAAATTTTTTTTTCCCCATTTTGGTTATTATTATATGGATTTCGAAATTTTTTTCATATTTTCTGAAAAAAATTCAAAAAAATAAAAGGAGGCGATCAAATTTTAAAAAAAAAAAAATTCGAAAAAAAAAAAGCGAATCAAAAATCAAAAAAAAAAATATCAAAAAAATATATTGTTGTTTGGGGGGTTCATAGACCCCCCCTGTGCCATTCGTACCTACGTTGTTGCAGGTTAACATTGCCACCGTACCGTGCAGCAGGTTGCAGGGTCGTACTTGCTATCGAAGCTCCCACCATCACCTCGCTCCGCACGCCGCCGGCTGCTCTACACCTCTCATCGGCCGCTCTGAACTCCTGCCAGCCACCCCACTCCTGTTGCCGGCCCCCTTGGCTCCCAGCCCGCTGACATCTCCTTCTCCGGCGACGCCTTCTTCCCACTGACAGTCTACTAAACTGACGGACCCGCGCTCACCACGTGGCAGGCGGCCACTAGCCCGCGGTCAACAACCGGCAGCCCAGTCAACTGCCATGTCACCCGCCACGCGGAGCTGATGCAGATTGCCTAGTCAGCAATCCATACGATATGACATCCCAGTCAGATACACAGTCACCGCACCCAGTCAGTAGTCAGTACGGTATGAATGCCCAGTCAGCAGGGAGGCGAAGTTTTCGCGACGGTCATACGACCATCAAATTTAAGCTCGTAAATTGCTGACGTCAACGACACATCAGCGGTTTTTTGAAATTTTTTGACCCCCTCTCCATTGAGCTTTTCAGTTTTGCAGTCCAACTTTGAAAAACCATATCTTGCTCATTTTTGCTCCTTTTTTGGTGCAATTTTTTTTGAAATGGGCTAAAATTTCCTGATCTTCGTAGTGATGTGGTTATTTTCTGATTTTGGTGCACAGGTTTTTTGGAATTTTTGGATTCTCTCAGCTGTACCTATCCAATCCTCAATTCTGCAACTTCAAAGGCCTCGTTTGAGCTCATACAACCTCCTTTTTAGGTGTCATTTTTTTTGAAAGTGCATGTTTTTTCTATGATCAGATTTCAGAGATTTTGAGTGGAAATTGTACTTTCAGATATTGGTCTTATTTGGCCTATTAGGTGCTTGTAATGTGCTTGGATCTTAGTTTAGATCTCTTGCATTATTAGTTTGAGTCTCTTTTGGCCTTATTGAGGCAGTTGTAAAATTGTAATCAGAAGTCCACGTTGCCATTTTTGGCAAGTGGCCCATTGTATACGCACTAATTATAAAGTGCCAAATCATCACTTTTGGGGGGGGTTCTTTGATTGAGTGAATTTGGGGGGGTGTCTTGTGTGATTGTGCCTCTCTTTGTGCTCTTTCCATTTTTGTTGCAATGAGTCCTCATAAATTTCCACCTTTAACTCCACATAATTATGCATCATGGAAAATTAAAGTATGGAGTAAATTAATGGAAAAGGGTCTCACACATTACATAGATGGAACAATAGCAGCACCACTTGATCCTAAAGCTGATCCAAATGCTCAGTTAGAATGGCTCACTAAGAATTGCATGGCTCTTGGAACTTTGCGCAAGTATGTATCAGATGATCTCATCTTTCACATTGAGAAGTGTACAACAATCAAAGAGGCTTGGGATATGTTTCAGAAATTATATGGTCAAGTTGATGAAATCAGAGGTTATAAGATTGACAATGAGCTCACCAACTTGGATCCCAAGAGTTTTGATACAATCCAAGATTATGTCACCAAAGCAAATGAGCTAATAGCAAAGCTTAAGGATTGTGGAATTGACAAAACGGATGCTCAATTGATATTCAACTTGTTGGACAAGCTTGCACCAGAATATGTAGCATTTGTGTCTAGCTTCCAAACTCATCGTTTGACAGTGGGGAGTTCCTATGTTATGCCTTCATTTGATGCTTTCACAGAAATGTTAATATTGGAACAATCTAAGTTGTTGAACATGGGACTTCTCAAGTCTTCAAAGTCCAAGGCTTTGGTGGCAAATCAAGGGAATCAAGGAAGTCAAGGCAAAAATTCCAACAAGAAGAAGAAGCACTCTAAATCTAAGCTACACTAGGAAAAAGGACAATCATCCTCTTCATCACAAGGCGATTTTTCATCCTCTTCCAAGAAGGGGACACCACCTAAGAAGGATAAACCAACTTGTGCATATTGCAAGAAGTATGGTCATGATGAGCATCGATGCCACACAAAGCAAGTTGATGAGTTAACTAATCTTCTCAAGAAAAACAACATCAACTTACCATCTGCCTACACAAAGAAGGATTCATCTCCTTCCTCTTCCTCACAGTCTAAGGGAAAAGGGTAAGCATTTGTGGCTACAACAGGTTCTTCACAGCAATGGATACTTGACTCGGGTGCCTCATATCACATGGGTTCTACAAAGGAGCAGTTTTCTTCATTGGAGCCATCTAAGGTACCTCACATTTACATAGGTGATGATAAACAAGTAGAGGTTGAAGGGAAAGGTTCAATTGACATGGATGATGGAACATTTGAGAATGTTCTCTATGTTCCTAACTTGTCTACCAACCTTCTCTCCATCTACCAAATCACTCACTATGGGAATGGGAAAAAGGTTGAGTTTACACCAGATTCAGTTGTGGTAAAAGAACTTGGTGATGATGCCTTGGTAGCAGTGGGACAAGTCAATGACAACCCAAGGCTTTATTCATTCTCCCACTTTGTGCCAAGTTCACCTTCTAGGGCCTTGCTTACTCATTCAAATTCAGAAAGTAAGCTATGGCATGAGTGGTTTGGTCACCTCAACTACCGCTATCTTCAGCAGCTCAGCACTAAAGACATGGTCACAGGTCTACCTCGAATCAGTTTTTCAGAGGGTGTATGTTCAGGTTGTTCATGAGCAAGCATCCCGAAGAGAAGTTTGATAAAGGGAAAGCTTGGAGAGCTTTGGAAGTTCTTCAACTTATTCATAGCGATGTAGCCGGTCCATTTCTAGCACCTTCATTTAGTAAGGCCCGCTATCTCCTCACCTTCATTGATGACTACTCCCGCTTCACTTGGGTCTACTTTCTTATTCATAAGAGTGAAGTATTTGATAGATTTAAAGACTTCAAGACTTGTGTGGAGAAGCAATCAGGGAAAGTGGTCAAGATTCTTCGTATAGATAATGGAAGGGAATATGTGAACAAAAGACTTGAGGATTTTTGTACATTTGAGGGGATTGATCTTCAGCATTCTATCGCATACACTCCACAGCAGAACGGGGTTGTAGAACACAAGAATAGAACTCTCAAAGAAATGGCTAGTTGTATGATACATGCACGTTCTCTTGATCCCGCTTTTTGGGCAGAGGCTATCAGTTGTGCCACACACATCCAGAATCAGGTTCCTCACAAAGCTTTGTATTACTCCTTTCGAAGCTTGGGCTGGTAGGAAACCGATTGTGAGACATTTCAAAGTCTTTGGGTGTCCAGCATGGGCTCGCATACCTCCGTAGAAACATAAGGCATTGGAACTTTAGAGTTGGCCTTGCATATTTGTTGGATATCCTGAGGGTGTTAAGGCATATAGATTGATGGAACCTAAGACACATGAGGTGTTCATTGAGAGGAGTGTTCACTTTGAGGAAAGTTCTCCTAGCTTAGCCTCTCTACACCTTCCTCCATTGTGGATAGTGATGTTAGTGATTTAGATGATGAGACTCCTTCAACTCTAACTCGCAAGGTTACACCTCCACAGGGTCCACTTGCAGTTGAGGAGCCTCGTTCTCCACCTCCACCTTGACCTCATTGGGCTCGACAGACACTTGATTCCGTGAGTTCTCTTGTTGGGGATCCTTCAGATACATGGAGAACTCGATCACAACATCAAGATCTTCCACATGCATTCATTGCTACTGCTTCTGATCCACAGACATTTAGGGAAACATCAGGGGTTCCTGAGTGGGACCAAGCTATGGAGGAAGAGTATAGTTCCTTGATGAGGAACAACACATGGGATTTAGTCCATCTCCCTAAGGGGAGAAAGATGGTTCGATGTAAGTGGATCTATTAGACCAAGTTTGTAGTGGATGGTAGTGTGGATAAATATAAGGCTCGGCTTGTTGCGAAAGGTTTCTCTCAAGTTGCAGGTGTTGACTATACTAAGACTTTTGCACCCGTAGCCAAGATGAGCTCCATTCGTTTGACACTTGCTATTGTTGCAGGTCATGGTTGGGCTTTACATCAGATGGATGTGAAGAGTGCTTTTCTTCATGGTGATCTTGATGAGGATATTTATATGGAGCAGCCACAGGGTTTCATCCAAGATACTTCCTTGGTTTGCAGACTAAGGAAATCTCTCTATGGCCTTAAGTAAGCCCCCAAGGCTTGGTATGCCAAGATGGATTCCTTTCTTCTCTCAGCAGGGTTCACCAAGTGTCATTCCGATCCGAATTTCTACATTTTGCGATAGGATGACTTTCACTTGATACTTGTTCTCTATGTTGATGACTTGATCATTACAGGGAGTACCGCATCCATCATTAGTAGGGTCAAATCTACTTTGCATGACAGATTTGCTATGACTGACTTGGGTCTTTTGCACTACTTTCTCGGGATAGAGATTTCACAGTCACCTTCTGGGATTACACTATCGCAGCCCAAGTATGCTCTTGATCTACTTGCACGCTTTCATATGGCTAATTGTAAGCCTACCCTGACTCCCTTTCTTTCAGGAGTCAAGCTTGAGGCTCAGTGTTCTTCTCCACCAATTGATGCCACTTTGTATTGTCAGCTTGTGGGTAGTCTCATCTACTTGACTCATACACACCCTGATATTTCATTTGCAGTTGGCATGGTTTCCCGCTTCATGCAGGAACCACATGAGCTTCATTGGAAAGCCGCCAAACACATCCTTCATTACACCTAGGGTACACATCACTATGGGATTCACTATGCAGCAGGCACAGGACTTCGCTTGGTTGGTTACACAGACTCCGATTGGGCTGGCGATCTTGATGATCATAAGTCTACTTCTGGTTATAGTTTTCACCTTGGTTCGGGCCCCATTTGTTGGCAGAGCAAGAAGAAACATGTTATTGCTCTCTCTTCGACTGAGGATGAATATCGAGGCGTTGTTAACACAGTGACTGAGACCATTTGGCTCCAGCAAATTCTCACAGAGTTTGGATTCACCACTCCACGGCCGACAGTTCTACATTGTGACAATAAGAGTGCTATTGCAATCTCAAAGAACCCGGTCCAGCACCAGCAGACCAAACACATCGAGATTCATATGCACTATATCCGCAAGCTCATTTAGGAATAGGTCATTGATTTGCAGTATTGTCCTACAGCGGAGCAGGTTGCTGACATATTCACCAAACCTTTCACCGAGAGTAAGTTCCAGCAGTTGTGAGCTATCTTGGGGGTGTGAGATGTGTCATTAGGGGGGGTCAGCTGACTTCTCCTTCCTCTCTTATGGGGGGGAATTTTTCCTCTTTGAGGTTTTGTCCTTCTTCTTTGAGAGTCTTTTGTACTTTCATCTCTCTTTTGGGGGGGAATTTTTTCCCACTGGGTTTTCTCCCTTTCTCTGTTTGTGAGAGATTGCATTGCATTGTTTTGCTTACATATTGTACATGGGTACCTATCATGGCCTAGTAGCTGAGACCCATCTTGCATTGTTGACTAGAGTCTTCATTCCCCTAAGTTGCACTTAAGGGGGGTTGTTGGTGTAAATAAATATTCATTTTGGATATTATTACACTTTACTTAAGTTAACTTTGTTTTTTTTGGGTGCTATCCACTTTTCTGACCACCATCCTTGTGCACATACCCACGCTTCAAAAATTAACTCCAAACGCCAAGTCTCGAACATGATCACCAACAACATCCTCAAACTCCATCAAAAGTTGCACCAACACCAATTATGTAATGCATCAAACATCTCCACCAAAAGCTCTACCGGTGAAACCCTCACTAAAACAAGAAGCCAATCTTCTAAGCAAGAAGGATAGCATCCAATCACCAAACCAAAACCAACTAACCAAGTATGAGTATGAGTATCATCAACAAGTCAATTCCATCACCAGATTATACCGGAGTCTACCAGATCATGCTGGATCCAAGTTAACCAAAAGACTACTCAACTTACGGGGACCTCAAGGGTGCTGGTAAAGAATCCAAATAGCTAGTGTTGACATCAATGACAAAACATCAATGCAATACATAATCAATTCCACCAAATGGCCAACAATGATGACATCTATAAGAGAGAAAGATGTTGGGATGTTGATTGTGATGAAAAGCTAGAATGTTACAAAAATCACATCAACATTGGAGGTGAAGTATGTTCAAGCCACCAGTATGCTGTTGAATGTCAATCTGCAGGACTCCCACCAGTTTAAGAGAAGACTCGCAGAGAGAGTGTGCCCAACCGGATCACATGTGCATGTTTGAAGATATGCATGCTCAAACAGGGAAGCCATATTTGTGCAATATCATATGGAGATGACAAGGATCCAATCCCATTGATAAGTGGAGCTTATCTCCTATTATGCATGGAATGCATTATAGTTCTCCAAGATAAGACATAAGAGTTAAAGGCAGGTGTTTGAAGGCTCACATCGGATCAACCAGTGAAACACTAAGTTGCCTGAGGTGCATGTGATCAGTGATATGCACTGGATCAATTGGGTAGACATGATGAGTTGTTGGTATAGATATTGAAGGATATGTTTGTCACTTTGACAAGCCAATTGATAGGTGAAACGATCCATTGATGAAGAAGGCAAGTTGGAATAGTTGCAAACAAATAATGTTGTTAGAATGAAGATGAAATTTGGTACTACCGGTATGCATGGTATCTTACTAGTGTACATGTAGAAAATACTACCAGTATAGATGTCAACTGGTAAGCTGACAAAGTGCAGATGCAGAAGGATCCCATCTATTGAAGATGTGCATGAGCAAGGTTGGCAAGAGTGCTGAGTGGTTCAACTGTTCCACTGAAAGAGAAGAAAAGTTCTAGGTAGAAGACAAACTGGTTATGTTATAACTAGCAGGGTGTGTGAACTGGTAGATGAACCCGGTTGTATGCTATTGGTTGGTGACCAGGTCAACAAACATAGTGAGCCAAGGTGCATGTTGAAAAAGGTGCCACATGAAGGTGCAATGGTATGCATGCATAGGCTAGAGTGGTGTGTCGATAAGCTCGTTGACAGTTAGTCCAACATTAAATGCCGACTATGAAGCTCGAGGAAGGCTGCCAAAGGATTGCGGCTCGAGACCAAGGAAATGACAGAGATCCAGGATAGACTGATCTAGTAGATTGAAGTGGGTAAAGGATACCACATCATGCATGTGATTGACCAAACACAAGGCCAAAAATCATGCTACAAATGGCTAAAGATAGAAGGTGTGAATCGCAAGGTAAATAGAATGGCAATGGTCATTGATGAAGTGTTGTTCATCGATCAAGGACATAAGATCTGATCAGATATGATGTGCCACGATGATCAGAGATCAGATTGGATGTAGATTTAATGCATGATGGAAACCCTAGTGTACCAATATTCAAACTCACATTTAGGAGGAAAAATCTGGCTATAAGAATGTGAGTCAAAGAAGTTGATGTTGTTCCTACATGAGAGAGTGAGGCTAGAAAAGACAACCAACAAATCAGGTGCCCAACGTCAATCAGAGAGGAGACTAAGTGTGTTAGAGAGAAAGAATCGGTTTGAAGAGTTCAACTGGCCAGAGTGAGGCAACCGTCAGACTGTTATTTAGTCTGATAGAGGTGTGCACCAGTGGTGACTGAACCAGCAGAGAAGAGCCACATAATATTGCAATGAAGAATCAGTAAACTGAGAATCGACAACAATCAGATAGAAGACAACTGACTGAGTGTAGAAGAGCGGTGGTGGCTAGCAGTAGTGTGTAAGAGAGGAAGGGGAACCGACAGAGAGAAAAACCAGTAGAGAAGAAGAAGAGGCTGAACCAATAAGGGTGCAACAGAGAGTAATGTTGCAGCAGTGAGAAGGTCAATAGAGAACCGAGAGAGACTTGGATAGAAGAGAACCAGAGGAGAGATTTGGATAAGAGTTACAAACTTATTTTGTAACAAGGATATTACTTTTGTACCTGATATATGTTTATAGTAGATCACTGAGTTGGAGCTTGGTGCTCCTTGGGTTGGTGCCCTAAAATTAGGGGTTGGTGCTCCTTGGGTTGGTGCCCTAAAGCAGGAGTGGTACTCCTTGGGTTGGTGCCCTAAATATTATAACTAAGGTTTTCATTATGAGGTTGGATTGGAGTAGTAGTCTCCAACAACATTTATCACTGAGATTTTTCCCATCTTGGGTTTTCCTTGTACATTCGGTGTTATGAGATGTCCCTTTTGTGTGGGATTTATTTTGTGTTATCCTCTTATCTAATCGGCATGTCTTCTTTATGTTAGATCAGATAATCGGTATATACACATAGGATGGAAAAGGAAAAAGTTTTGGAAACCACTAATTCACTGCCCCTCTTAGTGATATCTAGTGTTCAACATTTCCCACTAGACAACATGAACCATTCGTAGGCCTCTCAGTTGTGCTAATCAACGACCTTGGCCAATTACCCCCAGTTATGGACAAACCATTGTATGCATCCCACTCAATAGTGCTTCCTTTATGGCACTCCTTTCACTGATGTCATCACCTTAGATGTATCTTTCTGCCAAGAAGGGCTCTCCCCATAACAGATGCAATTCCACAAAAAATATCTAAATATACGCAACACAACACTAGTGCAATCAGAATGGGAAACTTTGCAGATGCACTCAACACATGGCCTCACTCTTGACCAAAACAAGCATTTTGACCAAAAAAATATTTGTTTGGAACCAATGCAGCTTCAAACTTGCACAATATTAAAATGTTAAAGTAATTGCACTCACCCATTGCATGTGCACCAACAATCCTAGCAACACACAGAGACAAACAAAGTCACCAAGATGAGCATCTCCCATTTGAAATTCTTCTTTCTATAGACCAGCAAGTCATTCTTATTGCAAATCTACGGATTGAAGCTAGTCTTGTCAATGGTTCTCTAGGACAAATCAAAATGATTGTCTACGATGCAAATTCTAAACTATTGGATTTACCAAAATATGTTGTTGTCCTCTTCCAACATTGCACTAGACCACCATGGGATGCTGCCAACCCCAAATATGTTCCCATTCCACTAATTACTAGAGGAAATCGCACACAGATCCCATTAATGATGGCTAGGGGTATTACTATCCACAAATCATAGGAACTCACACTAGACTTTGTAACAATTGACATTAGAAAAACAAAAAAATAGGGTCTCACATTCACAACACTATCTCGAGTAAAATCAATTGAAGATCTTTGAATTCACCTAGCCTTCACTTATGAGAGGAACTCCAAATTGCAAGGTGATCCATCAACCATTTCTAGAAAGAATGAAGAAGCTCATTTTCTTAATCTTTCTGAGATCACAAAGATTAAACACTTGCAAAAAAATCCAACACAAGTACTGCAAGCACAATGTCTATACCCTTTAGCATATCATATATCTTATTTCATGCATTTCCACACATCATAACACTTGCATCTTACAGGGTCATCCACAAATGTAAAAGCTTCTACAATTTTCCATACTTGTCTTTTTCATTGCTGTTCACATTCAAACAATACAGGTTTGCACAACACCTCCACTCACACTTCACATTGTTCTACTTGCTTGTTGTTACCCTCTTTCTATTGTTTACTTCCTACAATTACAATATCTCATGTCTTGCTAATACTTCTCTCTTGTTCTCATCCTTGCAGGCCATCAAAAAAAGATCGTTTTTAAACCACACATGATACAAGCCTATCTCAATTTGTTTGACCTTCCACTTTAGTAATGCTAACTTTTTCTTGCACTTCTCATCTTCTTTGAAAATTTAACAACCACAACAAAGTTTCATCAGACATATCATCCACATTACTTTTAACAACTCCGAGTGCCTTCCTTTCCTATTCTTTTTCATCTCCAAATTTTTCCACTTTCAATTATTGAATGACCTACAATGTTCTAATACAATTTTAATGATGACAGGTACACAACGATGACTTTGATACAGTCTGCAACACTATCCAACAACAAAATGCATGATTAACATAGCCTCAATACAATACAATGCAACATTGAGATTATAATGCTTTCTCCACTTTTACATCAAAATGCCTTTCTTAGAGTAGCAACTCCTCAATGCTTTCATTCAGCTTTGGGACCAACATATTAGATAACTTGGATTATGTACTTCACAAATAAATACCTTAAATGGTTGTATAACATGCTAGCAATACCAGAATGGGGATTGGAGGGTGGATAATTTTGATTTTCTTGGACCAACACATCAAATTGGTTGGCTTTTATACAGTCTAAAATAGTCTACTTTCATAATTTTGTATAACAAAAAATATTGTCATACAAGCTACCATTCTAATAACACCTTTATATTGCTCTATGGTACTGTACACCATGTTGCCTTCTGCAGCACGGGGTTGGTGGGTAGTTAAATTCAAATTTTGGGACCAACTAAAAACATTGGTTGGGTTATGTATAGTTTGACATTTTCATATAATAAAGTTTTCACTTCTTTTTTTCTCCAAGAATATCTCCTTTCACAATTTTGTATGATGATTTTACAGACCTACTCTTAGCATACTTTATGTTATGTTGACTTTGATTTATTCAAATCACAACTAACTAAGTTTCACCTATCGGCGTCATGTTGCAGACACTCCCCCTGCAACTGCTAGTTAATAAAACAACATGAAGATAATAAAAGATCAATGATAAAAACAAAAATAATCTTATTTACCAAACATTGCATAACATAAATATATGACCTTTCTCTTAACAGCTTCTGCTGTACCTCAACATTGCATAACTTTCAAAGGCATATGCTCCATGGGATTACTTTGGAAGATGATTTCTATGGTCCCTTGAAAATGTCGCACCTGGAAGATAAGTAAAAACAAGCTTACATTGTTGTCATGACCTGCTTGCCACCAAACAAAAACATGACAGAAACACGATAAAAAATCATTGGAAAAGCTGCACTTAGAATGTTCTATTAACTAGATTTCTAAGTAGCTCAAATGTAAGCAAAAAGTTCTTCCTTGGACAAGAAAACATCGCGTTTTAGTTTTCTAAGGATGTGAAACAATGAGATTATCAATTTTAGGCAAGGAAAACATTCTCAATTCCATTGCCAAGCCCGTTGGCTGACTGAGGATTGCAAGTTCAAGGCTTTAAATTTGTCGTTATGACACTTTGAATTCTTAGAAATTCCCATATACGCTTAGAGGGAGATCTATCACATCATCCGCTGTAAGATTTGAAGTTATTTATAGTTTTATAACTCAGACGGCATTTCAATAACAAATTTAATATAACTTCTTGCGAGTCGAACAAATTTTCAATATTACTTTCCCACGAAGCAATCCAATCCAGCGTTGTCCGTATCATCTTCATAGTGTATCCAAACATATTTAAAGTTGTAATAGATATTTAATCTATATTACATTCTGTACTTTTAATAAGTCGCTCTAACACTTAGCGACACAAACTTATAAAGTAGGGTAAAATATAGAGTTAAGAAATTGTATATCCTATTATTTCAACTCTTTATTGTATTGTTTAGAGTCGTTTATGATTCATTTTAGTCTTAATTTAAATATTTTTCATTATGTAAATGTTAATTTTATGTTTATTTATGTGCTTATGCTTAATGTCATGCTTATTTGATATTGTATTTAATATTTAGTAATCTTTAGTCCTTTTAATTGCTCATACATGGATGATATCATGGACGTATAGATATATACACAAGCATAAAGGCATCATCATTGGAACGGAATCTGTCTAATCAACTTGCTATAATCAAATCAAAGACATTTGAGTTGATGAATGGTCATAATGGCTAATTATGCATGTGATTCCTAATATTGTTTGATTTGTTTACATGCAATAGTAAAGTGATGATTGAAAATCCAAAATAATTTTGAAAGTAATTCTTCCAATTGATTTATCATTTCTTACGTATCTATCCTATTACAATGCAAAAGATTTTCTAATTTTTAATAAGAACTATTTTTTAAGATATGATATTCTACAACTCCATTCACTCATGTTTTCATCATTAAATATTTTATGTACACGACTTGCTACTTGTAGCTTTTGAGAATATGTGTTTCTCTTATAAAAACTTGTTCTATAAACTCTAGGGATTGTTGTGAAGTTGTCTACAACACTCTTTTGGCACTATGGTTATAATCTCAATGCTACAATGATATCTCCCATTTTGTTATACTTGTCTTTCTATATTGCACATTCTATTAGTTTCAACACTCTTGGAACTAGTACCATAGCTTGTTCAAATTTGTTCTCTATATTTATTGATTCATTCATTACTGCTAATATTTGTGGGCTTATTGTCTAAGGGGTTGAGCTTAATTGGTTAAAACATTGGGTTCTCATTGTGGAGACCCAAGTTCAATTCCCAATAGGGACATCTAAAATGAATTCTAAGTTGTGACTCTTGGCCTTCCATAAAAATGGGGAAGGTCTAGGGTCAATCTAATCAATAATAATAATAATAATTCAAAAATACTGTGGCTTTGGCCTATTACCTACCCAAAAAAATTAAATATTTGTGGGCTTATTTATCACTGAAATAATGGGTTTCTTTCATTTTTTGTAGCCATTAAAATTATTCTTTCCATTTTTTTATCATTAATTAATCATTTATCATATCGTTAATTATACCATTATCATAATAACATCACATCCATCATCAGTTTCACTGTTTCACTGTCCATAATTTATTTATTTACTCAATAATAATTTAATTTAATTAATGTGAGTTAAGTATCAAATTTCAATAAATAAATTAAATTTCTTATAATCTTCTCATAATTTTACTCAAATTTCTAATTAGAAGTGTGTTCTTCTCATTCCTCATTGAATAGATTAATTGAATTCATTATTATCCCCCAATATCTCAAAATAATAATTTTCTATAACTTTCTAAGTCATCTTCTCCACTTCTCAAGCTTGGAATCCACAATCAATTTATAAAATAGTAAAATATATTTTTTTATGATATCCACACCCTTCTTTTTTTTTAATAGAAAATATCTAAATACTCTCATCCCCTTTTCATTTTTATCATCTTGAATCTTTATGCAAGTTTGTTCAGTTAAACTAAATTAACAAAATAACATATTGTTTTGTTACTAAGTTGAATCCACTTCTCTTCATGAGAAAGTCACAACACCACTAAATCTAGAGGTTTGTAATAGAAGCCAATAGTGAGGGAGGATTTTTTGCACTTTCAAGTTCATTTCTTTTATATTTCTATTTTTACTTGATTCATTTTTGTGAACCTAACATGAAATGCTAAATCATTTGCTAACTTCAATGTTTGTGCTTTTTCTTTTTTATCCTTCACAAGTTTCTTATCCCTTCTTCAAAATGTCAGGACCCTTTTACAAACTAGCATACCTATAATTAAAAAATTTAAGTACACCAAGAGATATCAAATTTGACAATATTGAACATTCATATATAATAGTAAAGAGTTGATTCTAATTATTTTTTTGTGAAATGATTCAGTAAGTCACTTAGACCACTTGAAGGAAAATTCAAAATATAAATATTTAACATTTAATTGATAATGGTATATGTATATATTTAAATATTATGTTTAATATATGCGCGATATTTATTGAAACCTAACCCTAGTCATATCTCTAATTCTAATTCTAACCCTAACATTAACCGTAATATTTATTTAAAACCTAACCATAATTGAACCCCAACTCAAATATTTTTCAAGTATAACTATGATTTTACCCTACCCCTAATTGAACCCTAGCACAAACTCTTATTGAAATTTAATGTAGCATTAACCCTAACCCTAACCTTACTAACGTAATTTTAACATTAATAATATTCAAACCATAATCATAATTAAACCTTAATCCTAACCTTATTTTAACCCTAACTCTAACTTGAAGGTTTCTCTTAAAACCCTAATTTAACCCTAACCTTATTTGAAACTCTTATTTCTAATTCTATCTCCAACCTTCACTAGAATTGAACTATAACATTAAATTTCTTTGAACCTTAGCCATGATTTTTCTATAACCTTAACTAAATCCTAGCTTAATTTAATCATATCCCTAACTCTAGCACTAATTAAACCCTAACTATAATTAAATTCTATTGATAGCCTTAACTTAATGTTAATGATAATTTAAATGAACCTAACCTTAACACTTATTAGGCCACAACTAAATTTTACACTAACCTTAATCAAGTAGCCTAACCCTTATTAAAACCTCACTCTAATTTAAACATAATCCTAATCCTATCTCTAATTATTATTCTAACCCTAACTTTAACCCTAGTCTAATATTGAATCTAATCCTAATTAAACCTTAATTCTAACCTTGTTTAAACCCTAGCCTAACATTAATCCTAACCATAGTTTAACCCTAACCCTAATTATACCCAAATCATAACTCTAATTCAACTCCAATCATAACTAAAATATTTTTCTCTTATTGTTCATCCTAATATAACATTAACCCTAATCCTAGAATTGAATCTTAACCTTAACCTTAACCTTAACCTTAACCCTAATCTAATATTAACCTAATGTTGTTGAAACTGTATTCGTAATATAACCCTAACCCTAATCATAATTTAACCCTAATCCTAACCCTAAGTCAAAGATATCTTCTATAGTCCTAGTTGATAATTTATAATAATTGAATAGTACAATAAATAACTAACTAATATGTTCTTAGTGAAAAATTATTTTACTTTTATGAAAAAGGTATTTAGTTTTTATAAAGTTATAAAGAAAAGATAATTTCCTTTATAGAACATTATTAAAGGTAGCCATCAAACATAAAATTTAAAATTTAATTAATAATCTTTTTTTAAATATCTAAAATTAAAGATAATATACTTGTAAAATTTATTCCAAATATAGTCATTTCACCAAAATTGAACACACTTCTTTGGAAAAAATATTTCAAACTTGTATGAGGTAAAGAAAATGAGGTATGCATATCTTACAAGTAATTTGAATAAATAGATGCATATTTCAAAGTTTGAAATATGAAGTTTGACATATTGACCTCTATAAAAGTAAAAGATAAGACCTCTATATTGACGCATGATGTAATATTTTGAATAAACAATATTTTTTGTTTGTGTTGAAGTAATTTGTTTTTGTTTATTTGCAATTGTTTCAAATTCTACATTTGGTATTAGAGAATGAGAAGAGCATCTTGTGCATGAAATAATCATAGTAGATTGTTGTTTTTTCTTTTGTAGGGTGCACATCTAGTGCATGTTTGAAGAGGTCCGAACTATGAAAGAAGTTTGCAAGTCAAAAAGTGTAGAAAAGGACTACCGCAAGTCAAGAGATTATAAGTTGTTGTAAACCCACAAAGGAATATTTTAAATGGTAAGAAAGGAAACATAGTAAAAATGATAACAAAGGAGTAGTCGAAAATTAAAAGTCCAACCATGAAGCAAAGATCATGAATTAAGGAGAAAGGTATTGTGAAGTTATTGCAGTTTGAAAAAGACTAATTTTAGTTTGTTGTTATTTTTATAGCATTGGCCAAGAAAAGCTTTTTTAGAAATTGCCAAGTTTGATTGTGAAGGACCACTGCATTTGTAGTAGAAATTGTTGTCATGTTGATCCATGAAGGATCATAGAGCTAAGAAAGGGACATATAGTGGGTTGAAGCTATCGATTCAAAAGTTAATGACCAAATGAACTCTACAGAAAAGACAAGTCCCCTAGTTAAGGAGAGTAGGAGGCAGTGAAAAGATAAGTTGGTTATCTTGCATCCAAAAATTGTTGAAGAAAGTTGTCCACAGTAGCATATGGAAGTAAAAGGGTAATTTTATTTGCCTAAAAATTTAAGTAATGGGACTTTAATAAGTGTTTAAGAAATTTCAATTGCATGATAGTTAAGGAGCCTCCACAAAATCTATTGCAATTTTTTTGTAGTTAATAAAATTGCCAATTGTCAAGGAGATCAAGAAATAGAGCTCATCATCAGTGTTTAAGATAGATGTCTAGTTACGGGCCACTAAAAAAGAATAGTTGAGAGAAGGTAGATCAGGTCAAAGAGGAATCACAATCAAGTATACAGTCAAGTATACTAGCACTATTAGGTGAGCTTAAAATTGTTTTAATGGGCAAGATGGTTAAAAAGAATAAGGAAAGAAAATGAAACTAACTCAGAGATCATATCTTTTTCTTATATTTTTACTTTATTTTTCAGTTTTTCTTCTTGTTTTATTTAGTTTTCATACTAATTGTTTTAGAAGTTATTTTTATTGGTGAAAGGATGGAACCTTTATAAAATAATCTCCTATTGTATTGTTTATGTACAGAAAAAGATAAGACCTCTATATTGAGGAATGGTGTAATAATTTGAATAAATAATATTTTATGTTTGTGTATATTTGTAATTGTTTGGAATTATTCAAATATATCATACTCCATGTGAATGACTTGATCAAAAATGATTTCAAAATGAATGAGAGAATAATATTTATCATGTATGTACCATGTACTGTCATTGGTTAACTGAATTTCTGCTGTGATCTTTAATTATATACTACCTCTATTTTCTTTGTCCAATGTGAATCATCAAGGTATAAGGTAGAGAATATTTGGAGTAATCACATTATTGGCTATGTTGTGCCTTTTATTTACTCTTTTGGTTAGATCCATTATTAGTGAGAGAAAATTATTGAACTTCCAATGACACTTGTTGGAAATACAATAGTTATGAATTGTTTCTATGTCCATAATACCGTGTTAAGGGATGTGTTGGCCACCATCTTCCCTTAACCCACATTTTTCTTGCTCATATGGGTAGACTGAAGAAAGAATAATTTTATAATAATGCTTCAAATCATTTTTGTTCAATTCCTTTACATATATATAGGAGTTTCACTTCCTATTTTTTAGGAAACCTCCTAAACTACTTTCCTTATTATGTTGAGTTGTTGTTAACAACTCAACATAAGACCACTAATAAAATAAGTTATTGAACAAACTATATAACTAATAATAATATTAAGTTGTTTCTCAACAACTTAATATTAATATCACACTTATTTATCACACATTAATCAACACTCCACAAACCTATTAACTTATTATTTTATGAACCATAATATTCCTAACCTATGTGAACACTAATTCCCAACACCCCACCATAGTGTGAACATGCGGTGAGAGTACCTCACAATACTTGATGACCACACATAGCAGCTCAGCAAACACTATAAGATAAGAGTAGGGACAAACACATCTACTCATGAGAAGCGATAGTGGAACTACCCTCACTATGCTTTGTACTTTCGTCCAAGGATAGGGAAAAACACATCTACCCATGGATCCAAGGATAGGAACTAACACATCTACTGAAGGTATTACATCAAATTTGGATAGGGACAAACACATATGTCCAACATTAGTCATGAACAAAGACACACACATCTTCTCACAACTATTATGATTGGGGACAAACACATCCAATCATAGTTAGCAACTCTTGTGACTGGGGACAAACACATACATTCACAAACAACCAACAATAGTGATTGGGGACAAACACATCCAACCACTTACATCATCTTTTGAATGGGGACAAATACATCCATCCACTACTTACAAAGCTTGAGAAGAAAGTCTTTGTTGTCGCGTATGCAACCACCATTCGAGATCATTGCCACTCTAATCACAAATGATATGAGATGGTTGTTGCTGCCACCTAGAAACCGATCTTGGCTTTAGTCATTTTGGCACAAGTTGTTTTGTCACTAATGCAGTTTCACGACCCCATAGCTAGTGACTGATGGGAGGTCGCTCAATGTCTTCCAACCTCCTGTGCCTTCGTCCTACAATGTTTTGCTACTTAGTTAGCGAATTTGACTTTGAGGATCAGTTCTAAAATGCCCCTCCCCTCAATATGGACATCACGTACAAGCGATAATGCATCCATTTACAATTGAGAATTTGAAAATTATTTGTCACTTTTGATTACATGACCACTGATGACTTGTGAACTTGACTTAAAGTAACACATAAAATAATAAGAACTAATACAAATTTTCAAAACACTCAATCTACAGACATAAACAAAAAGAGACTAACCAAGAAAGAAAAAAAAAACCATTTTCCCATGTTAAGATATAAGAGAAATTGACTTGCATGACCAAATAAAACTTAAAATTCCACCACTCTTTTAACTAGTTAGAAGACCAAAAAATAAGACTATATAATAAGTAATATCCTATCTCAATAGAAATTGGTCACTTATTTCTTCAGGCGTTCCAATTGTGACATCTGGATCTAACAACTGATTGCCAAGAGAAGAGTGTGCGACTATTAAGTAACAAAATATATCCTTTTCGGCTCTCAACCTCTTATCTACATAGCACAACCCAAAAATTGGCCAATGGAATTAAACGAATTTGAGTCTTCCCTTTCACAAAATACCTCTATGAAATAGCAAACAACTGCACACAACGCCAAGCCAAGAAAGAGCAAATAACTGCACACCGTGGAGGTTGCATAGAAAGTATACTCGGTCAGGAGTAAATGAACAGTGTTGATTGAAGAAGTGAGTGTGGATGCCAAGACAATCTGATGATAATAACCAAGAGAAGCAACATTGTAACCGGGGGATGAAAAATCTGAACACATTAACCAAACTGATGACGAAGATGGCTGGAGCAGCACCCCTCTGAATGTAGAGCACTACGATTTGTTAGCGGGAGATTTTACATTGACTTCATAGACAATGCCGACCTGGCATTGTCGTGTGTGGGCTTCCTTAATGCTGAGTCAGATCGATAAGGACCGTTCAATAGCGGATTTCTCTGGCAGTCATGCAACCAGTGTCGTAACCAATAACTCAAACTTTCACCAAAAATAAGATGAACAGAGATGCCAACACAACCGCTGCCTATACTATGATCAAACAGCCACGAAAGTGCCCGTCAAAGAAAATCAAGCTCATTTATTTGATTATTGCAACTTCCTACTCGCTTCAATCAGTGCCAATAATCTCCTCGCATCGCAAAATATTAGGCATAGGATCTGCATAGCTTTGATAACATAAAAGAATATATGGGCAGACTGAAGCAAGAATAATTTTATAATAATGATGCTTCATATCACTTTCGTTCAATTCCTTTATATATATATATGAGAGTTCCATTTGCTATTTTTTTTAAGGAAATCTCCTGAACTACCTTCCTTATTATGCTGATTTGTTGTTAACAACTCAACATACGACCACTAATAAAATAGCTTATTGAACAAACTATATAATTAATAATAATATTAAGTTATTCTTTAACAACTTAATATTAATATCACACTTACTTATCATACATTACTTAACACTCCAAAAACCTATTAACTTATTATTTTATGGATCTTAATATTCCCAACCTATGTGAACACTAATTCCCAACATTTATTTGGTTACATGCCTTGGAATCCTTAACATTGTTGAATTCATTTTCCTCGCATTAAGAATGCCTTGGTATCTATTTAAAGACTCCCTCTCCTTGCATTATCATTTTCTCTTTGCTAATAAACAAAAGTGGTAGCCATTATCGAATTCATTAATTCTTGTATTCATGTCTTTGTAGTCATATAGATCAACCTTATCATTAAATGTAATATTGAATGCTAGATTTTTTAGTAGGATAGGCCCCACTAGATGCACTCCTTTGAGGGTTAATGAATCTTTTCTTTTCTTTCCTTGCACTTATGATGTGTACCTTTCATCTAGGAAACCTTCATAATTATAAATATTGTGCCTTTATTATGGTGGAATTTATTATTTTCCTAATTCTCTTTCCCATTCAGCTACCTTGTTAGGAGCAATAACAACCTACAGCAGTTTTTCCTTGGGATCTAAATCACCTTTTTTCTCCTAATGTGTACCAGAGGAGTTGTTGACACACCTAAGAGCATGTGTTGCAAGCCAAAGTAAACCTCAACTAAAAAGTGAGAAGTAACCACAAGCTATTTCACTAGTTAATAAAGCATAATTTGGAAGAGTAGAATACAAGTAATGAGGAGAAATATCCCAACCAAGAAAAAGAGAAATTATAACCAGTTTAGAGAAAATAACAATATACCTAACTTGTAGATTTGTATGCATCTAAAAGAATGTTGATTACTAAGTAAACTTCAGAACTTGTGCGCAGCATGAAATGCATATACCAACACCCCCCTTAAGTGCAACTTAGGGGAAAATATGCAAGAGCTGCAATGAATGAATGAAAATGAAATATGAGAAGCATTATGGGTCATAGCCACATTGCCATATTAAGTTCCCATGTACAACAACAATGTAATCAAATGTAAATCTCTCACAAACCAAGGGTGTATGACACCCTAGGGTAATTTTTTGCATCTTTGGAGAGCAAAGGAGGGAATTGCACAAAGAAATCACATGGGGGGAGAATTAGGTTTTATCCTTAAAGGCAATATTCTTCTTTGAGCTACTAGGAGGAGGGTTTTGGTCCAATACCTAAGGGAATAGTGGGGTTGAGTGGGATTGAGAGAAGGGGTGTTATCCAATTAGTAATTATAGATGACATAAATCAAACCTTTGTGTAGAGATGGGTAAACCCCTTTATAAGCACACTTGTACTCGGATGAAAATAAAAGAAATGGATATATAAATTTTTTTTGATGCCTTAAGTTATTAAGGAGTGGAAAATGGTAGCTGTGGACTGTAGAAAATTGTCTCTCCAACCTGAAGTACTTTGTGAAGTGGTAGCTAACAACAACCCATGATGACAAAAGATCTTCTTAGTTAGATCCAATCTGATGCCTCTTCGATCTCTTGTCATCTTCCATAAATATTGAAATGTACTCCTCATAAGCCTATTTTTGGCTTAGTCTGGGGACGTTTTAACCATTACACTTTAATCCAATCACCTAAGGAATTATCTTTTCCTAAACCTTAAATTTTACATTATGCACAACAACTCTCCCATTTTTCTATCTATTTATGAATTGGGATGAGAGATCTTTGTCACCAGGTTAAATTGGGACTAGATATCCTACACTTACGTATTATTTTTGAGAGACATGTGAAGTGGGTTCCACAAGAAGATGCTAGCCACTCCCATCCACCCCTCCCCAGTGACAACAACTTTCTAACACTGGTAAGGAGCATAACATACTAAGTTGAATCTTTAAAATGTTATTAAATCTTACTTTGTTTATAATTTTTATCCTAAAAATATCTAACCAAACTTTTCAAATTTTACATAAATCAATTAGGGTTACTTTAGACATAGGATATTTATGAAACAAACTATTTCATATATTGTTTGCCATACTTAGATCACTTAGAATTTAAATTACTATTAATTAATTAGGTGTTTCCTATAAAATTACGTTAGCATGTATATGATATTTATATTTTGAATATATTTTATAACTAGAACATATTTGAATAAATTATGATTGTATAGAAATAATGTATAGGTATGTGAATAATGCCTATATATTTATTGTTATAACAATTTTCATTGTCTTGTTTACTAAATGCCATGGTCATCTTCTTGTAACATATATTTGTATTGTGCACAAGATATTACAATTGTATTTAATATGATATAAAAATAATTTATGAATTTTTTTTGAATAATTATAATATTTTTTATTAAGATAAAATTGGTTTTATAGGGACTCAAAACCCAAATCCAAAAGGAATAATGAACCAGTAGTAGACTAGAACAGTAACAATAGGGAAACACCCCATAGGGCCCAAGTAAAGAAACAAATAAACCTGGGGAAAACTACAAAAAAACTAGCACAAAACTAACCAAGACCTTCCATGACCTCATAATTTTTCTAAATTATATTCGTGTTTATTTCTTTGAGCTTCTCCATGATGAACCTAGTGGTCCTTTTTTCCTGGTTCCTGCAACTTGTCCTGGTAGAAGGTCCAACAAACACCTACATATCTGCTCCCTATGGGCTTATGTCCAAATTGTTCTTTATCAATTTGGTTGCTACTTGGGTGGTATATTGTTGAGTGGTTGGCCTCTCTAAATATAAATTTTCTCATTGAATTTTCTATGACCTTCCACACTGTTGTTCATAGTCTCTTTGCTAATTTCCACCAAACCCCTGAGTTTGCCATTTAATTGGTCCATCCCCTTCTCCAGATTGATAATTTTAGCTTCAAGCTCTATTTTTCATAACCCTCACACCTTCTGTTAATTTCTGAGTCTTCTTCAGGACCTTGTTAGTTTTGTCCAGCATCGGGTTCTCTGTGAAAGTATTGATTATATCTTTTATGCCCTGTTTTATGAGAAAAATTTCGTGGACCGCCTAGTGGAAACACTTCTCCTTAATATTAGTCGTGTTAGCTAGGAGCACATCAAAATCCACCTCATTACCTTTTCTATAATGCCCCGCCAGAAACCCTAAAGGAAAACATCACAATCTAGGCAACTAAAGGTTCAAATAATTTCTTCTTTTTTTTAAAATAGAACAAGTGCATTAATTATATCACTTGCACGTTTAATAACACATCGGAAGTCTAACACCTAATTCCCTAAGGGTTACCAACGAATATTACTTCATAGATTATAATAACACCATGGAAAATCCTATTGTTCAACTAATTAGGAAACTTAAATGTTTAAGATAAACTCTACACATACATCTAAATTTCATAACGAAAGAATCAAAGTACTCCAATGCATTCATTTCTCATAGTTCATATATACAAAAGATTTAAAGCAACTAAATTAACAAACATTACAATGACTCCCTTTTTCAATATCCATAAATACGTGTTTACAAAAATACCTTGAATTATAATGCTACAATATAAAGGTTATGTAAAAGTTTGATACAATGACCTCAAGGTCTCAACTGAACAATGATCACGAACATGAGCTGGTACATGAACCACGAACCAAGAAACACCAACGAAGCCTTTCCTCATGTAAAGATACAGTCCAGAACATCGAATGGGAAATGGCACTACCACTCGACCATGTGATTCTGAAATGGAGCCACCCACCGTGCTAGGAGATAGTAGAGAACCCTCAACCAAGCAATTTAAGACAAGTATGAAAGGACTACAAGACTCCACAAACATCCATGTAACTCAACTCACAAACACTAGTGACTCTAAGGAGAGAATTTCATCACATAGCTTAAGATGGATACCATGGTACAACCTCCATAGGTCCCGGCCCCCATCCTGGGTTATCCTGGTAACCTCTCCCGAACCTCCGGTTCCAACTAAGTCTCATGCAGACCCTACCAATCCTTTAGTGAAGACAAGGTGGTAAGTTTACCATTCCAAGCCTTCTTGTAACATTATGAGCCCTGTACAAGCACTACACCTATGCACGAGGCACATTATCTTAATTAATATTTATTCTAACCACCCCCTAATCAATTATTAGGTTATCACTTTTTATCTGACTTCCAACGGGTTATCCTGTCATCCACTTCGGGCATGGCCCCCGCTCGAAGTCCACTCTCTCTCATAGGACACTACACGAAAGGTCTCTCTACGAGAACTCTATGGCAAAACAGACAGCCATACCTAATCCTGACAAACCACAGGTGAAGGATACACAATCACTAACAAAAGATTGACTATTTGGACAAAACACGCAATTGCTCACATCAATAAGGTTATACATCAACACTTGACCAAGGAAATATAATAACATAGGACACAATGACAACTCAACCCGAAATGCAACGGAATTTAGACTTGACTGCAAACAATATTTAAACAAGATCCTAATACAGACAATCTTTTCTTAAAACAACAAAATGCATAAATATCTTTCAAATTAAGACTTCCAGAAAATAAGAATTACAGCTATATTAATACACTATTTAATAAGCCATAAACCTAATGTTTCATCTTCTCGTAGTTCAATTTCAAAGTTTCTCTCTCTATCCTCTAACTCTGTTTCTAGAGGATTGGGTGATCAATTTCTAAGAGTTTCACTAAGTTTAATCTACTAACTTTCATGAAATATATCATTAATGCATCTATACTTGCATGATCGTAATAAATTTGATATTGTGACTCTAACTGTTTCATAAATATAAATCTAGATCATTCTTAATCTCTTAAATCCTTTCAACAAAACATACTAGATTTGAGCCTACCTCAAGAAACATGATCCATGGCTATTACGATCCTTGATAACTTCAAACTATATGCAATACGTTTGGGTTCCAATACTTTCCACCTTGATGCTCTTATATCTCACAAGAACTCTATTCTAAGTCCTTACCCTTTCTATATTTTGAGAATTTCTCTGATAATAATAAAGTAATTAACACTCATTTAAAAGCATAACCCCTAAGTTCGACACTAAATCAGCGATGATCTTCATTGATCTTTTACAACTTGATCGTCAACACATCAAAATCTCCACCATTCCATTCTCCCTAATCTCTTGTCACTCTTCTATGTTCTTGCTCTCCTCTATCTTGCTCTTTTTTTCTTTATTTCTCTCTGCTCCAACTTGCTATTTTCTATCTTCCTCTATATCTTTTTCTACCTTCTCTTCTTCACTCCATTCTCTAATCCTTCGCTGCATCTCACCTCCCCCTTCTCTTCCAACTCAATGGTCTATATATAGGGTTGTTATCTACCCTCTTTCCTACTTTCGGGCTATCTCTCTTAGTGGTGGATTGATTCTAAATGACACCACTCAAGGTTTTATTGCAACATAATAGTCCTAAATGGTTTTGAATTATTATGTGTTCACATGCAAAGTTATCCATTAACTTCTTATGTGACACCACACCTCTAAAGTGGTTATGTCCATATCTATAGATTATCCATGAGGCTTTTAACTCCAAGACTAAGTCTATTTTACTAAAAATAACTTCCTAAAAACATGCAAGTTAAAGAACTATCTTATACATGTTGATCACGGTGGATATCGATGGGTTTATGTGGGTTGGTGAACCACGTTACTTTCCAAATTAATTCCTACATTAATTCCTACCCCTACATTAATTTCTACCACCACATATCTTAATGGGCAAGGTTGCATATTAATCGGTGCCTCCCACCGTATTTGCTTGTGACGTGGGGTATGTAAAATAAAAAGGGAGGAGGGTGGCCGGTGGTAATATTGACCCCTCCCTTTTATTAAGGGGGGTGGTCGATATTACTATCAGCCACCCTAATTATTAGTTTTTAAAAAAACTTTCTAACCCGCCACCTTCCATTATCTCTAATTTTTAGTTATTAATTTATTTTAATTTCCATTTTTTTTAATTATATTTTTAATATATAATTAATGACCCTTTCACTAATATTTTTTTTTTTAAACATTAAGCTTTATTTAACAAATTAAATATATATGTAAATATATATTTTAGTTTCTCATTAAAACAATATTTATAATTTTAAAATAATGTTTTTATATATCATAATTACATATGTATATACTTGTATATGGTCGATTCATATACATATATATAATACGTATATATATTTATTTTAATCTCAAATGATTATGTAGGTATAAACAAATTTCATGATAATTGTATATATATATAATATATATATATGATCGAATTCAAAGTTATCTGACTAATATTTATATAAAATTTGTAAAACAAGCATTAATAAAATTACACTTTCTTATACAAAAGGCAATAATCATTCGATATAAGGTACGTTAAGTCGTAGAATCCAAATTATTCAACTCATCATAAATCTCATTAAAATAATCAATATAATTAGTCATAAACTATATTCACCTTCGAATATATACATATATAAGTTTATAATCGATTCCTAATATTTAAAATGCATACAACTATAGTATAGCTCCGAAAACCAACCATTTGAATATAGTTTCGACAATTCACCTACTTCTACACGAAGGACGTTAAATCATAGAGTCGCTACTTAATTCACATTATTAACAAATTTTCACCCTTAATAGACAAATAAAACATAACATGCAGTAATTAAAATCATTAAACACACAAACTGAGCAAACCTCAAGCAAATACTCATAAAAAGATCAAACAACAAAATACAAAGGTCGAACAAACTGACCAGACGACCAACTGACGACACTCACACGAGCATAACTGAATAAAATAGGGTCAACTACTATCTCCTCCACTTCCATCGGAAAATATAAGGCACGCTCAGACCTGTGAAGCCAGGTGGAGACGATACTCGATACCTACCCGGTACTTGTACCTGCAATTATCCTGCATCACCGAACCACACATGCATATATACAATATAGAAAACACGGCATACACATCGATGAAGGAGAATCGCGACGTTCCCTGTCTCACCGAAATGAGTGAAGGAAAATCGTCCCCTTGCATTCAATACACTCGTAGACACACAACATATAATTCCACATTGCATAGATAAAGTAAAGTGTCAGTACATAGCAATAATCCATAAAATATCATAAACCACAAGTACTGAAACACTGCAAATAAATTATGCATCTCATATCCATATAAAGCATGAAAGAATGTCATATAAGTCTGAATAACAAGTTATCATAATGTATCCACTTAAAACAACCAATAAAATATGAGTCCAATGAGTTCAAACGAGTAGGGGTACTACATTTTCTATCTCTTGGGTCCACCTGATCCCCATTGAGGGGACTATCCAATTTAATTTCTTCTTCCCCTTTACCTTTTGTCTCCATCGCTTTCCCCACTTTTTTACTTTTAGAGCTTTCAGGGACCAGCTCTTAGGATTTGGAGGAGGGGTTTTGAACTTATTAGCTGCAAGTTTACTTTTCTTGCTACTATTGGTACCAGGGGTAGCCTTCTGGCGGGGTCCCTCATCCTCTGAGGGCTAATAATCAGGGTGATCAGGCACCTTAAGGTCCTTCAAGTCCATGGCCATCTCACCAAACTCCTTCTCACCAATTTTAGTGTTCGACAACACATGAACATTAGGATTAGCCGAGTGTTTAGGGTTGTTATCAATTTTATGGGCAGGGGGGGTTTGACCTCATGGGCTTTATAATAATTTGCGTTCCATAATAGAATGTGGAGTAAGTTAAAATTCTTGTGACATTCTATAATCATGATTGATGTTGTTGCATATAATTATTAATACTATTCTTATATCTTTTTATAATCATTATTATTGTTGCAAATAATTATTGACATTAATAAATGATGATACATTAAAAATCAATTTCATTTAATATATTGACTAAAATATAAAAAATTATTAATAACAAGATACTTATAAATTAGTAAAAACAGCTTCAATTATGAATTAATAATAAAACAACGTAAACACACTATTAGATCATTGATTCAAACAAAAATAATCTTATCTACTAAACATTGAATAAAATAAATATATGGCCAATGTCCACTACTAACCACTCAGGTTTACCTGTCTTCGCAGCGTATGCTCCTTGTTATGACTTTGGAAGAGTATTACTCCGGTCCCTTGAAAATGTCGCGCCTAGAACAGAAGTAAAACTAGCTTACATTTTTGTCCTGACCTCCTTACCACCAAAACAAAAAATGACAGGAAATCGATAAAAGATCATCGGAAAAGCTGCTCTTTGACAGTTGTAGTTCAAATGTAAGCAAAAAGTTCTTCCTTAGACAAGAAAACATATTGTTTTAGTTTTGAAGGATGGAAAAACAATGAGATTATCAATTTTAGGGAAAGAGAACAAGAAAAACATTCTGAATCACATTGCCAAGCCCGCTGATTGACTGAGGATTGCAAGTTCTCGGCTTGAAATTTGTCTGTATCACTCTTTAAATTCTTAGAAAATCCAATCTACGCGTAGAGAAAGACCTATCACATCATCCGCTGTAAGATTTGAAGTTAATTATATTTTTATAAGTCAGATGACATTTCAATAACTTCTTGCGAGTCGAACTGATTTTGAATGTTACTTTCCAACGAGGCAATCCATTCTGGTGCTGTCCGTATCATCTTCATAGCTTATCCGGCAAACATATTTAGAACTGTAAAAATATACTCTTAATAAGTCGCTGTATCACTTAGCGATACAAGCTTATAAAGTTCAAATATAGAGTTACAAATTGCATGTCTTGTTATTTCAACTTTTTAATTTGCACATATTGCATTGTCTACAGAAGTATATTTTAGGACTCATTTTAATCTTTTTAATTTTTTTCATTATACAAATGTTATTTTTATGTTTATTTATGTTGCTTATGCTTAATGTCAAGTTTCTTTAGCATTGTATTCAACATTATGTAAATTTAATTGATGAATTGTTTTAATGATTAATTATACATGTCATTTCTAATTTTGGATGAATTTTTAATTTGTATTCATGCACTAGTAAAGTGATGATTGAAAATCCTAAATAATTTTGAAATTAATTATTTCAATTGATGTATCATTCTTTACCTATCTATCTTATTGCAATGCAAAATCTTTTCTATTCTCTAATAACCACTAATTTTTATTCTACAACACCGTTCACTCATGTTTTCATACTCAAATATTTTACCTACAAGACTTGCTACTTTGAGATTTTGTTAATATGTATTTCTCTTATAGAAAATTATTCTATAAAACTCTAGAGATTGCAGCGAAGTTGTCTACAACATTCTTTTACCACTATGGTGATATCTCCCATTTTGTCAAACTTTTCATGGCTTTCTATATTGTACATGATATTAGTTTCAACACTCTTAGAACATTTATGATAGCTTGTTCAATTTTTTTCTCTATATTTGTTGGTTCATCATCGAAAGAAAATGATTCTTTCATTTTTGTAGACACTGAAATTATTGTTTCAATTTTTTATAATTAGTTGAAAAAAAGGTGTGTTATTAAATTAATGTGAGCTAACTATAAAATTTGAATAAATAAATCAAGTTTTTAATTTTCTTCTCCTAATTTTACTCAATTTTCTAATTTGAAACTTCTTCTTCTCATTCTCCATTAAATAAATTAATTGAATTCATTATTATCCACCTAGGAGCTCAAAATGACAATTTACTATAACTAGTCAAGTCATCTTCTCCACCTTCTCAAACTTCAATCCATAAACAATTTAAAACTAACTTTTTTTTCTTTGATCATATCCACAACCTTAATTTGATTTAATACAAAATCTTTAAGTACCATCATGCCTATTTTTCATTTTGATCACATCAAACCCTTATGCAAGTTTGTTTTGTTAAATTAAATTAACAAAATAACATGATGTTCTCTTTCCAAGTTGAATCCACATCTCTTCATTAGAAAAGTTACTGTTGGAATCAACGAACACTGAGAGGGGGGGGAGGAGGGTGAATCAGTGTTCTGCAATCTTTAATTTTATTAAATTGTTCTTTCAACCACTTAATGCATATGAACAAAAGAAAGAGACAAGAACGTAAAGAAAATAACCACAACACCATAACACCAAGATTTTTATGCATGGAAACCCGGTTAAGGGAAAAACCACGGTGGGGATGAACCCACAATATAAGTATACTCTACAGAAGTATAGAAATATTACAAATTAGGGAATGCACACTGCCTAGACCTCACTACTCAAAAAATAGAGGTTGATTGCCTACAACTCAAATACCAAGATTATAGATCATTTGAACTGATAAATAGCATCTTTGAATGCCAAAGTATAGTTCTCATGAAGCACAATACACCTATTTCTTACGCTTCATCTCTCACTACACTGTTATGCTATAATACAGAGCACCAATCTCTATCTTTCGCACGCAAAAATGTGCACAATCGATTACTAACGCCCCCCACACCTCCAAAATGATCAAAACCATTGCTCCTATATATCAACAACAAGAAATCATATCGCTTACATGTCAACTCAAGAAACTTAGCACTTTATGAAACATGTACAAACAGTCGGCTAAATCCGAACCCAAATACTAATGTGGACCAAAAAAATTTATTAGATGTTGCCAAAACCATTGGACAAAATACCTGGACCATAAAAACAATCTCCAATATCATTCCACATAATCTGCATAAGGATTATCAAAGCAAGTCGGCTATTTTGCACTGTCAAACCAAAAACTGGTACATAAAAGATTCTAACTCGCACACCAATCTTCAACAGAGGATAAAACTATAGAATAAGGTAGTCCAAACATCCAAAAACTTTGTTTCAGATCTACAACACCAAATATTAACCTAAGAAGAAATACTAGAGAAAATATTGAACTTTGTCAAATGCTTTGTTCTAGGCTTGTTAGACTTGAACCAATCTCCAATCTAACTTCCAGAATGATCTAATACAATAATGCAAATGGGTACACTAACATGGGTTGCCATCAATGACAACATCAGACTAGTTGTGTAGTGTCTCTTTCCAACAATCTCCCCCTTTGGCATTGATGGCAATACTTAGTGAAAAATGGAAGTGTCGAAATTAGTACCAAACATGAACACACACTGCAAAACTCAAAACTCCCTTGAGATGAATATGAATTTTTTCACTACCCTACACTCCCCCTTTGACATCAATGGCAAAGGTGAGGTTTCACATACAAAAATTTGTACAAAATTCTTATAAATATTTTGCATATGTGCAAATAGACTTCTCTAACCTACATGAACTTAAAGATATCTACAAAATTGTTCTTCAATAGGTGCAAATCATTGTCCCAACTCTTTTTGAGATTATCCAAAATTTAAATGTGAGAGCTAAAAAGATATGCTTGCATTTGTGTCGTCTCAATATTTGTCAGTTCATTGATAAGCATGGCATTTTGAGCTTCATTCAAAGCATTGAGCATTGTTTCCATCTTAGGACCAGTTAGACCTAAGATCACTAACTCTACCAACAACCTTGTCTTTTTAATGCATTAAGCTCTTAATCTTGTCAAGCAAAGATATGACTTGACATTCTTAGCTAGCCACAAAAGTAGTCAAAGGATCAAAGGGCTGAGATATAGTTGCTAATTGCTTCTCATGCTCCTTAATGTGCTACTCAGTATCCTCAGTGAATTTAGACAATGATAAGCTCATGATTTGTAGACACTGCCTCCTTTAGATAAGGCATCTTGAATCCCTTAACAAAAGTGTCTAACAAAATCCTATCATTTGCAATCATATCCTTCAACTTACTAAGAATTTTAAAATCAAACTCATTCTAGACCTTGACTTCTGTTGACTTCTTTAAGAATTCAAAGTGAGTACTTACTGAATTGATTAATTTCTTCAATTGATTAGATGGAGTATCAGATGAGTCCTTGACAAATGTAGGCATGATATTCTCCATGACACTAGATCCAAGGCTAAGCAGTTAACTGTTCCTCAATGTGAGACTTCGACATCTCTTCACTTTCCTTAGCCTGAGAAAATGATGCTAGCTGCAACTTCTGAAAGGGAGAAAGAGTGGCCAGATTGATAAGACATTGAACCAATTCAAGACCAAATAGTTCCTTCTTGTCCTTTTCCAAAAACTCCTTCACTTCCCTTGTAGTGTCTCTTTCTTCCACAATAGATGCTTTAATCTAAAATTCCTTCTCTTCAATTACCTTCTTTGCTTCTTCTTTTGGATTCTCAGTCTCCATAGATATTTCAACTTTTTGGTGATCTAGAGGATTCTCAACTCTTCATTACCGACTAGAACCTATTCAACTTTAGAGTGTACATCTTGGACTTCCAGAGAAAATGAATCACCACCACATTGAGCTTCTTCTAAGACAACATCAAATTGGTTCCTTTCCAGGCCTAACTTAAGGATCTTCTCTATCTCTTTAATCGCTTGCTTAGTCTTCCCAATCATAAGCTTATCTATCCTTGTCTTGCTTCTAAACTCCTTTTTGGCTTCCTTAAGTATCTTATTAATTTATTCCACAGATATCACCAAACATAGATTGACTAAGATAAACTCTCTTAGTCTATCATCCTCAACTTGAGAACTAACTCTCCTCATTTCCAAAACATCATATAAAATTTTAGGAATTTCTGCAATTATCTCTACAAGAGCCCCTATTGAATGTGTTCAGATATTTTATGGTTGCTTCCTCAAGAATTCTTTGACCAACATCATCAAACTTATCGTAAAACTCAAAAAGTGGTTTTAGATTATCTTGCACAGTCAAAGCTTTCTCTACTTAATCTGCTGACATACTGGATTTGTCTGAATCTATCTTCATCTTCTTGCTTGATTTCTCTTCTCCAGAGGTCTTATCCTTAGATACTTTAGGTACTTTAGTGCCCTTAGACTTGATTTCCTTCACAGCTTCATCAGATTCAATCTCTTTATCTTCCTCAACATATACCCTTGAGCTCATATCTTTCTTTCTTTATCCTTCTCCACTAGATGATTTGGATTGAGATTTATATGAGCTAGTTGTCTTATGAGAACCAAAGGAGGGTGTAGAGGTTTTGGGTTGTCTTGATTTAGAAAAGAAAGTTGTTGGACTAGATTCCTTAATTGTCTTCTCCTCTACAATTGTCATTGTCATCTTTCATGCCCCTTAGACTACTTCTTTTGTAATGCTAATTCTCACTGCATACTCCTTGACTTCTTTCCTCACCTTTCAGACTATCTCGAGCTTCTTGAACTGAGAGTGCAATTGCAATTCCTTCTTAGTAAATGTACTAAATATCTCCTCAAAGGCATCAATAGGCTTACTCAAAAAATGTTGAGCATGCACCTCTAAAATTTTCTCCTCAACCTCATACCCCATAGGCATGATCTAGACTATCCTAGGCTCCACTACTTCCATCAAGCATTGATCAATGTCAACCATGAAGCATATAGTGTCTTTTTATTTCTCAACAGTTGATTTAAGGATCCTTTCCCTAGCTTGCATCATACTTTGAAAATTATTCAAATAACCCCAAATTAGTTCTTCGGGCTTTACTATCTCCATTGTTATATATAATTTCTCTAATTTGAACTGCCATCAGCCAGTCACTAGCCCATTGCACATTATTTAATAACCCACTCTACTCAATACAAATAATTTTGACTATTTTTATTTTTTTATACTCTTAATCATGTTTTTCATTATTATTTAATTCTTGTTTTCATCTCCAACTAACATTGCTCATAAAAATAATATTAATAATAGTGATAATAATAGCAAGTCATAGCAAGGTCCAAAAAAGAGGGTTATAACATCCTTCCCCCCTTAAATTCTGCATCATCCCAATGAACTAAATTTAACCTTAAAAAGAGTTTGTTGATTCATAATATCTATAAAAAAAGTGAAAAAATCTCCTACATATTAATTGTCTCTTCCCATGTAGTATTTCTTTCCTCATATTAATTCCATTGTACTTGCATCGATCTCTTTGTTGCACAGTTGGTATTTGCTTTCTCCAAGACATTAAATTATTCCCCTCGATTCCTTGGTGGATAATTCCTTGCTTCATTGAACCTTGGTGGATAAGTTATCCCATTATAATTGCCCCTATTAGTATTGTATCCATCCCCTTGATTTTGATTAAGATGTGGGCTTTTTTCAAATGAATTATTCTATTGATCCTTGTTGAAGTTTTCATTTCCCTTAAATTCAATTTTCGCCTTGAATGAATGATTCATGTTAAAATTATATCTTGTTGTTGCTAGGGGTTGAATCTTCCTTTCTTGTTTTAAATATTTCTTTCAAGTACTTCCTTCATGCCTATGAGTCTATGCACAACAACTTCTGCCCTAAGTTGGTATTGAGCCCCAAAAAATGAACCTTTTGATTTGACCCTTCTCATCTTTTGACACATAGGTACATACTTTAACAATTTGGTGAGCTTATTTCAATATTATTGAACTATCAAATCCCCTTGTCGAAGATTATGGAATTATGTTGCCGTCTCATCCAAGAATAATTGTGATAGCTTCCTCTTATGAAATGGTGAATAAATTGATCTCGTGTGATTATATTATTATTACACTCATTTGTTCCTTATTATTAGTCCTCTAACTAATTGCTCCCATTAAGTTGATAGGAATAAAAAATGCCTTAGTTTTTTCTCTATATACACTTAGTTCAAGGTATTTTCCAATCTTTAGCTCCTTCACCAATTGCTTCCCATCAAACCTATGTGGTTTTATTTTCCTCAAATCCTCAGATAGCTCCTATATATATTATTCTTCCTCCTATTATCCACCTCATTTCCTTAATTGCTGACAAAGTTCTCATTTCCAATCCTGCTTCTATTTACTTGATTTCATTTTGCCTTGCTCTAAGGTCTCACATTGATTGTTCCATGGAGTTGATCTCATCTCTTTGCTTAGTTAATAATTGGTTATAGCTTTGACTCCTATTCCATTATTCCATTGGTCTTGTTGATTTTCATCATTGCTATCTTCCCTTTGACTCCTTGTAGTGGTGGTATGTTTTCCTCTTCCATATTCCTTGCCATCTAGGTTCCGTTAAAATTTGATTCCCTTATTCAATTCTAGATTTAAGATATAACCATTCATCTTTACTACTTATAAGATACTCTTCTAGATTAAATAAGTTGAATGAGATCAAGGACTAGACTTGAACCTTCGCTCTGATACCACATGTAATAACCCACTCTTCTCAACCCAAAATATTTCAACTATTTTTATTTTTTTATACTCTTAATCTTGTTTGTCACCACTATTTAATTCTTCTTTTTAAACTAATTCCATCCTTATTCAATTTTAATCTTCAACTAACATTGCTCATAAAATTAATATTAATTATAGTGATAATAATAGCAAGTCATAGCAAGGTCCAAAAAAAGAGGGTTATGATGCATTAGTAGTACTTGAAACTTCATTCATGAAATAGAAGAATAAGAATAAGATCAAAGTACCACATTTGAATTTATTCTTCTTGTCCTTCTTTATCGAAGTTAGATTCTCCATCATCTAGCTTCGGAGCAACTCACACAATTCATACTCTTTATTCTCCTTAACCATCTAAAATGCAAAATAGATAGCAATACCAGATATAGAGTTCTCCTAGCTGGAGTGATAAATCTTGTATCTGGTGACCATAGAGGAAAATTTCACATCTAGCTCGATAATGTCATTGATAGTCATAGCCCTCTTATCAAATTTAGAACCAATTGCATTGGTAACCATTTGATTCTTCACAAACCGGAGCATGGGCAAACCACTGGATAAATTTAAACCTGTTACAACTCTGATTGCTTCCTTTGTGATCTTAAATGGCTTGTTTAACCACATGAATTCGACATGAATTTGGATCAATACATACTAAACCCACTCGTTCTCATCAAACACCAAAAACTTAATGACTTGCACAAATTTCTTCTCCTCCAAAACCTTTAATTCTAGTTTAACTTTGAGATTCTCTACTAGAAGCTTATTGGAATACAAATTCAACATTTGAGAGCCTCCTAACTCCTCAATACTTGCATGAATATATTCCCTAATATCCTTGACATGAAGGACACTATACAGGACCAAGGAAAATGCACCTAGTGGATCATCTTCTATAGATTTGAATGGGTTCTTTCTCAAATTAGGGTGCGATCTCTCCATAATATCAACAACTAAAGGAGTGTCCATCTTTAGAAAATTCAATTTGAAAAGTTTCATAGATAAATACCTTTCTTTGCTGGATTAGGGTTTCACTTGGAATCTCTTTCACACTTTGATCATTAGGAAATCTGCTTGTAGAGCGCTCTAAACCTCTTTCTCTTCAAATGCAAAGTGACAAATAAGAGGGTTAAGTTGCCTTTTATCATTTGCAAATCTAAATTTTTGGTGTAATAAATGCATTTGACCTAAACCTTCCAGAAGCCCTATCTTCCCAGATTGCTCACAAAACTTCTTCTGTGGATCTTCAACATCCCTCAATTTTTTTTTGAAAATCCTTCCAAATCATCCACAATGCCACAATACAACTTTTGGCAATCTACCAGAAGTTGGCACCAACTGTTGGTAGGGGAGAATATGATTTTCTTAAAAACTCCCCCTAGGCCAGAGCTGTTAAATCAATTCCTAGAGGAATTTGTAGCACCGGGTTCAAATGCAGACCCATTCCCTACGTCAGTCTCGGTCTCCTTCACCCATGTCTTCTTCATTTGATTTGTGATCTCATTCACTTTCTCTTTTCCTTTATTATTTGTCTACACATTCTTGTTTATGTATGTCGGACCATTCCTATTCACATTCTTGCTTTTGCAGAATCTTGCAATGTGACCGGATTTGTTGCAATTGTAGCACAACACATTTCTCTATGCAAACCTATTATTTCCTTGATTTGCTCTTGATATACACTGATTAGAAATGTGTCCAAACCTACCACATGCATAACATCTAATATTCCTTCTATTGAAATATTTATTTATCATACTTCTTCATTCACTTGATTTATGCCCATATTGTTGGCATTATTGTCAATGATGTCAACAAGTGTTGCAGAGTGGATGCTAGAGAGGTTGTAGATTGGAGAGCGCAGAGAAAGAAGTATTACAGGTTGCAGATTGGAATAGCTAAAATGATCAAGTGTTATGCATTTGAATTGATCTTATTAGGATAGCAATGCCGAAAACAAAGGCAAGGCCACTCATCAGTTTAGTTGACAAAGACGACATAATGAGTTTGTGTTATTATGATAGTCTAAACTAATCCAAAATCGTTGTGTCAAAAGAGTAAATACTTATCTAGGATAAATTATTATTACAAGTTGGATGACATGAATAGAGACATAACATGCTCTACACATGATTCAATTAGTTGGTTTTGAATTACTACATTAATCTTGAATATTCCCCATATCTTTTATTATTCACTAGGGTACATATCAATATTTAATAATAGTAATATGTTGTTATCACCCATTCATTATTAAGATAGAAAATCAAGTATCAATTTTATTAAATATTATCTTAATAAAGTCAAACCTAAATATAATTACTATTAAATAAATAAATTATGATTAATGCTAATATCATAACCCAATTGTGTCAAAAAGAATTTTAGCCTTTCAATAGAAATGAATAATTTTGCCAAGATAGTTTTAAACAATCACATCACACCTCTAACAATAACAAGGGCAAGTTTTTCATGTTTTTTTATATTGAGTAAATATTAATTTTTTTGACAAAATCCCTAATTCAAACAAATATTTTCTGTTATAAATTATAAGTATGGCTAAACAATATATACCAAATTCTCTAGATCGTTAAAAAAATTCTTTAAAATCTATCTATAAATATTTACATTATTCTTGAATGCATTTCAAAATAGTTTGTTGTATCGTAAAATGATTTATTTTATCAGTGCTAATTAATATGATAATAGACTATTATTCACAAATTAAAACCATTTTCATACAGAAATAAAAAACTTAGATTATCTATTAGGGAATTGTCGAATCCAAAGTGTTTTCATGTAATAGCAATGAGAGAGAGAGAAATGAAGGTTTCCAAATTTCTAAATCTTTAAAGTGTGATTCACCCTTACTTTGTTCATAATTATAACCTTAATAAAATCTAAAGTTTTCAAATCTATAAGCTAGTCTTACTCTAGAAATAAGACATTTATCAAACAAATTGTTTATAGAGGGCATATTAATGATGTCTATGCATTTATTATTATTACAATTTACGTTGTCTTGTTTCGTAAATGTCATGATTGGCTCTTTGTAACATATATTTGTATTATATACAAAATATTGTGATTGTATTTAGTGTGATATAAATTTAATTTTATAGATTATTTTAAAAATAATTATAGTATTAAAGATAATAATACATAACATAAATAAAATTAAATAAATCAAAATTCTTATAATTTTTTTATTATCATTCTCGATATTGTTGCATAAATTAGTAACATTGATAGATTATGATGTATTAAAATTCACTCCTATTAAATATATTGATAAAAATCTCTTAAATTACTAAAAACACAAGATTATTATAGATTAATAAAAGCAACCTAGATATAATAAAAACATCTAAAAGTACTATTAGATCTTTAATACAAACAACAATAGTCCTATGAACTAAATATTGCATAACAAGCTAGATTACATGAATAAAGACAAAATACACTCTACACATGATTCAATTAACTAGTTTTGAATTACTACATTAATCTTGGGTATATTACATATATCTTTTATTATTCACTTGAGTAGCTATCAATACTTAATAGTAGTAATATGTTCTTATCACCCATTCATTATTAAGATAGCAAATCAAGTATCGGTTCCATCAAATATTATCTTAATAAAGTCAAACCAAAATATAATTACTATTAAATAAATAAGTTATGCTTAATGCTAATATCATAACCTAATTACGTCAAAAAGCATTTTATCTTTTTAATAGAAATGAATAATTTTGTCAAGATAGTTTTAAATAACCACATCAGACCTTTAACAAGAGCAAGGGCAATGTTTTCATAATTTTTTTGATATAGAGTAAATATTAATATATTTTTGCAAAATCCCTAATTGAAACAAATATTTTATTATATAAATTATAATTATGGCCAAACAATATATTCCAAATTTTCTAAATCATTAAAAAAATTCTATAAAATTTTTATCTATAAATGTTTACATTATTCTTTACAGCATTTCAAAATAGTCGGTTATATCTTGAAATGATTTATTTTAGCTTTGCTAATTAATACGCTAATAGACTACTATTCACAAATTAAAGCCATTTTTATATAGAAATAAGAAACTTATATTCTCTATTAGGAAATTGTCCAATCTGAGGGGTTGTCATGTAATAACAATGAAAGGTTTCCAAATTTCTGAATCTTTAAAATGTAATTGAAGCTTACTTTGCTCATAATTATAAACCTAGGAAAATCTAAAAGAACTTTTCAAATTTACAAACTAGATTTACTCTAGAAATAGGACATTTATGATACAAATTGTTTGTTAAGAGCATATTAATGATGTCTATGTATTTATTATTATTACAATTTACATTGTCTTCTTTTGTAAATGCCATGATCATCTTTTTGTAACATATATTTGTATTATACACAAGATATTACCATTGTATTTAGTATGATATAAAATCAATTTATGAACCATTTTCAAATAATTATAATGTTAGATAATAATATATCACAGAATAGAAAATTAAACAAATTAAATTTTTTGTAATTATTTATTATCATTCTTAGAATTCCTACATATATTAGTAACAACATTGAGAGATTATGATGTACTCAAATTCACTGCTATTTAATATATTGATAAAAATCTTTTAAATTACTAATATACAATATTACTATAAATTAATAAAAGCAACCTTGACATTAAATGCTATTAGATCTTTAATACAGACAACAATAGTAATATGGACTAAACGTTGCATAAAATAAATTTGAGAAAATCAATAAAATGAACTATATAAGAACTTATCAACCATCCAATAGACAATTACAGTGAATATCACCTTTCTACTGGATATTAATATTGCCTAAATTTCAAAGACGAGCTACTCAGGTTTACTCCTCAACTATATAAGAACTTATCAACCGTCCAAGACCAGCTACTCAGGTTTACTCGTCTGTCCAGCATATGCTCGGTGGGAATACTTTGGAAGAGGATCATTCTGAAAGACAAGTAAAACTAGCTTGCGTTCTTGTTATGACCAGTAAAACATGACAGAAACATGATAAAAAATCATTGGAAAAGCTGCTCTTAGACCTTTCTATTTACTAGATAAATGTAAGCAAACTGTTCTTCCTTGGACAAGAAAACATGGTGTTTTAGTTTTTAAGGATGTAAACAATGAGATTATCAATTTTAGGGAAAGAGGACAAGAAAAACATGCTCAATTTCATTGCCAAGCCCGCTAGCTGACTGAGAGATATGCTTTCAGGCCTTGCAAATTCCTGGCTTGAAATTTCTCTTTCTCTCAGTCTTCGAATTCCCATCTAAACTTAGAGAAAGACCTATCACATCATTCGCTGTAAGATTTGAACTTATTTATAATTTATAACTCAAATGGCATTTCAGTAACTTTTTGTAATTAGAACAAACTTTCATAATTACTTTCCCACACTCAATCCAATCCAGTCTTCTCCCTATCATCTTTATGGTGTATGCTAACATATTTAAAGTTGTAACAATATATTTTGCATAATGTACTTGTAACAAGTCGTTGTATCATTTAGTGACACAAGTTTATTAATGTGAGGTAAAATTTAGTTAGAAAGTGCATGTCTTTATTACAATTTTTTAATTTGTACATATTATATTGTTTTTGAATATGGGAAAACAGGTTTTGATGGGTTCCTGAAACCCATTACAGTCTGAAAATCAAAAGATAAACATTACAGTCTAGTAAAAAGACAGCAAATAAAAGAAAGATAGCTGGCAAACAAGAGAACACGGATTTTACATATTATATTGGTTACATAAGTATATTTTACTATTATTATAGTTTTACTTTTATGCTTTTTCATTATGTAAATGTTAATTTTATGTTTATTTATGTGTTTGTGCTTAATGTCGAGTTTCTTTAATATTATGTTCAATTTTCAATGATCTTTAATTCTTTTAATTACTCATATTTTTATGATACCATGGATGCATAGGTATATACTTAAGCATGGAGACATCCTCAATACAACATAATTTGTCTAGTCAATTGGAAATGACCATAATAAAGTCATCTTAGTTAATGAATGGTGATAATGGCTAATTATGCATCTGATTCTTCATTTTGAAGTGATGATTTTTATTATGTTAAGTGAGGAAGGGCCCCAACCCATACATTTTCACACATAAACCATTCAATTGAAAAAGCCCACCATGTTCGAAGACTTTAGCCAAAATTTAAGAAAAAAATATGAATGAAACAATCTAGAATAAGTAGATGAACAAAAAAAACTTGAAACATAGTACCTAGAGTTAAGAACAACAGATTAAACTATCCGGGCACTAAACTAGATAGCCCCAACTATCTAGAGTGTCTTTTAAGGAGAAGGCTATTGTTCTCCATTTCCTTTGACCTTCCACTATTCGTTATGATAGGGGCTTTTCTTTTCTTCTTCCTCTCAATCTATTTAGAAACCGTTACAACCTACATAATACATTTATGTATTTATCAATTCCTTTTTATTCACATCCCAAACAATTTTGAGGTGTCATTAGATTCTCCGCTTTCGCATTGAAGTCCTTAGTCTCCATAGCTATCCTTTTCCATTCACAATGTTCCCTGACATCTGCTTCAACATCTTAATTCTCATCTTCCCCATAATCATTAAGGCTATTCAACAAAGCTTAACTAAGCTAATTTGCAGGGGAGGGGAGGGGAGGGGGAGTAGGATAGAGAGTCCTCCATAACCAAGTTCAGTGGGTCATCTTGAGTTTTCTCACTACTTGCAAATCTAGATTCATTGAATGTAGAATCCTCCAAATGATGTTCACTCTTTTCTTCTTAGGGGAAATTCTCAATAGCCTTAGCAATTTTTATAGCTACAAACAATTTGTCCAACCTACTTGAACTATGCTCCCTAGAGGAGTTGGTAATATTGTCTTTAACAGGCTCACTATCAGAAAGGTCAATGAAAGGGGGGAGAGAAACAACAAGGTTGTTCTTAGAAGACATGCATACTACTTTTCCCTTACCACTAATAGACTTAGAATGACCACCACTATGGTTTGTCTACACTTTCTCACCTTTTCTTGGGGTAGTCTTAGGTCCAATATCAACAATCAAATGGGGAGTATTGCATCCAAGGTTTTATTTATTTTCATGCAATAATAAAGTGATGATTAGAAGAGAAAAATAATTTAAAATTAACACATTCAATTGATGTACCATTCTTTATATATCTATTGTATTATTATGTAATTTTTTTAATATTTTCTAATACTCACTATTTAATTTATATGTTATTCAACAAGTCACATTCACTCAATTTTTCATGCTCTCAAATTTTACCTACAACTCTTGATACTTCAATAAATTGATATTATGTGTTTCTCTTATAGAAAAATGTTTTATAAACTTCAAGTACTTTAGTGAAGTTCTCTACAACACTCTTTTTTCACTATGGTTATACTCTAAATGCTTAGCAATATCTTCCTTATCATTGGATTTTTCTTGGCTTTATATCTTTTAAATACTATTAGTTTCAACACTTTTGAAACTAATATCAATTTATCAATTCATTCATTCATTATTAATATTTTTATTTTACTTTATCAGTTGAATAAAGGGATTTTATTGTTTTATAGACACCAAATTATTTTTTCATTACTTTCAATCATTAACCAATAAAAATATCAGTAATTATATAATTATCATCATATCATCATATTTATAATTTAGTATCATATTTACCATTTTTCATGTATTTCTATTTTTTTAATTTATTCATCAATTAGATAATATTTTATTGTTTAATGGATGTGACCTAATTAGCCACTTTCCCATTATCTCCTAACATTTTGTTAATTTTTTCTTCTAATTAGTAATTTTTTCTTATTAATCCATTAAATGAATTAGTTAAATTCATTATTGTCCACCTAGTAACTTTTTTATAACAAAGCAAGTAATCTCAACTTTTCAAAGTTGAATCTAGAATGTTTAGTTAAATCTTATATAATTGAAGGTGTACTACATATTCCTAGTTTGGAATGAAACCTTCTTCTAATAATCAAGTTGAATGATGTGGGTATTTAGGTTATTCTCTCAAGTGGAGATTGCAAGATGAAAAGAGGAGCTATGGTATTGGCTAAGGGTGTCCATATTAGCATTATGTACAAGTTGGATGTATGCACTATTTAGTGTAGTAGAAATTATGATGTACCAATGAAGATACCATTGGATTATTCATCATCATCATCATAAGATAGAGTAAAGAAGAAACTTGTTTCTATATCTGATGGTCTTTCTCTCTAGGTACCTAAGGGTACCAATTCTTTGGATATGAAGCTTCCATCAGAGAAAATAATTTTATGGAACTAGAGAATCAAGCATATTGGTGAGAAGGGTTGTAGAGCCCTAAAAAGTAAGATCCTTATTTAAGGCCTTGATAATTGTAATATCAAGTTCAATTTTATCAAAATTGTGTATTGTATTCTAGCTATTGTTGCTAGCAATTCCAATGTCAACTCCCCCATTCTTGGCATAGACATAGAGAACCCTAATGATGTCTTGGCCATTGACTGATGGCCTATTATGGACAATTTCAAAATGTTCAAGTGGGTCTTCTATGAAATAAAGGAAATTAATGTAAAACTCTAGGTAGTGACCAATAAACAAACAGGATAACCAAGGTTCAAAGAAATGGAGTGTTGAATAGAGGAAAGAAAATATTTATTCCATGCATAAAATTGTGAGCACAGTGAATGATCTCAAGAAATAATATGACAACATAATCACAAACATTGAAGAGAAAATGAAAAGAGAGTATGATGGTAGACTCAAATAAGTGGAAAGTAAATTCTATAAAATCAATGAAAATCTCATCTCCTTGGTGACTTATAACTACAAAATTCAAAAGAATTCTGTTGAAAGTATCAATACTATGGTTGGAAAGCTGGAAATCCTACATCAGCAAGGGACCATGATTGATGTTGAAACCATAGAGAAGAAGCAGGATGACACTTTCAGGCCTTCCAAAATAACTAAAGCCAATTTGAAGAAAAAATTCCCTAATGAAGAAATATAGGACTTGAAGAAGATTTACCTCAACATGACATAGCTACAAGTTGAGGAGGTTGATGCCCTTAAAAATAAGAACTAGTCTTTCCTTTTTGTTTTCTTTTTGGTGGTGTTTGGTTTTGTGCTAGACTTTTGTTGTCTTTTGGTTGTTGTCTTCTTATATTTTCTTATCTTTAAGTAGCTTTCTATAATATGACATGTTAAAGGGTTTCGGGTCCCTATAAAACCTATTTGTTCCTTAACAAAAAATATTGTTGCTAGCAATACAATTGAGCTATTTGTTTTGAACTATAGGTTTTTTATTTAAGGATTTCCAACATAATTGAGGTGTTATAGTTTGTTTTGTTTTTTCTTCAAATTTAAGTTTGTTGTCATTGATGTCAACTCGTATAGAAGGACAACTAGTATGGGAGTATTCTTGACATGCAACAATTGATGTCAACTAGTGTTGTAAGTCATCGGTAAAGAAGAGTATGTCATTCAGAGGAACAACCACTAGAGTCATTGGTCCATAATTAGTGTTTGACTTGTGTGGATTAAATGGATAGGTTACTGGTACAGTCTAACACCGGTAAGGAAAGGATGTCAACATGTAAGAGTTGTGTTGATAGTGAGCATTTGCCAATTGGCAAGCTTATGACTAGTGTACAAGCAGGATGAGCGAGGTGCTTGAGTTGTTGTTTGTGATGAAGAGGTGGAATGTTAATAAAGATCACATCAACACCAGAGGTTATGTACAGACCGGTAAGCATGTGCCTGACATGTTAGCAAATGGCTAGCCATTGAAGAAGGGTATACCGGCATAAAGGGTGAAGTCATCCAACAAGACTCCCACCGGAAGAAGATGATATCATAGGTTGGATCTTGGACTGCTACAAGATAGTGAGGTAGATAAAGTGGATGTATGTTGGGTTCTATGTAGGAGATGTATATGCTCACACAAGGTGATCACACTTGTACAATGCCAATACAGATGGTAAATGTGTGGTGGTTTACATCGGATCTACTAATGAATCACTAAGATACCACAGGTGCATGAAATCAAAGATATGCACCAAATCAGAAAGTGTAGGCATGGTGTGCTATCGGGACATAGGAAGGAGAATTGAGTTGATGAGTTTGTCAATCTGACAAACCAGTGAAAATGTGACTTAGTCAAATGATGCCTGAGGCTCTGTAGTAACACATATGGTGTTACCAAGATGTAGATTGAAAAATGTGTTGCCTCAGTGCATTATGTTCAAGATTGATGACATGGAGTAATCTAGTTGGTTACCGGTATGCAAAGAAGTGCCGAAGAAAAAGGCCCTCATCAGCTGATGATGAACATGATGCATGCGGTGAACCAGCATGTTTGGATGACCAAGAAAAGGTACTACATGGGGAAGACCAAGATGTCATTGGCGAGAAGGCTAACTAGCAAAGTGATTTGTGTGGGTAGGTTTAGTGGATCGGTAGGTGTATATCGGTTTAGTGTGTGGTTAGTGACTAAGCATGAACTATCTCAGTGAGGTGAAGTGGATACTGATAGTGATGGCATGTTGAGATGAAGTGGAAAACATACATGAATTGGTGGATGGAACATGCACAAGTCAATGAAGTGAGGTCGATAACCTGTAGTTGACATTTGCAGCTCGAGATCCAGAACAGATTGACTGTGCAGGTCAAGTTGGCGAAGGAAACATCTAAGCCATTTATAGCGTTTGACCAAGGGATGAACTGACTGATTGAATGCAGAATGCCAAACATAAAAAGCATGTTTTGGAAGGCACAAAAATGGCGAATATGTACAAGTAGTCATCTTTGAGTTGTGATCTGATTAGATTTGATTGGATTCGATATGCCTCGTGATCAATGGAGAAAACCCTAAGGCACCCAGTTTGAATGTGGCTTTTGGCGGGAAGACTGGGCTATAAATATGCAAGCCAAAGATATTTTTAAGGGATGCTGGATAAGAGAGGATATAGCTACTGCGAAGTGATTGAGAGCTCCTAAATAGGAGAGTTAGATCAGTCAGAATGAGAATAGTAGAATATAAAATTGATTGAGTGAGTGAAGGTTAAACCGATGATAGGGTTTAACAGAGAGTTCAATCGGTATGGTTTGAGCAACTAGTAAAGTAGCTAGATTGCATCTGAGAAGATAACCGATAGGTTCTTGTACTGATAGGAAGACAATAGAGGGTGATGAAGTGCAGCATAGTGAAGGAGATATCCAGCGAAGCAGATGCAGGGCAAGGTAACCAGTAGAGTGTAAACCGGTAAATCAGAAGCAAAGAGAGGTGAACTGGTGTAGCAGAGAAGGTGTCTCACCGGCAAAGTGAAGTATATGCAATGGTTACAAGATTCACATGTAACAGTATAACTACTTTTTTATTTGATGCTATCATTGTAATCACTGAGCTATAGCTTGGTGCATGGATTGGTGTGCAATGGGTTGGTACCCTAGGTCAGGGGTTGGTGCTCCTTGGGTTGGTGCCCTAAATCAGGGGTTGTAGCTCTTTTGGTTGGTGCCCTAAAATCTATAAAAAAATTTATTGTGAGGCTAGATTGGAGCAATAGACTCCAACAACATTGCTCACTGAGGTTTTTCCCATCTTAGGTTTTCCTCGTACATACTAGTGTTATGTGATGTCCCTTTTGTGTGAATGCATTTGTGATTAGTCTCCCCACCAACTAGTAAGTTTGCATGGAGATAGATATGATAACTGGTATACTCACATAGGATAGTTAAAGGGAAAAGTTTGAGAACCATGGATTCACCACCCTCTTAGTGGTACATTGTATCTAACAATCAGTATCAGAGCCTAGGTACCCTATTTATCAAGCTTTCTCTCGATTGGGTAGATCCTATCTAGGACATAATGGTTAAGTGTAAGTAAATCCCTACTCCTATGTTTAATGGATCAAACTATGTCATTTGGAGTTGTAGAATGGAAGTCTAGCTGTCATCCCTAGGTTTTGATGTCTGTATGTCGGTTGTTAATGGCCTCCCTAGGAATGTTTGTCGCCCCACTAGCTCTGAAGAAGAAAGAAGATGCAAGTGTAATGAAGAAGCCTTGAAGGCTATGTTCAGTGGGCTTACCGGTGATGTCTCCTCATAGGTGGATAAGTGTAGATCAACAAAGACTCTATGGGATAGACTAAAGAAGCTTTATGGAAATGAACCCTGCACCACTGGTTCAGTTGTGAGAGTGAGAAGAACAATGTAGCAGACACATGTATAGATGATAGAGGTAGATCAGATTGTTGCAGTAGCAATGGTGATGAGGAGACTCATCTTTTCATGTCCCATGAGATAGATATTGAGAATCACACATCAAAAGGGGTTAATACAGATAGATCTCATCAGTATGATGTGTTTGGCAATAATAATGAAGAAGATGAAGAAGGAGACAAGGTAGATAGATACATCTAGCAAGATCTATTTGGAAGTGATGATGAAGAAGAAGAAGATGCAAAAGTTGACCTTGAAGGTGAACTAGTAAGTGCACTAGAAGACCTGTAAAATGTTAGAAATTAATTTAAAAACTACAAAAGATCAATGCATGAGGATTATAGCCAGTTGAGAACCTACCTTGAAGAATCAAACCAAAAGGTTAGTTTATTGACCACTCAACTAGAGGTAAACGCTAAAGAATATCAGCAACTTCTTGGAGAAATGGACATTCTCTGAAATGACTTTGAGAAATGTCAGCATGAGCTCAAGGTAAGAATCTAGTTTGATGGCAATAGTGATGCCTTGGACAAGATGTTGAAGAAACAAAACCATGCCAAGGATACCAGTGGATTAGGAATTGGTGTTGGTGAATGGTCCACCAGCAAGAATGTCCCCCACAATGACATTATGTTTGTCTCCTCAAATGGAGAGAACAAGAGACAAACCTTCACTGTTAGTGATGCTCTGCAAAAAGGGAAGGTTAGTGAATGATAACAAAACACAAACAAGAAGAAAAGCCAAGTTGTTAGTGTTAGAAATCATAAACAAAATACTTTCCTACACAAGCATATCAAAAGAGATACCAAAAGCATGATAGAATATCTAACTTGGAAGGTAAATATGATGAGGCATCTCCAAATGCCTCCTAACATGCTCTTGACTTTTTCTCCCTTGTTCCTCTCCTCTCCAAGTTCCAAAATAGTGTAGCTCTCAGCAACTTTTTGCACTATGGATGCTTATGGAGGATTGAGATTGTACTATTGTGCTCTAAATGTGAAATGAAAAGCTAATGCTATGATAATATTAAAATGATTGATTTTAACTAAAATAACAAAGATATTAGTTTGCTATGCTAAATGCTCTCTACAATGCCTATAGCTTAGATGCATACAAGTTTTCAAGATCTGGATTATGAAGAAATGGGCTCTATTTATAGGAAAAATAGAGCAATGGATGGTTGAGATTGAACAATCTCAACAAGGGTCAGGATTGAATGATTTCAAATCCATGTGAGGGCTTTCAACCCAATCCCAGGATGACAAGTGTCAATGTGAGATAGGTTGAGAGGAGAGGGAATAAGCATTAAATGCTTGATATGACTTTGGGAGTAAAAGTCAAGGTTGTTTGAATGAATAAACTCTTTATTCAAAGAATAAAGCTTTTATCTAATGGATAAACTCTTGTGCAAATGTGAAATGGATGAATATGGTCAAAACAATAAATGTTTGGGGAGACAAGTTTGAAATAACCATAAATGGTTATGTAAGAGCCATAAATGGTCATGTAAGAGCCATTAGTGGTCTTGGAAGACTTTGGGGGTTAATTTGTTGAACACACAAAGCATTAAATGGTTTTCAAAGACTTTGGAGTCTTTGAGAAGTGACTCCATTTTGCTTAGGAATGTGACAATAATTAGGGGATGGATTAGGCTAATTAGGAAGGGGTTAGAAGAATCTAGAAGGAGATTAGATTTTGCAAGTGGATTTGGTGGGTGAGGGAAAATAAGATTTTATTAAAATAAAAATTCATTTATTTCAATAAATGTGTGCAAGTTGCATTTGTAGGAAAATGCAAGTGGGGGGGGATAATGATTAAAATAAATGTTTTTATTTAATTTATTTGAAAGAGGAAAAGGGGATTTTATTAAATAAATAGATTTTATTTATTTAATTGATTGGAATTTGATTTAATGAATTAATTAAAATAAATTCAATAATTTATTTAATTAATAGAAGAATGTTTGGGGATGAATTAATTAAATATTTATTTAATTAACTGATGGCTAGTGGATTTTTAATCAAATAAATAGCGAATATTTATTTAATTAAGCTGGACAGATTTGTGTGACTACATTTGCCCCTCTTTGAGACGGTGCACTTTATTGCGTCGTTTCAAAGAAAGAAAAACTGGTGTGAAGAAATGCCCCATAAAATGTTAATTTAATGGGTGGTATGCCCCCTCGAGAGATGGGCCGAAAAATTTCAAAAAATCAGGTGATCTCTCGAAAAAGAATGAAAATTGGCAGGGTGGTAGAAAAGAAGAAGTTAGCAACGTGGGTGAAAAATAGAAGAAATCGGAGATAAAACGGAGAAACATCAAGCCAATGAGTACCCTTAGGTCATGCAGGAGATACAGTGAAAATGTGGTGGTTGTTCTTTCGAGTGATGCTATACAATTGATCAAAATTGGTTGAACAATCTGGTGCAATCGGTTTAATCGCCCCGGTCAAGTCAAAGCATGACAGTTGATGCCAGTTGTTTGCTTGGACAAGATAAAGTCTGAGTAAGTGAATCAAAGTGACCTGATGAGACTTAGGCAATTGATGCAATTCCCGATGAAGTCAAGATATATGAAACAAAAATACTCGTTGAGACTTAGACAATTGATGTAATTGTCCATTAGATTGTGTTTGATTGGTTGATCAATTGATAGTGTGTGTGTGTGTGATGGATGGTTGTGGGGAATCATGGCAGCCCCGTTGAGACTAGGTCATTATGATAAATGCCTGATGTAGTCTAGGATTACCATAATCGATTACCTATTGAGACCCGAAGATACTTGATCAGAGTATCTATTGATAGTCTAGGTGTGTGTGAGTTGATGTACTTGTGCAGACAGAGTAACTTGCTTGGCTTATTAGATGACTTAGCATAGGAAACACAATCCCTCCTATTTAGAGATGGATGGTGATGAACGTGGCTTGATTGGGTTGATTGAGAAACGATGTAGGGTATGTGATGCTGATTATCGAGATGGGGAGGGTGAGGGGGGGGATTCGATGTTAGATAGAAGAAATGGAGAAAGTATGACTCATTCCTATGGAAGAAGAGGAAAATAGAGTATGCATTATTATGACTATGTATGCATGATATGCAGCTATTATGAATGTATGGATGGGTGGAATGCAACAAAATGCAATATATACATATGAGATGGAATGACGATCCATGGTGCTCTATTTTCATCATTGAGCTTTAAAATGTTGTAAGAAAATACAAGCAACTTGACATAATGATTCAAGATGACCTGAGTATTCCTTACATGGATTTTGATATAGCAAGTTAATACAAGCAACTAGATATAATGGATCAAGTTGACCTGAGTATTACTTGTAGAACAGATAAGGATTATCTCCTTTCATGCATGACTTGGATCATCCTCCTTGATCTTAGGCTGATCATATCCTGAGATAAGTGCATACCGTAATAAGAGATAAAACCTTTATCCAGTTTGGATGAGGTAGGAGGAACCAAAGAAAGAGTATTGTACCTGCGAACAAACAATATATACATAAAGAATAAATAATATGGATCCTTGGTAATGGTTCATGCTCATATGGTTGAGGTATACGCTGTAGTCAGCAAGTCGTAGTGATCTATGACTGTATTTTTGCCTATGATCACATAGCTTAGTGAACTTCCCACGTAGACACCATTAGCACATGCCCCAGAACTTCATCGGAAATAATGCACAAATGATACAAAACAATGCTGAAAGATCCTGATATAGATAAACGAATGATTGTACTCACAAACCAACCAAGTATTTGATAGCTTACATAATTTTCTTGTCAAAGAAAATGTCATCATGTCTTTGTTTTGGTAAGGAAGGATGCATCGTTGTTGAAGATAGTTTTGAGTGTTGATGTTGATTGTTTTGGTCAATTTGAGAAGTGATCATTGTGTGAGGATTTTTTCAATGCTTGTTTGGTATTTGCGCGAATGAGTATGTACAATGTGTTGCCATGTTTTTGTTGGTTTTATCGATGTTTTCTGTTGTTTTGGATTTTGTATTGTTTTGAATGTTTTTGGATTTTGAATTGTTTTGAATGTTTTTGGTATTTTTGTTGAGACATTTTCCAATGTTTTTTGGTATTTTTGATGATTATTTGGAATGAAGACCTTAATGGATCATAAGACAATGTAGAATCCACTTCCATCAATAGGTTAAGGGCGTTGCCCCTAGTTTTAGACATGACTATGAAAAAGCGGGATGCAAGATGTATGGAGTACTATCATAATTGCAGATGAATAACAAGCCATGGTTTTTGGATGGATGGATGTGTGGATGCATGAATGTGATCGCAACGAGCCTGAAAGATACTGGAGCCATTGTCTTTACGAGTGGCACCTGTTTGCCAGGTTTTCACCATTGCCCTTACCCAAGGTGCCACCGGAGTGGTTGTTCACCGTTTGGATGCATGATTTTTCTTTACTTTTTTGAATGTTTTTTGTATTTCTTTAGGACATTTTTCTGAATTTTTTTTTTTGGTATTTTCTGGTATGTAGGGGAGCCTGATGCTTTGTTCAGCTTAGGTATAAAAATGTTTGAGGTGCATGCTGTTGATTGGATCTGCGAGTGGTTCTCCTTCTGATGTAGCCAGTTGATATGCCTCGGACCCGAACACGACAGTGACAACATATGGGCCTAGCCAGTTTGATTCAAACTTGCCCTGATGTTCTCTGTTTGGTTGGTTGCAAGGATTCTCTTGAAGAACAAGATCACCTACCTCAAATGTGCGAGGTCTAACTCGGTGATTGTAGTTTTTGCTCATGTGCTGCTGATAGGCTTCGAGATGATTGTATGCAGCTTGTCGCTTCTCATCTAGTAACTCTAAGTCCTGAAGACGGGATACTCTATAGGCTTCATCATCTATTAGATTGTGCAAGGAAACCTGTAGTGATGGTATCTCAACTTCAATAGGCAAGATAGCTTCTGTACCATAGACCAATGAATAAGGAGTTGCACCTATAGGGGTTCGAATGCTAGTTCGATATGCCCATAGCGCTGGATTCAGTTGAACATGCCAATCACGACCGGCATCATTGACTGTCTTCTTGAGGATCCTGAATATGTTTTTATTGGATGCTTCGGCCTGACCATTGCCTTGTGGGTAGTAGGGAGTGGAAAAGCAGTGTTCGATATGAAATTTCTCACAAAGTTCACGAACATCCTGATTTTTGAAAGGAAGACCGTTATCTGTGATGATGGACATGGGTACACCATACTGGCAGATGATGTAGTTGAGGATGAATGAGGCGATCTGCTTGTCGATGACTTGGGTAAGTGGAACAACTTCTATCCACTTTGTGAAATATTCGGTGGCGGTAATAATGAATTTATGGCCATTGGATGAAGATGGATGAATCTTACCCACAAGGTCAAGGCCCCATTGACAAAAAGGCCATGGTGTTGTGATTGGTTGCAATTCCTGGGCTGGTGCATGTATCAGGTCGCCATGAACTTGACATTTCTTGCATTTTCTGACAAAGTAGAAGGAGTCTTTTTCCATGGATGGCCAATAGTATCCAGTTCGCATGAGTTTCTTGGCTAGTGACGGACCGCTTGCATGAGTTCCACAAATTCCTTCATGTACTTCTTCTAAGGCCTTTGTTATCTCATCTTGTTCCAGACATCGAAGGAGAGTACCATCAAGACTGCGTCGGTATAGGGTCTCGACAATAATGGTATATCAAGCAGTTTGGCGAATGAAGGTTTTATGTTGGTTATTTGATTGGTTGGGAGGAAGGGTGTGATCACGGAGATAGGTGTAGAACTCACCGTACCATGGGGATTCAGAACCGACAAGGCAACATATCATTTCGGATTCGAGGATATCATAAGCAGGAATCCAAAGCTATTCTACCAAGAACTCGTAGTGTGTTGAATTCTATGGAAGATCTAGGAGAGATGCGATGGTAGCCATAGCGTCAGCAGCTCGATTCTGATCTCTTGGTATCTGCTCAAAAGTGATAGTAGTAAATGATGTCTTTAGAGTGTCCACCATTTGCTTATATGGCATGAGTTTATCATCCTTGGTCTGATATTCATCAGTTGCTTGTCGAATGACCAGTTGTGAGTCGCCATATACTTGTAGTTCTTGTAATTTCCATTGTACAGCTAGCCTGAGTCCTGTGATCAAGGCCTCCTACTCTGCTATGTTGTTAGTGCATGGAAATGTGAGCCTATAAGACTTCAGGATGCCTGCACCCGAGCCGTGCCTAGTGTATGAACCATCAAAGTATAATTTCCATGGTTGTGTTGTTGTGATCATGAATATCTCTTCATCTAGAAAATTGGAAATGAGAGGATGATCACCTATGAGAGGTGCATCGGCCAACTGATCTGCAATAACTTGACCTTTGATAGCTTTACGGTCCACGTACTTGATGTCAAATTCACTTAGAATCATCACCCATTTGGCCAAGAGACCTACCAATGCTACTTTGCTGAGTAAATACTTGAGAGGATCAATCTTTGCAATGAGTTGTACCTTGTGTGTTAATAGATAGTGCCTCAGTTTAGTGGCTGCTAAGATTACTGCTAGGCAAGCTTGCTCAATAGGGGTGTAATTGAGTTCATAGCCAACCAGTGTGCGAGAGATGTAGTAAACAGCACACTCTTTTCCTTCTTCATTATGTTGTGCCAGTAGTACCCCCAATGTTGTACTTGTTGCTGAGATATAGAGTAACAACGGTCTACTTGGATCTGGTGGCATCAGCAATGGTGGATTCATGAGATAGTCTTTGAGCGTCTGAAATGCTTGCTGGCATTTGGCATCCCATTGAAAGTGGATGTTCTTGTGTAGCAGGTGTGTGAATGGGTGACATTTATTGGCCAGTTGTGCGATGAATTTGCGGATAGATTGGAGTCATCCCTGTAGTGTCCTTAGCTAACTGATATTCTTTGGTGGTGGCATGTCCATGATTGCCTTAACCTTTGCTAGATCAACCTCAATGCCTTTGCTTGAGACAATGTATCCTAGAAGCTTCCCGGAGGTTACTCCAAAGACACATTTCTTTGGGTTGAGTCGAACACAATATTGTTCCAGTCTATCAAAGATTTTATCTAAGATGTGGAGATGCCCTTCTCTAGTGAGTGATTTTGCTAGTAAGTCATCCACATAATCTTCCATCATAGTATGCATCATGTCATGGAAGATGGTGGTCATTGCTCTTTGATAGGTTGCTCCTACATTCTTGAAACTGAAAGGCATCACATTCCAGCAATATGTGCCCCATGGACAGGTGAAGGTTGTCTTATGTTGATCTTCTGGTGCGATCTTTATCTGATTGTATCCTGAAAAGCCATCCATGAGTGAAAGCATGGCATGTCCCACTGTCAAATCCACTATGATGTCGATATTCGGAAGGGGGAAGTCATCCTTAGGACATGCCTTATTCAGATCTCTGAAGTCAGTACAAATGCAGATGCCCCCTTTTGGTTTGCCGACAGGCACAATATTGGAGATCCATTCTGCATAATCAATTGGTCTAATGAAACCAACATCTAGGAGTTTCTTGAGTTCTATTTTGACTAGCACTGCGATTTGAGGATGCATCTTACGAAGCTTCTGCTTGACAGGTTTGTCTCCTTCTGCTACGGTAAGATGATGCATGACTAAATCGGGATCAAGCCGAGGCATGTCTGCATATGACCATGCAAAGTTGATCTAACGCTTCAGGAAGAACTCAATAAATTTAGGCTGTTCCTCTGGAGTGAGAAGAGATGCCAAATGTATGATATGAGGATTTTCAGGAGTCCCCACATTGTATTCTTTGGTTTCCTCTATGAGAATCGTTGATCGTTCCTGTTGTGTACTAGCAGGGAGAATGTAAAACCCTTCATCCTCAGGCGCCTCAGAGAGGTTTTCACCATTGGATACACTCTTTCTTTTTACTTTTGTTGGATCAAATAGTGCCACAGTGTGGTTTTCACTAGAAGATCCATGTTTTATTGTTATATTTTTGCAACTGAAGGGTTTGGCATTCGCCCCAAAGTATGTTGCGCTATTAAGTTCAATGGCGAATCCAGCTTTGTGATCCCCGCTTGGTAGGTTATCCCTTAATTCCAAAAAGTCTATGATAGCCTCATCGTTTTGGAAGAAGTCAAGACATGGGGGATTTGGTTGGTTCCATTCAATGAGTTCAGGGTGGATAATGGGCATTACTTCATCGATTAGGTTAAGTGTGTTAGATGTATCAGTGAGGGTTAAGACGTTATGGTGAAGGTCGTTAATGGTACTCTCCCTGTCAGAATCAGGCATAGGATGAGACGTAGGGTCTGTGGAAGATGTTTCCAGTTCAGGAACCCAAGTGGTCTTTATCTGTGCTTCTCCGTAGACAGGGATGTCTTTGCGTGGCGGAGGTGGTGATGTGTCTTCCTCATCTGAAGTATTAAGTTGTACCGAATCAAATTCCCATTCATGTGAGTCGGTCTCTGAATCACTTTCCAGCATCTAATTGCTATACCATGTTGGGATGTCTTTTGAGTTAAACACTGCATGTGTGATTGGTTGATGTACCTTTTTAGTGATTGGTGCTGTAGGAAGGTTGATGGGGATTAAAAAATTTGATATGGGAAGTATCGGTAATATTGACTCAGTGGTTTTTACTGGAACTGCTAGTGCCATAGATGCTGTTGCGGGTTTCAATACAGTTGTTGCTGCTGACGGTGCTACTGATGGGATTACGAGCTCATTTGGTGGAATGAATGGCATTGGTGATGGTTGCGTTGGGGTTGTGAGCCCCGATGGGGTAGTTGGGATGGTGCTTGAGGCTGCTTTAATGATGAAAGGTGTCCTTTTTTCCGTAGGCGGACAAAATGGTTTGCTGGGTTTTCCTTTGAATCTGAGTTTAGGAAAGACCTCTTTTTCAAAGTCAAGGCCTGTATTACCTTTGGGCTTTAATTCCGGTAGCAGAGGTTCATGTCGTCCTTGTTTTCAATATCCCAAAGCACTTTGACCATCATACCCCATTCTTTGCATAATGAGGAGACCTTTGCCATATTGATCTGTAGGAAGTTTAACTTTCGGTATATCAGTGATGATGGGATCTTTATAGATCCATTCCGCTAGGTCCTCATCTTGTGTTTCTTCCTCTTGACTCTTTCCAAGAACGAAAGGCGTCAAAGCACATGCTGGTGTGATCAGTGGTTGTTGGAGTAACTGTTGTGGTTTACCATGTGTTCTAGGAGAAGTGGGCATTGGTCCCACATAAAAGAGTTGACTCAAGTTGTATTCCCCAGGGCCTTCCTCTGCTATCTTAATTTTAAGCTTTTCTTGCTTGGGTATAGTAGTGTTTGAACTGGCAAGAGAGGCGGGACTTATATATGATGTGGAAGAAATGGCTTCTCTATTATTAGGAATGATAATCTTTGGTTGATGGCTGATATTATGGCAATATGCAAAGGGATTTGCATCGCCCAGGATTGTGATCTCTACATCGTTATGTGGGAACTTGATACATTGATGGTAGGTAGATGGAACGGCTTGCATGGCATGTATCCAAGGTCTTCCTAACAATAGATTGTATGGCAGAGGAAGATCCAGAACCTGACAAATGATGTGCTGTATCACAGGGCCTACTCGGATTGGTAGTACCACAGCTCCTTTGGATGAACGCTCTGCATCGTCATAGGCTTTGATTGTGATCTTCTTACGAGGATCCATTGATTCTACTGCATAGCCCAATGCTATGACCAACTGTAGTGTACAAATGTTCAGGCCTACTCCATTATCGATCAAGACTTGCTTGATCCTGTGTTGGTTGATAAAGCCTTCAATGTGTAGCGAAGTGTTATGAGGTTACTAGAAGGAAGAGTTGTCACTTTCGGAAAAAGTGAGACAAGGTGATGACTTTAGACTTCCAACCATGGCTTGAAATTGTTCTGTATTCAGATTTGCAGGGACTGACGCCTCTTGGAGTGCTTGATCCAAGATAGTTTTATGAGAGGGCGATAGGCGCAATAGCTCTAAAATGGATATAAGCGCAGGCATTTTGTCTAATTGTTCCACAAGATTGTACTGCTTTGGGATGGAGGTGGTGCCTTGTGGAGCTGCCTTTATGGTAACTTTGCCGCGACGTGTAACAACATTGTAATTTGAGTTGCGATTTTTGAAGGTTATGGTTGCAACTTGTTCACTGGCATCATATAGATGATTTACAGTGTAATTATACTCGGCTTGTGTATAATCAATGGTATCAGTGCCTCGCCTGGAAGTGGAAGGACCCCTTTGATCTTGTGATGGAAGTGGATTTTTGAACATCAAATGATCATTGTTGGTTGTTTTTGGGTCATGTCCTTCTATTTCAATTTCTCCTCGGTCAATAAGATCCTGAATAAGATCTTTTAATCGGTGGCAATTACTTGTCTTATGTCCTCTTCCTTGATAGAATTCACAGTGTTCAGTATCTCTCCACCATGCCGATTTGACCTGAGGCTCATAGTTTGATAGTTTAGGTAGAGTGACCAAATTTTGAGAAATGAGTTGTCGCAATACTGTTTCAATGGGTTCCCCTAAGGGAGTGTATGTGCGTTTCTGTTTTTGCTGACAAGGTCTAGGTTCATCGTGAGATGTGATGGGACTTTGATTTGAAGGAACATTTGTGTTATTCTGAGGTAGAGGATTATGTCCTGCAAACCAAACCACAGGTTGTGCATTTTGGATAGTCTGGGCATCCACAACCCCATCATTGACGATATTCTTGTTTTTATTCCAGAAGTTTTGTTTATCGCTATTGAAGCGTGGACGAGGACCATCTTTTGGTTCATTAAATATTTTGATGAGTCCTTTCTTGATGAGTGCCCTTTCACATTTCAAACCCTTGGTGATCATATCATTAAAAGAGTCTGTGTCTTTGACATCCAGGTGAAATTCCATTTCTTCGTTTAAGTTGGAAATGAATATTTTCACTAGTTCTCGTTCAGGTAACTGAAGAGAACGTCTGCTAGACATTTGGCGCCATCATTGTAGGAATACTAAGAAAAGTTCACCTGGTTTTTGTTTGGTTTTGCACAGATCGGCCATGGTGATGTCGCGTTCAATGTTATGAGAGTAATGAGCTAGGAACTTCTGGATGAGTTCCTCAAATGTTCTAATGCCACCTGTTAGTCGGGAAAACCATGATGTGGTTGTTCCTCCCAAGATTTGGGGAAAAAGGTGCATTAGGTATGTGTCTTCATATGCCACTTCGAGACAAGCGGAATGAAATTATCTGACATGATCATAGGGATCCCCCTTTCCTCTATATTTTTCAAATTTGGGTGTTTTGAATCCTTGTGGAAAGGGTGGCATATAAAGATTCTGATCAAAAGGATAAGGACAGATGTCATTGAGTGAGAATTGGTTGGTCTTGACACTACTATGAAGTTGTTGGGCGAGATTCTCGACTTGTTGCCACAACATCTCCATTTCAGTTGGAGGAGGAGGTAGTGGGTTACCTCAAGGAATGTTATATCTGATGGGATCTCTTCCTCTGTCCTCTTCATGGTGACTTTGTCGTTCTAATGCTTGTCTTAATTGGGCCAGATCAAAGTCAGAGGGGAGTTTTACTCCTTCTTGAGCGAGCTTTAAAAAGTGAGCATCCGCATTGCTCTTGAGTATTTTGTCAAAAAGTCTATTAAAGAGAGGGTTATGCTGGGCCCTTTCTATTGTTACAGGAGTGGGAGTACTTGGGTTTTCGTCATTTGCATTTCCTCCAAGTGCTTCTTGAAATTCATTGAGATTTTCCTCTTCTTCTTCTTCCATTTCTATTTCTCATTGCCTTGACTGTGATCGGGTTTGGGCCATTTTGTTTACAAGCTTTTGTTGAAGTTGTGTGAAAATGATGATGAGTTTTTGATGAAATGAGAGATTGATGGTTGGTGAATTGTGTTGCATGTGGATCTCTAGCACTTTTAAGGTAGATGTAACCGAAATTCCTTCTTTGAATTGCTTGTTTGTTTTGATAAGGTTGGATGTGATAAGGTGTAGAGAAATTTGAGATGTGTTACAGATTTAACTACCTAGAAATGAGAGGATTCACTCATGAACTAGTTTTAACCTGCGTAGATGTGTTTCTTAGGATGAGCTTATCCTAGATGTAGAAACAATCTAAAAAGTGATGTGAAGTGTTTGATTCAAGCAATATCTAAAAAGAGAACTTGGAGCAAGAACCTCTTAATGTTTTGAGAGTTTGGAATGAAATGATGATGAAGTGATGATGGGTGAATAAGATAATGGATGAAATTTTTTTTAACTTCAATAAAAGCTTTGTGTCACAAATGGGACAAACTCTACCTCTTCCCTTTCAGGTGTTGGTGGTATTTCTCGAGCTATGTTGTATGTGATACAGATGTTTGGAAAAAAGTTGGGATTAATCTTACCTCCTTGGTTTTTGTGATAACTCAGAGCTCTATATTGCATAAAAGCTCTATGGTTCAATGATTCTGAATCAAATTCATTTGTTTTGCCTTGAAGGTAGAGACGCATGTGACGCAAAAAAACTCAATGGGAGACAAAGATTTGTCTATTTATATAGAAGAATTTCCTCCTTTTGATCAAAACCTTTGAGCTTAATGGTCTTCTTTTCAAGTTGATATTCTGGTGACGCTTCTTCTTTCGCAAGATGTGCAGAATGGTCATAAAGTTTTGATACTTTTGTTGTTTGCACTTTGTTTTTGATGTGTTTGTTTTGAAAAATATTTGGTTGGATGAATACTTTTGTTTTTCTTTTGGGAAGTGATTTTCTGATTTTTCTTTGACAAGAAAACAAAGCAAGCACACAAACACAAGAATGTTGCCTAAAAGGCACAAATGAGTATGGGTCTAGATCAACCCAATCCTTGGACTTGTATATGACCCTTCCTTTAAATGTTTTTTTAAGGTGTATTTCCAAAGCCTGAAGGCGGCTCAATTTGCACTTGGTCTTTAAAAAAGAACACACTTCAAACACTTTTTATCCCTAAGGTCAAATGGCCAGTTGTGATAAATTTAGCACACATCTTGATATTTCTTCGACTTTGGTACTACATACCTTATGAATCCCACTGTGGCAAGTAAGGATGTGATATACTAAGTCTTGCACGAGTATAACAAATAGATGATCCCTATGATGGGGGAGTCACCACTTTTATCAAGCCACAAGTGACTTTTCAAAAAGCTATGTTTCTACTCAAGGAAATATGTATGGTGAGTATCTTGGGAGCAAAACCATCTATGCTCTTGCACTAAATTATATCGCAAATATCCTCAATCAATAGAACGGGTGGGCTACTACTAAAAGGTGTTTAGTCATGTTCGATGTTTTTGGACATAAGTTCATTCTACAGTGACTCACTTAAGAGCCTTGTAACTGGTGGTGGGGCCCATTTGTCCTTTCGGCCAGTTACACTATAGGAACAGCTATACCCAAGGCTACAGCTTTCGCTCTCACCTGATTTCTATAGCGGCTTGAAGGATTTATCGCTCGAGGTCGTTCCCAAGAGTATCGATCCCTTGGCAGACCTCTCTTAAAAAGATAAAATTTTGAGTGTTACTAACACTTTTCTCTTGCACCTAGGACCACGAAAGCCAAGGGAGAGGATAGTGTGTGTTAGAGGTAGGACCACTCGACTGACTTTTTGCACAAGTGTGCCAAACACAAAATTCACTTGTTCTTTTTAATCCATCATCGCAATGTGATCTAACTATTTGGAGATGTTGCTCCAACAGTCATGATGTTCTTTTAACTTCAAAGGTAATGTGTTTTGTAATCTAGAATTTGAAAATCCTAGTCAACTTAATGAAAAACATGTTTGCTTGAAGTAAAATCTGTTTGCAAAAAATCAAAACAAGTGGATTGTTCTTTTTACTTTCCCAAAAATTGAAGTGTGGATTGTGATTTTTAAGTTTGATGCAAGAAAGAAAATTTGTTTGTTGATTTTAAGCACCAAAATGAAGATGAATCCTAACTTGCAATGGAAGTAAATGTTTGTTTTCAATTTTTTTTTTTTTTAAAAGCACCTAAGGAAGATTTGTGATTTTTTTTTTTTTTAATGATGAGTTTTAACCTGCACAAACCACAATTCATTAGTAAAATCTATGTCCAAGGGGGGGCTTCCACAAGCCTAAGATTTTCAATTTTTCGGTTACAAGGTGTGTTTTACAACATTCTGTTACAATAGCGCTAGTCTACGTTTAAATAGAAGCGCTATTTTACATAGAAGCGCTGAAAGAAGGGTAAAACCAGAGAGGCGAAAGCACTAAAAGATTTTTAATAGCGCCAAAAGAATGACAAACGCGCCAAAACAAACCCAAAAGTGCTGGAATTTTGATAATAGCGCTACTATAAGAACAATAGCGCTAAAATAAAAGGTGTCGGTAGCGCTAAAACGTGTTCAATAGCGCTAAAGCGCAACCTGTGTGACAATTTCAACAATCAAACATGTTAGTTTACAAAAAAAATGGTATTTTTTTTGGTGCTTGGATTCACGTCGGGTTCACCAAATGATGCTCTACAAAAAGGGAAGGTTAGTGAATGATAACAAAACACAAATAAGAAGAAAAGCCAAGTTGTTAGTGTTAGAAATCATAAACAAAATACTTTCCTACACAAGCATATCAAAAGAGATACCAAAAGCATGATAGAATATCTAACTAGGAAGGTAAATATGATGAGGCATCTCCAAATGCCTCCTAACATGCTCTTGACTTCTTCTCCCTTGTTCCTCTCCTCTCTAAGTTCCAAAATAGTGTAGCTCTCAGCAGCTTTTTGCACTATGGATGCTTATGGAGGATTGAGATTGTAGTATTGTGCTCTAAATGTGAAATGAAATGCTAATGCTATGATAATATTAAAATGATTGATTTTAACTAAAATAACAAAGATATTAGTTTGCTATGCTAAATGCTCTCTAAAATGCCTATAGCTTAGATGCATACAAGTTTTCAGGATCTGGATTATGAAGAAATGGGCTCTATTTATAGGAAAAATGGAGCAATGGATGGTTGAGATTGAGCAATCTCAACAAGGGTCAGGATTGAATGATTTCAAATCCATGTGAGGGCTTTCAACCCAATCCCAGGATGACAAGTGTCAATGTGAGATAGGTTGAGAGTAGAGGTAATAAGCATTAAATGCTTGATATGACTTTGGGAGTAAAAGTCAAGGTTGGTTGAATGAATAAACTCTTTATTCAAAGAATAAAGCTTTTATCCAATCGATAAACTCTTGTGCAAATGTGAAATGGATGAATATGGTCAAAACAATAAATGTTTGGGGAGATAAGTTTGAAATAACCATAAATGGTTATGTAAGAGCCATAAATGGTCATGTAAGAGCCATTAGTGGTCTTGGAAGACTTTGGGGGTTAATTTGTTGAGCACACAAAACATTAATTGCTTTTCAAAGACTTTGAGGGCTTTGAGAAGTGACTCCAATTTGCTTAGGAATGTGACAATAATTATGGGATGGATTAGGCTAATTAGGAAGCGGTTAGAAGAATCTAGAAGGGGATTAGATTTTGCGAGTGGATTTGGTGGGTGAGGGAAAATAGGATTTTATTAAAATAAAAATTCATTTATTTCAATAAATGTGTGCAAGTTGCATTTGTAGGAAAAAGCAAGTGGGGGGGGATAATGATTTAAATAAATGTTTTTATTTAATTTATTTGAAAGAGGAAAAGGGGATTTTATTAAATAAATAGATTTTATTTATTTAATTGATTGGAATTTGATTTAATGAATTAATTAAAATAAATTCAATAATTTATTTAATTAATAGAAGAATGTTTGGGGATGAATTAATTAAATATTTATTTAATTAACTGATGGCTAGTGGATTTTTAATCAAATAAATAGCGAATATTTATTTAATTAAGCTGGACAGATTTGTGTGACTACAGTTAGAAATGCTCCTCGAAAGAAGGTTGACTTGATCACAACTGGTAAAGACCTACAGACAAGAAAGAAGATCAGTGCTGCAAGAAGGAGGAACAATGCAGATCCCAAAGGAAAAGGGAAAATGGGAGAAGACAGCTTCATCGGAAGCAAGAACATGAGAAGATAGCCTAGAAGACCTCCTATCAGAAGAACACAAGGAGATGTTGCTATCCACAAATCAAGACAAGTGTGGAAGAAGAAGGGATCTGACGGAAGACCTACAAAGAATGGACATCCCAAGATCAATTCCTAATATGCAGAGATGGAGTTGCCAAACCGGTAAGATCACCTCATGTTTAGCAAAATAAATTTTTAAGTAACAAGTCTCCTTTCTCTGGTTATTGCTTTGAATGTAATGGCTAGGGCCATAGAGCTGAAGAATGTAGAAAGGGATCTAGAAGAAAATATCTAGGATCTTATAAAAATCATGCATATGAGCATAATGTATCTAGGGGTAGAAGCATGCATATCCGCTCTCCTAGTTATGCTAGGAAGAATCCACTTGCTATTCCTAATAATGTAAATATTGTGTGTTATAACTGTAATGGGTTAGGTCAAAGAAGTTATGAATGCAGCTACAAGAATATGTATTCCTATGGAAACCGATGGAACAATCATGCTCAGTGTGAGAGAAGTTACAAGGGATATGAGAAACATAGACCTGCTTCGAACAAGAGGAGAAATATTCCTACACAATCAAGAAATTCAAGGAAATCGGTAACCAGCCACAATGGCATGATCAGAAAAGAAAGGGAAAACCGGTATGTTGGATGGTTCCCCAATCATGAGATTGTCATGGATGTTGTGTGCTACTACAACACTACTTCTAGTTATGTTGTAGAATCTAGTAGAGTGAGGACAAATCAGTAGAAGAGGAAAGTAAGACCTGCTCCTCGGACTGTAAAGGGGAAGAAAAGTGAGATTAAGTAGGCATGGAGGAAGAAGCAAGAGAATAGAACCATGGACCGGAACTATGCATTCAATGCATAAGTGATATCTTCTAAGGCTTAAAGAAGATGCAAGACTCAGGGGGAGTTACATATTGACCAGATCATTCACCTCTTAGTTGAAAGGGACAAAGGAGATGAACAAGCTATTGTCGAAAAGAGAAAAAAAATGAGATGGCAGTGTGTGTGTAGTTACCACCTTGACTACACATGGAAGATGGTTTACTGCTACAGGTGAAATGAATGGTAGCAGAGGTAATTGGTACCGGGAGATAAAGATAAAGAGGAAAGTGTCCCGATAGAGATAAGAGACCAGTATGTGCAACATGTTAATGGCATTGATGTTGATTAGTGTTGCAGGTTATGTAAGTCAATGAGTTGAGGGATCATTGCAGTAACTCAGGTAGCCTGGATGGATGAGGTTATGTCTCAGGTGATAGTGGAAAGGACCTGAATGAAATCTGTTGGTCTGATAGCTAACCTTATGTGCATACATCTTTATGGGTCAATAGGTTGGATATGTGACCTATAGTTGGCATTGTGGTCATGATGGTAGATGTCACAGGTATAGATGTGTGTCCTAGTTTAGGAGCTCATTGAATAGATGAAGATCAGAAGTCTGTGTTTCAGGGGGAGTTCAGGGCCATATTTTCAGTTTGATATCAGATATACTGAACAAAGAAGCAAATCAAGCAGATACTTGATAATACCGGTATGATTGTGTTTTTAGAGTTGTCAGTATTTAATTTGTCTATCAAAGTCACAATCCATTTGCCTGTGAGAGAATTTGAATAGGAAAATAAATTTCTCATCTGACTATGGGTCATCAATTGAAAGTAAGAGAAGTTTAGAAAATCGATAAGATTACATGCACAAGAGAAGAAATTCATTTCCTCAACTGGTTCTGAGCAAAAAAAGGAGAGAGATCGATGTATGTTGTTTAGGGTTGTTTAGTACCTAATCTTTCCATCTCTAGTGCTGATGATTGAGATGATGTTGTGCAAAATCTTCAAAGGGGGAGATGCACCTGCTAAAAAGGGGGAGAAAGAAATCCACAACATAATGGATATTATAGACCCTTTGCCATTGTTGTCAAAGGGGGAGAAAGAAAGTTGTAGTATCCCAGATACTACAAGTGTTCACATCAATGCCAAAGGGGGAGATTGTTGGTATTGTGTTGTCATTGATGTCAAGTGGTATAGAAGGACAACAGGTATGGGAGTATTGTTGACAACCAACCATTGATGTCAACTAGTGTTGCAGGTCACTGGTAAAGAAGAGTATGTCATTCAAAGGAATGACCACTAGAGTAACTAGTACACAAGTTAGTATTTTCCTTGTGTGGATGAAATGGATAGGTTACCAGTATAGTCTAACACTTGTAAGGAAAGGATGTCAAGTTGTAAGAGTTGTGTTGATAGTAAGCAGTTGCCAACAGGCAAGCTTATGACCAGTGTACAAGCAGGATGAGCGAGGTTCTTGAGTTATTGTTTGTGATGAAGAGGCAGAATGTTACTAAAGATCACATCAACACCGAAGGTGATGTATAGATTGGCAAGCATGTGTCCGATATGTTAGCAAATGACTAGCCATTAAAGAAGGGTATACTGACATAAAGGGTGAAGTCATCCAACAGGACTCCCACCGGAAGAAGATGATATCACGAGTTGGAGTTTGGACTGTTGCAAGATAGTGAGGTAGACAAAGGGGATGTCTATTGGGCTCTCTATAGGAGATGTATATGCTCATATAAGGTGATCATACTTGTGCAATGCTGGTATAGATGGTAAGTGTGTGGTGGTTTACATTGGATTTACTGATGAATCACTAAGATACCATGGTGCATGAAATCAAAGATATGCACCAGATCAGAAAGTGTAGGCATGGTGTGCTACCGGGATAAAGGAAGAAGAATTGAGTTGATGAGTTTGTCACTATGACAAATTAGTGAAGATGTGACTCAATCAAATGATGCTTGAGGCTCTGCAGTAACACACATGGTGCTACTAGGATGCAGATGGAAAAAGGTGTTGCTGTAGTGCATTATGTTGAAGATTGATGACATAGAGTCATCTATGTGGTTATCGGTATGCAAAGAAGTGCTGAAGCAAAAGGCTCTCATCAGTTGATGATGAACATGATGCATGCAGTGAATCGACATATTTGGATGACTAGGAAAAGGTACTACACCGAGAAGACAAATAAGTCATTGGCAAGAAGGTTATCCGGCAAGGTGATTTGTGCGAGTAGGTTTAGTGGATCGGTAGGTGTATACCGGTTTAGTGTGTGGTTAGTGACTAAGCATGAACCAACTTAGTGAGTAGAAGTGGATACCGATAGTGATGGCACACGGAGATGAAGTGGCAAACATACATGAATTGGTGGATGGAACATGTGCAGGTCGATGAAGTGAGGTCAGTAAGGTAGTTGATGGTTGGTTTGACATTAATGGTGAGTGTGAAGCTCGAGGTTTCAGGATAGAGGTTGGTGGCTCAAGATCCAGGATAGATTGATAGTGCAGGTCAAGCTGGCGAAGGAAACAACTAAGCCATTTATGGCATTTGACCAAGGGATGAATCAACAGATTGAATGCAGAATGCCAAACATAGAAAGTGTGTTTTGGAAGGCACGAAAATGGTAGATATGTGCAGGCAGTCATCTTTGAGTTGTGATCTGATTAGATTTTATTGGATTCGATGTGCCTCATGATCAATGGAGAAAACCTTAAGGCACCAAATTTGAATGTGACTTTTGCCGGGAAGATTGGGCTATAAATATGCAATCCAAAGATATTGTTAAGGGTTGCTGGATAGGAGAGGATATAGGTGTTGCGAACTGATTGAGAGCTAATGAATAAGAGAGTTAGATCAGTCACAATGAGAATAGCAGAAGATAAAATTTATTGAGTGAGTGAAGTTTAAACCGGTATGGTTTGAGCAACTAGTAAAGCAGCTAGATTGCATCTGAGAAGATAACTGATAGGTTCTTGTACCGGTAGGAAGACAATAGAGGGCGATGAAGTGCAGCATAGTGAAGGAGATATCCAACGAAGTAGATGCAAGGCAAGGTAACCAGTAGAGTGTAAACCGGTAAAGCAGTAGCAAAGAGAGGTGAACCGGTGTAGTAGAGAAGGTGTCTCACTGGAAGAGTGAAGTATATGCAATGGTTACAAGATTCACTTGTAACAGTATAACTACTTTTGTATTTGATGTTATCATTGTGATCACTGAGTTGTAGCTTGGTGCAGGGGTTGGTGCCCTAAATCAGGGGTTGGTGCTCCTTGGGTTGGTGCTTTAAATCAAGGGTTGTAGCTCCTTGGGTTGGTTAAATCAAGGGTTGTAGCTCCTTGGGTTGGTGCCTGAAACTCTGTAACAAATTTCATTGTGAGGCTGGATTGGAGCAGTAGACTCCACTAGCATTTCTCACTGTTCTTTTTCCCATCTTGGGTTTTCCTCATACATATTGGTGTTATGTGATGTCCCTTTTGTGTGAATGCATTTGTGATTAGTCTCCCCACCAACTGGTAAGTCTGCATTGAGATAGATATGATAACCGATATACTCACATAGGGTAGTTAAAGGGAAAAGTTTGAGAACCACTGATTCACCCCCTCTCAGTGGCACATTATGTCTAACAAAGTTTCTAAGTGTGCATTTAAACTATTAAAGTTAAAGGTTTGTAAAACAATTTGCATCATATATTGATTTGATTAATGTTGGAAGTATTATTCCACACTCAACTTCCTTTCAAGAATATGTCAATGAAATATGCAACATGGGAAGCTAACACAATTTATACTAAAATATCTAGAATTGTTGAGCATTAAGAAAAATGTTTTTGTTAATGAGAGGGACATGTTTGGTCCCTAATATTCAAGCTAATTGTATGACCCTAATATCATATATTCCTAAATATAATAAGTGGAGCACTTGTCGCATGGTTAACCTTAACATTAGTTATATCTATTATCTTAAATACTCTTAATTAGGATGAAAGGTTATGTCCTTGTATAGTTAAACTTATAAATAAAGGTGGAGATGTTTCTCCCAAATCATTATATTATTAATTTTTACATCCATACATTATTATCTGATATTTGAGGTCAACCTAGGCTCAAAAAAGTCTACTATATTTCTAATTTTTACATTTATTTTCAACAATTATCATAATATTTTTTTTAAAGATATTAAATATTTTTCAAGATTTTATATCTTTTTTTAGGTTTTCTTAAAGTTATCACTAGTTATGAACATGTTTAGGGTTACGATTCAACTACAGTTAGGATCACGACTCAATTAGGGATAAGATGGGAATTAATTAGAGTTAGAATTATAATTAGGGTTCAATTAGGTTAATGGTTAGTGTTACGGTTAGGATCTAATAAGGGTTAAGATTAACATAGGGTTTACAATTAGGATTAAAATTCAATGAGGGTTTGGGTTTAATCAACATTTAATTAAGGCTATAGTTAGAGTTCAATTAGGATTATGGTTACTGGAAGGGTTAGGTTCCAATTATGCTTCAACTTAGACTTAGGTTAGGATTAAAGTTGAGGTTAGCATTGGAGTTATTGTTTAATTTGTGTTAGGGTTGGGAAAAGTGTTCAAATTTGATTATGTTTAGGGAAATGTTAGGTTTAAGGTTCACCTAGCATTGCATTCAAATTACTATTAGTGATCAATTCTAGTTACTATTAGGGTTCAATTGCACCGATCGTATGGTCACAGTTGGGGTTATGATTGTGGTTATGATTCAATTATAGTAACAATTGGGGTTAGAGTTCAATAAAGGTAAATGAGTTAGGGTTTATCTTTAAGGTTGAGGTACCATTCAATTTGGGTTATGGTTGAGGATAGAGTTTACTTAGGGTGAGATTTTGACTTACATTAGTCTTAGGTTCAATTAGGATTGCATTTGAATTAGCACTAGGGTTATAAATTATTTTACATAATTTAATTTTAAAATATTATTAATTTATTTCTCTTACAAGTTCCATTTACCAGTGTTAGTAGCATATAGATCAATAATAACTTTTTTTAAAACATGCCAAGAAATATCATATCATGTAGAAGCATCTATTTTGTTTTTCTATTATTCCACATAAATTAAGTAATTTAATTATAATTAAATAAAATAGACACCTTCAAATGATATCTCTTAACATATTTTATATAGATTTAATAAATATATATGCTAACTTCTAAAATACGTATATTAAATTTATTATATAGATTAAATAAACACATATTTATATAATATTTATATGTAAGCGCGTATATCTAAAATAATTGTTTATTCCAATATCTCTATGCAAGAAAGCTGGCATTTTATCACAAATATGAAACTTAACAAAGCCGCGTAGAATTTGATAGGGCTATACCTTGTCATTGCATAAATTTCAAAGACAATGTTAATTTCACGCGCTAATTCGGTTCAAATTAGTTTTCAGGATTTCTCCTTGGGTTCAACTTCAGCGGTGCGAATCTCGAAGCAGATTATTGTAGCCTATTGGAATTGTCGCACAGAACGAGTTACATTGTTCTTATGACCCGCTTCCTGCCAAACACACTAGTAACATAGACACGAGAAAATTTCGTTGGAAAAGCTGCCCTTAGCGCGTTCCGTTAAATAAATTTTCAGGTAGCTAAATGTAAGCAGAAACATTTTCCTTGCTGAAGAAAACATCGTGTTTTAGGTTATTCTGGATTAGAAACAAAGAGATTATCATTTCTTGTGCATTGCCAAGCCCGCTGGTTGACTGAGAAACATACTTTCAAGCTTGTCAGTTACAGGCTTGAAATTTGTCATTTTGACTCTTCGATTTGCCATAAATTGCCGTCTTCGTCCACAGAACTTGCTGAAAGACTTGAAGTAACTTACTCTCATTCGAATAGTTTCTCGCTAGTCTAACAAGTTAAAACAGCTGGTTACGCGGCCACTAGTTAATCTGGTACGTTTGTGTTGTCAGTATTGAGCGTTAAGATAAGTTTAAGTATCTTTGCCGACGTTTAAATTACAAGATGTGTAAATGTGAAATCCTCGAAGATAATCGTCAAGTTTGCGCGCATGATGACGCGAATCAGATTCGAGATATGTTTGACAAGTGTCTCGTAGCACAAGGAGAGGATGATCCTGATTACGACGAGCTCGACCACTGGCCAGCACGTCTTGAGGTGGGTATTGGGCATTTCTTTCTAGTTGCCGTTATTTTACAATGTAAAATTTTATTGTATTCGGCCTGGTTGACGAGATATATTGCGTTCAGGTTTTACAGGAGTTGATGATGCTGGGCGCAATCTCTGTGCCAATCGTAGTTACTGGATTGCTTCTCTACCTGAGAAGCGCGATCTCCATGAAGTTCCTGGGCTATCTGGGAGAGCTGGAGCTGGCGGGAGGCTCTCTTTCAATTGGGTTTGCAAACATAACGGGCTATTCGGTTATTTCCGGCCTGGCTATGGGAATGGAACCCCTCTGCAGTCAGGCTTTTGGAGCGAAACGGTGGAGTCTTCTCGGCCACTCTCTTCAAAGAACAATTCTCATCCTTCTCTGCGCCTCTGTGCCCATAAGTTTGCTGTGGTTAAACATCGAATCGATTCTGCTGTGGTGCGGGCAGGATGAGAACATTACCAGGATGGCAGGCAAATATGTGCTTTACTCTCTGCCCAATCTCATCGCGCAGTCATTTCTTCATCCGCTGAAGATTTTTCTTCGAACGCAGAGATCCACCCTTCCGTTCACTGTTACAGCAGGCGTGGCTCTTCTCCTTCACATTCCCATCAATTTTCTTTTAGTGGTGTATTTCAAACTATCAATCCGGGGCGTTGCCCTGGCTGCCGTGTGGACCGAATTCAACATTGTTATATGCTTGGCGTGCTACATATGGCTGTCGGGAGTTTACAAGTATTCGCTGCCGAGCCTTTCGAGAGAATGCCTCAAAGGGTGGATGTCGTTTCTGAGACTGGCAATCCCCAGCTGTGCATCAGTCTGCTTAGAGTGGTGGTGGTACGAGTTCATGATTCTTCTCTGCGGACTATTGCCGGACCCGAAAATAACCGTAGCCTCGATGGGAATTCTCATCCAGACCACGGCATTCCTTTACATATTTCCATCGTCGTTGGGAGTGGCAGTTTCGACGAGAGTGGGACACGAGCTCGGTGCAAACAGACCGGCCAAGGCACGCACTGCCATGACAGTAGCAATTGCATTGGCGGCTCTACTGAGCTTTATACCGATGGGCTTTACAGTAACCGTGCGCCACTGGTGGGGTAGAATGTTCACTCAAAATGGGGAGATTCTGTCGCTGGTCTCGTCGACACTGCCAATAGTGGGCCTCTGTGAGCTCGCGAATTGGACGCAGACAACGGCATGCGGAGTCCTCCGGGGCAGCGCGAGGCCGAGCAGTGGAGCACATATAAATTTGGCCTCCTTCTATTTGATCGGGACGCCCGTTGCATTGACTCTTTGTTTCGTGTACAAATTTGAATTTGTGGGTCTATGGCTCGGCATGCTGGCGGCGCAAGTGTCGTGCCTCATTTTGATGATATCTGTGTTGGTGCGGACTGACTGGATTATTGAAGTGAAGAGAGCAAAGGACCTGACTGCAGAGCCTCAACAGATCCACATTTTATGTGAAGAAGAGAAGGAACAATGTATTTGCAGCATTCTGTATTTACCGTATGGAGAAACGAGCGTAGAGCCTCTACTAACGATAGTTAGTTTTTAGCTGTAGGAAATAATGGATGTTATTTTGGGATATTGTAAAGCTTGAACGGACAGGTTGGGATTAGACTATCGTTTACAGGTTCGACGTTACAAAAGTTTTACTTTTGTTTCTTCCAATATAGTGTTCGCTTAATTTTTTCGTATCAATAAAGTGCTTTTTTGCCGTTATTGGATGGAACTTCGAATATATTAAGTCAACACTATATTTGTCGAACTGACATTTGCTCAATATTATCGATATAGAATGTTGTAGCTCTTGAAATAAACGCAGATAAAATTGACAAAACTGGGCCAGCCTTATACCACGTTAGAATCACAGAAGTTCCTTTCCATTTAAATATTTTAAATAGCAATTGCACCTTGGTGTGCAATGGGTACGTCAAGGAGATGTAGAAGATAAAATAGAAAAAATATGGTATATTTTTGCATGCATTTGTGTCGTACATGAAGTCAATAGATAAGCATTTAATAAATAATGTTGTTTGTGTAATAAAAGTCTTAATGGAGAATTCATAGCTTCAAATCAATTATACGTTTATTTACATGGATCCCAACATGATTGAAGCAAAACCTTTGAATCAGTAAAATAATTAGGCTCAATTACAACTATGATCCTATAAAGATAGAGATGAAGATAGAGATGAATTTGGAGAAGGAGAAAAATAGGGAGAGGATAGGGAGAGATAAAGATAGAGAGGGGAAAGAGGGATAGATAGAGTTGGAAGAGAAAAATATAGTGATGTGGAGGAGATCATGGACTCTTTTCCTAAGAAATGGGATGATTTGAATGAAGTAATTTTTGAAGACACAAGTGTGGGATGATCCTTTGCCCATGTAAGTTCTTTGGGATGCATTCCTAGTTGGTGACAGAATGTATGGTTACAGGGATGTCTTGCCACATTCAAATAGCCATAAGATGCATTGTAGTGGATCTTTCTTGACTAACATTGGTGATTCAAGCGTGACTACTTAGAATGTGACAGATTGTACTCTTCTCGAATGAGAGACTAGTTTTCTAGTGGGACATGTGATAGAAGTGGGAACTTGGTGGTTTGCAAGGATCAACAATCTCAATTGAAATTGCTTACAATTTCACACCCATTATCCATTCATAGAGGAGACCAAGGAAGAATAAGCCTGATCCATCTTCCAATTGAGAAAGAACGAGGCATGGGATATGGTGATATGTATTGTAGGTGTAGCAGCATGACAACAATGACACATGCACAATGAGATATTTTTGAGGCATGTTTGAGCCCATGGTTCAATTCTTTAGCAACTTTTGGGTGATACAAATTGCAAAACACATTATCCCGCAGGAGTGCTAAGGTGCTACTGATGGAGTGATCAATCTATTTCTAGAAGTCCCTGAGTCATGCATGATGTTGAATATTATATTGTTATTTCTTTCCCTAGAGTTGCCTCTAAACTGTCCTCCTTTGTTAGGATTATCACCACCATTCTTTGATTGATTGCCTTCATCATTCTTGTTGGGATTATAGCCCCTTCCAAAGGTGTCTTTTCCTCTGTAACCACTGCCACCTCTGCCCCTCTAATTATGTTCACCTTTCCTTTTGATCTTATCTTCTACTCTCAAGGCTAACTAAAAGCATTTATGGACTGTGTTAGGTGCTATCATGCTGATCTCATCTTGAATATTTTGTCTAAGGCCATTTAAGTACCTTGCAACCTTCTCCACTTCTTCCTCTTGCTTCCTAGCTCTTAGCGTAAGTTTGTTGAACTCCTCTGTATAAGCACTCACATCCATTTCTCTTTGTTTCAGATTCTACAACTTCTTGTGCATCTGCACCCATAATCTACCGATAGGAATTGATTTTTTAATCCTGATCTTCATTCTCTCCCAAGAGATGATCTTCTTTCTCCCGGTTTGTTCTCTTTATTCTTGCATCATGTTCCACCACACTAGGGCTGATCCCTTCAATCTTGACTTGGCCAAATTGTCCCTCTTTTCTTCTGCAACTTCCTTGTATTCAAAATGATTGTTCAAGGATTCTATCCAATCCAATAACTCTTCTCCATATAGGCTTCCATTGTAGATAGGTAAACCTTCTATGTTGTATTTATTCAGTGACTTGAGGGCATCCAAGAAGATCTATTGATCTTTGTCCAACTCCTTCTTTTCTATTATGACCCCTATCACATCTGCATCTTCATCATCAATTTCATCACCCCATTCAATGACCTTGCCCTTACCTTTCTTGGTTTCTTTCTCCCGAGCTTCACTAAGCATATCTTGGACCAACTTCCAGATGGCCTCTTGGCTCATTGCCTTTGGTGGCATGCTACTGGCTTCTAACTCTACCTCTGGGTCTAACATACACCACTTTGTTCAATCAATTGGCTCTGATACCAATCTGATGTAGAGTGGCTTGTCTCTCACCGGTTTGTGCTACCTTGTCTAAGTATCTTCTCCAAGCTACACAAGAACCATCTGATGATTCTACACCTCACACCCTCCAAGGGTCTGCAAGACTTACTCTCTCTGACCTTCCCAAGGTCCTTAGGCTAGGATAAGCTCTTGTTTTTTTCTGAGTTCCATTTTCTTGCTTCAGAGACCTTGTTTTCCCACACCCTTTCACACTCAACCAAAGAGTTCAACCCTTCTACCATAGGATATTAATTACCCACACTACACACATTAGGTTGGATAGTTTTGGATATATTCCCAACCCTATGCCTTACTCAGGAGCTTTTGACACGTACCGGTTTGGTGTTTTACAAACAAACTGCACTTTTAGGCCAAACTGGTTCTAGTAGCCTAGTTAGCGAGGTATTATGTATTCACCACTTGAACTTCCTGAACAATCCTATGAACTCTTTTACATGCCAAACACCCTTTTGGGGTTTACATACAATATCTCAAAACCGGAAGTGGGTTTTCTCACTAACATATATCACCCTTACCAGTTAACTAGGCCTAATTGCCCCTTTCTAGGCCTTAAAAATAGGTAATGGTTAAAACTCCTTCACCGGTCCGATTGCCTGAGTGAATTGTTGATAGTTTGGGGTTTGTGCTTCCATATGGAATTCCAAATCTATCATACTTCTCCTTCACCCACCGGACTCACCCAAGTAGGGCTTGTTATCCATGATTCGTAACACTTGCCAACTCAATGTGCCAAGCTTAGGGTATGGTGGAAAATCTTAGATTTGGCTTCCCTTGTCTCAAAACCAAAAAGAAAACATAGAATACATTGCAACCTAACATTCCACAAGGTTTCAGAGTGGATATCCACCATGGAACGTTAGGTTGGAGCCCTTTTGCTCTCAAAATCTTGGTTTTTAGGGCTCTTGAACCCACCTGCAACAAAATAGTGTTTATTTACAAACTACAAGACTTCAAGACTCCAAATCAAAAACAAAATGAAAGTAAGACACCAAACTAATAATCCATGTCCCTATTTTGGGATTCTTGATCCATACAGGTCATACGAACTTGCAAAGAACAACAAAACTCAAAAGAAAAACATAAATGGGAAACCAAAACTTGTTTATTTTCTTCAGATCTTCAACAACTTTCAACAAATAATTATCATCTGTCTTTCCAAGCCTTATACTGGCCTTGGAGTAGTTACAAACGTTCACAACTCATTGTGACAACCAACTAACCATTGGAGTATGAAAATGTTGCAAATTGTTGCATAGGTGAGCAACTATGCTCAAACCCAAACTCGGTCACTCACAAATGACTCATATGACCTTAACAATCTCAAAGCAACATCAACCAACCTACATTAACCCAAAAACAATTTATCCTATTAAGTGCTCTACCTGGCACCCTTCAGAGCTCACGAGCCAACATTGGCCAAATAAAGACTCTTAGGGACCTTACAATCATTTGAGAACACTCTAAATGGCCTCTTGGCCTTATTACAAAACTAAAAATATGATTCCAACATCCTGGAAACAAACTCAACAAAAATTGGTAAGTGCCCTTGCACCAATAGGATGATAGAGATTGAAGAAAGATTATGTTTTTTCCTACATACATGTTTGTAACTAAACATCTTTTTAATCTATTTTTGATCAATATAGGGAGCTACCTCCTATGATAGTGCTTATAAAAAAAATGAAGATAATTTATATTATTTCAAATATTGTATATAGCAATAAATATAATTATATTATATAATTAAATTCAAAATTGATTATATACTATGATAAAAATATTAAAATAAAAAATAATAATATAAATAATATTAAATAAATGAAACTAACTCTTACCAAAATAAATATTAAATATTAATTAAAGGACCAATGGTTCAAACATGTTACCTAAGTATAATAAGGAAAACATCCTTTTTATGTTTTTAACTTGTTGAAATTAATAAAAATAATCTTTTTGAACCATAAAGTGTGGTCCATTAAACTCAAATCAAATCCGTCAATGATATTCAAAACTTGAATCCTTCTTTATATTAAACCCATTTTTTAGCCTAATTAAGTTAAAATTGCAAGCAAATGACATGTATGGAAATAGGTCTGCTATGAGGACATTGGTACCCAAAAATGGTAATTGCGAAAATCGAAAGATAAAAGGGTAAGGATGAAATGAATGGCCATTATTTCTCCAATCATTTTTTATGGTTACAGGTATAATGCTAGTGGTGGATGTGCTCTGGTAGCTTGTCCATTTCATATAATGCACGCCTTCGGTGTAATGAGCAGATTAAAATTGCCCAGTTTGAAAAAAAAGTGATCTAGTTAGTCAAATAAATATTGACGGGTTCCATTTAAGATAATTTTAATACATTTGACTTCTGAAGGATAAATGTGTGTTGTATTGATGGATCCACTTCTTCATAATTACACAGTCTCTGAGGGTCCATCTTGGTTGGAATGGATTCAAGTTATTTATAGGCATAATAATAATTGGCATTTCACTTGAACTTTGGGCTGCCATTATGTCTAATAGTACTCTTCGCTAAATGAGAGTGTTAGATTCATTAAGGATATTTGTACCAACATTTAAATAAGCAGTAATTGGTGTGGGTTGTTCTTGTTGTTCTTTTTGGTCTGCATCAAGGGAGAATGAATTTTTGGCTATGTCATGCCTTGTACATACAAGCTCGAAGCTCACTAAAAAGTTTTGTAACATGATAAGCAAATGATTGTTTTTCGAAACAATGTCACTCTGATTTGCTTGTAGTGTTTTACTTAATTTGGGAAGCTATACTCAGTCAGTTGTGGTATTGATACAATCTCCAAGCTCGTAATTATAATCCATCTACACATGAATAATGAGATGAACTATGAGCAAGAAGTTGTATAACATGATAAGTGGATAATTGTTTTTCCAAACAATGTCACTCTCATTTCTTTATCGTGTTTTAATTGATTTGGGGAAGTTGTATTCAATTAGTTGTAAATTTAAACATGAGGACAATATTAAAATCTAATTTTCATACATGATGTCTAAATCAACTTAAAAAGTGATGGGTAAGATATTATACAAATTATAATTTTTATGTTAAGAGAAATAAACAAACTTAATTTACTATCTAAATTTCCTTGCTGATGACTAAATCAACTAAAAAGATAATAAATAAGCTATTATACATATTATTATTTTTATGATAGAAGAAAAAAAACAAACTTAATTTACATATAAGAAAAAAACTTTATTTGTAAAAAAACATCTAATTAAAAAAAAAATTCTTAACTAATCTCCCCTTATTTTATTTTTTGAAATAAATATTAAATTAAGTGAATCTTTAACTTTCTTAATAAATTCTACATTAATAAAATTTATTAAAACTTAAAAATAATAATAAAAGTGTAAAGGAATTAAATTTCTTAATTATTAAGAATACTACTAAAAGTGTAAAGGTATTTTTGTAATGGAAAGTAGAGAAGTCCCTCTTTCATTTCCTTTTAAAACTAATGTCTACAGGAAATAATTTGTTGTTTTCTAATTTTATTGCGTCATATTTCTTTTAAATGTTTATGAAATTTACAATTGCAAGAAGTTGCTTCAGTGTTCTCTTTTTGCCAAGCACAACCAAACCGATTAAATTTCACTGCTGCAATGTGTGAGACTTTTTGTTGGATAACATTTTTTTTTTCTGGAAGCGTCCCAACTTCAAAATTGATTATGAGATATTTTAGTAAAAAAATTAATTTGTTTGGAAATTAAAAACGGTGCAATCATGACGGGAAAATAAAAAAACGGTGAAAGTTTAATTCCTGACTGCAAATTCTGAAAGGTTCTGTACGCCTCCAGCTATGTGAGCAAAAATACGTGAATGGGTAGAGAAACCGTGCGGTATTTTTCGAACCCCATCAATTTCAAAAAATGGCGAGTAAAATTGAGGGCGAAAAATGGTGGGTACAAACGATCATACAAGCAGCCTCCCACGTGTTTACAAGTAATGTCAGATCCTTTCTTTTTAGTAGGCGGTGTGTTTGTGTACGAAATCATATGGAAAACATATGAAACTGTGTGGGGAAAGGGACACGTCTATTCTGGTTCCAAAACGATAATACGGATTGACTAACATGCATGTTAGTCATGCATTTGCATCGTCGATTTTGCAATTAATGGCTGCGATTGACTAATCTGTCGCTAACATGTTGTACGAAAGGTCCGTTTTGGAGCAAGAATAGATGTAGCCTAGGGAAAGTTCTTAAAGTGTACTATATTCCATCTCGTAGGTCTCCCTATTTTTATGCCAAAGGCATCTCTTTCTATGAAATGGACGAGCTAAGTTTGCAAATCAATGGTTCACACTCTCTAAGAAGTGTACAAGACAATTGAACACATTTCTGTCGTTGATTTTGCAGGCATCATTTCTTATTTCTCGTCGGTCAACAAATGTTACTGGTTTATGTTTCCTTAGGTCAGCAACATTTCTGATTTGTTATCGTTGTCTGTGCTCCGACTTGAAATCCTGTCCAATCTATCTACTCACTAGAAAACCGATATGAGAAGCGGTAAGTGACTTGACATGTCAGCGTCAAAGCGTACGAAATGTTTGGTGTAATAAGAATTATATTTTATAAACACAGTACCCTATTCTCCTTTGATTTGACTAATTCAATGTTTAGCTGATTCTTGTGGAGAACTTCCCACCAGAATTCTCATTTCTCATGCCGCAAATAAATTTTGATGTCGGTTTGCAAATTTTAATCAAAATTTCAAGCGATGGCAAATGCTTCTGGAATCCACTTCTGTCCACATACCCACACCGCTTATTATGCCAAGTAATGAGGCATCGAATGTAACAATTTTTCATAAGAACTCAAGTTCAACTTTTCCTCTAACATTGATATGACTTCATTGTTTGCTTAGGTTAATTCCTGTAAAGGAGTTCTCGGGGAGGTTCTAGATCAACCCTACTTAAATATTGGAAATGCTCAAGTGTTCAAATATTTTAATCTAATCACATAATAGACGTTTTATTTGTTTTTGGTTTTCTCCACAACGCCAAAACCCTCCAGAAGAGCCATAGCTTACTAATGGTAACAATTTTGGTCTTCTATTATCAATCATGGTAACAATTTTGCTTTTCTTGTTTCACATTTGAGATTGACTGTTGGCAATTGACACTCAATTGGTTGGTTTCACTATGTTGTCATTGATGGCAACATGCTATCTTATTTTGGCTTCATGTTTTGGTTCAGTTGTGTACCGGCAAGCACTTCACAGACACTACACCAGCACCAGCACCGACAGGACAAAAGGATTACTTTGGTTACTAACAATGCGGTCTAACATGGTTAATAATATGGTTATCGGTATTGGAGGCCGACATCTCTTGGATCTGGCATGGGCAACTTCTTTTTATATTTATGCATTCATGTTATCTAGCAAAGATGTAATTTGATATTGTATATATCTTTGTAAGCCTACATAAGGCATGATAAGTTGTATAGGGTATATAGGTCAGTTGGATTAGAGCATTTTGATATGGACATAAAATAGGAGATTATGGATATTCAAATGTGATATAATATGAAATATATCAGAGAGATTATGTATGTGAGGATATTCATGTAAGGGTTATTTTGGTAAAGGGTTTAGGGTTTCAGACTGGAATAGACAGAGCTTAAACTGGAACTATATTTTGGCATAGAAGATGCTATCTTAACAGTTCAACACTTTTCCGGATTGTAGTCTAGATTTATATGTAGTCAATGAGGCTCCTTTTGTGATTGAGAAGTGTGCTATACGATGTAAGCCTTCCTACAAGTGCAGGCCCTTTATATTTTGTAATATCTCTTCATATGGCCAGTGGATTGATATTGTGGGTCAAAAATCCCACCGTGGTTTTTCCTATTTGAGGTTTTCCACGTATAAATCTATGTGTTATGATTCTCATTTATGTGATTGGCTTATCGGTTACTTTACTTCTTTCATTACTGTATGTACCGATATACTGGTTGGTACATGCATATTTAAATAAAGCTAAAATTGATCATTCTGGTATAACACTGATTCACCCATCCTCTCTATGTTATTGGATTCCAACAACTGGTTTCAAAGCCTTGTGCCTCGGAGGAAGTTTAATGGCTCGAGGATGATCTTGAATTTGGAATCCATGGATATGGCTTTGGAGAAGCAACTTGAGATGGCACTTGAATATTATGATGTTGAAAGATTGAAGAACTTAAAGCTACAAGATGAATTGAATTCTACTAAAGAATTCATTCTTGTCTTACAAGAGAGGCTATCATCTGTTCAAGCTAGGAGGAAGGATCTTTTGCAAAGTCATGATGATGAAGAGAAAGATGCACTTAAGGAACAATGCCAGAAATTGAGTAAGAAAAACATGGTTATGAAAAATGAAAATGCAAATTATAACTATGAGAATGTCTAAGGAGATTGAGAGCCGAAAAAAAAAGGAAGAAAATCTTGTTGTATCCTTGAAGAACAAATTTGAAGAATGTGGTAGGTTGTTTCATGAGAATGATATGTTGAGAACTGATTTAATACAATCCTAAAGTAATGAACAAGAGATTGAGAGACAAATGATAATTCTAAGAGAAGATCTAACTACTGCAAGTGAGTGTAAAGAAAAATTCAAGATCAACTTAGCATAGCTAGATGAGCTATTGAGGAGACAAAGGTAGATTGGAGATTCCAGTAGGCTTGGATTTGAGCAAGGACAAAGTTTTGGTACTACTAATGAAGATTAAAACCATAAGGCACCGGTAAAGAAATTTAATGCTTATAAATTTAATGGTAGATGTTTTGTTTACAATAGATTCGGTCACATGGCTAGACAATCTAGAAATAGAGCAAAGCAGAACACTGATTCTGCTCCCAGTAAATGTTCTAAATGCAATAAGTATGGTCATAAAATAGAAGATTGCAGAATGAATGTTAAATGCTATGCATGTGGAAAGTTTGGACATATGGCTAATCAATTTAGGTCAAACAATTTCACAGGTTTTAGCAAAGCAATTCAAAGGAACAATGTTAAATGTTATGCATGTAATGAGGTTGGATATATTGCTAAATTCTATAGAAGCAGAAATCCACCAATTAGTAATGGAGGATCAAATGAGAAAGGGAAAGAGAAGGTTAGTGAAATCTGACAAGATCATACTCAGAGATGGGTTAGTAAGACTGAAGAACAATCATCAGATGGAAATGCATCAGTTACTTATCTAGTAGAGGAGGTTTCTCCTACACTGATAGGTAGCTCATTCAATAACTAAGGAAAATGCCTTAGGGGTAGGCAAAATTCATGAAGATGCTGCATATGCCTTGGGAAGAGGTTTTGAAAGATGTTCCAGACATTGGAGATGCTTATTCAACATGAATATGTTCTGTTCAAGATTTGGTATGTTTCACCGACAATAATTTATGTCAATGGAAGATTAGGGTTTTTCTCGGAGGTTAAAAGGTCAAATTCACTTCACTATTGATCACCTTGCATTCAAGCGGTATCCGCATGTGGCTACCCTAGAAGATTTGGTTCGAGTATTTTCCTATGTTCCGAAGGGAGTTGTCTATGTTGAGGATGTTAGGGCATACATACACTGTCACATAGAGTACTTGGGAACATATTAAATAAAGTGCATGTACATGAGCGATCTGATGGGAGAATCTAGAAAGATTAAACTGGCATACAAACACATTGAAAACTTAGGGTCTACCAGCATTCTGGACATCCCAGAATTTGAAGATGAGATAATTAGGTATGTTTTGAGCAGAGTACATGGGGAGTTTATCTGGTTAGATAGACCTTACTAAATCACCAAGGAATTCATCCAGGCAATCACTAGTTTACCATCAGTTGGGAAACATCTAGATAAGAAGGTTTCAAATGATTTCATGAACAAAATCACCCGCGCGACATCTGACAGGAGATCTATGAGAATAAGCACTATTATTGACACAAACATCAAATTTTGTAGCATGTTCATTGGGTATGAGGTAACTCAGGAAAATCGACTGAATTTTGTTTCCATTTCCTGCATTCTTGTTGCATACAAAATGATGAAAGAAAATGTGAAATTGGATCTATGCAGTTGGATGTTAGACGAGTTATTAATAAAACTAGGAAAGATTAAGGGAGGAAATAAGGGAACCTTCCATTATGTCAACTTAATAGTCTTCTTAATGTTATTTTTCATGAATGATACACCCGGTTTTGGTAAAAGGCAATGGGCATTTGACATCCTGGTAGGAAGACAATTGAAACAGTCAATTGCTGCTCTAGGTAGTCAGAGAGATGATAAGGTATGGGGATATTTCAAAGCATTCCAGAAATCTATGAATTCTAGGGTAAGGGTTCATGAGCATATTGTAAAAAAATATTCAACTAACATGTGCTTCATGGTGAAGAAGGATGAAACACTTATGGAAGTGGTTAAGCCCCTAAAGATTTGGATTGAGGAAATGGGCTATGAAGTGGATGCATAGATTCTTGATGCTTATGCAAAAATGTTGATTGATGCACCTATTGATGAGGCAGAGAAGCCCTATGGTACTGCATAATAGAAAACACATGAGGTTGAAACAGAGTTCACCTGGAAGAAGAGAGAGAAGCAAGAAGGAAAGGCTAGTAAATTTGTTGAGAAGGTCTCACAGGACATCAAAGCATTAATTGATGTTGTCCCAGAGAACGGCAGGAAGAGGAAGAATCCAGAAGTACACATTGAGCTTGTTACAATAGAGTCTAAATCTGAGAATGACACACCATTGGCATTCAAGAGGGTTGTAAGAAAGAAAACAGAGGAAACAAAGGTAGAAGCTAAAATGCAATCGGTTAGGAAGGTTACACTTGAAATACCGAAAAAGATGCAAGCACCAAAAGTAACCACTTCAGTTGCATCCGGTACTACAAAGAGGAAGAAGAAGAATGACACTGATACAACTATTCAAACTAGTAATGTTCCACCTAAAACTTGTGCAAAATTAGTAGATGAAATAACTAAGGATGGTATGTTAAAGAATGTATAGTTTTACTATGATCATTTAGAGGATGATGAACAAAGAGAGGTAAAGGAATTAGTCTTATTATACTTGGATATTTATAAGAAAACCTTAATAGAAATTGAAAATCAAATACTGGCATAATTGTATAATATGTTAGATGCTAAGAGACTGTCAGCTATGCAAGAAGATAAGCATTTGAAAATTCAAGAGTTATTATCTGTTTGTGTTATTATAGCTCCAGAGGAAATGGAAATGACACTAGAGGTGGCAGACAGAAAATTCTTTAATAGAAAACATAGAATAACCAGTCTGATGCTAGGAAGGGTAAATGAAATAATAAAAGAAACTTAAAAGGCATGGGTTAAGTTCTTTGGAGAGAACAAAGGATTCTTTACTTCACCAGAATCAAAGAAAGACATTGTAGACACCCCGATTGAAGGAAAAGGAAAAGGGATTATGTGTACTCCACCCTCAATTTTGAAAAACATTAAGATAGTGGAAATCCACCCCCCGATAGATACAAATGTACAGACAAATATTGAGATACCAGTTAACATAGAGAGTGAAAAAGTAAATGATGTACTGGATACTAATATTGAGGATAAGGGTCCTTCAGATACAAATGTATAGGTTGAGGTTACAGTTCCTACAGAGGAACTGATAGTTACAGAGATTGCACCAAGTGGCAAAGCCACCAGTCCAAGTGAGAAAGCTATAAAGGATAAATCATCATAGGAGAAGAAAGGGGAAACCGACAGAGAATTGGTAGTTTGTCCTTCATTGTTTTCAATTGAGACCTCACAGGTTGAGAAGAAAAACATAATAGAGATGAGTCCTACTAAACTCATGATGATGGCAGCACAAAAACTAATGAAGGAGGGATCTACAAATAAAGGGATTATTGATCAATCAATCACTATTTTACACAGACTAGTCTTGAAGTGTAAGATTGAAAATGAAGTGAGCCCATTCAGCAAGATTAAGACAATTATTGAGCATATTTCAAAGGATTTTCAATCCTTACAACATATTTCAAACCGACAAGCATTGGAGAGGTTCACTCAAGCTAAGAGAGCTGCATTTGATCAGTTAATTGAATCTCAGAAGAAGAAGATTGATGAAAAGATGAAACTGATAGATAATTCTTTGAAGCAATGTACACACATTTATAGGGTATGTTGTAACACTAATATACTTATAGTTAATGTGGATAAGAAGATAAAAGAATTTCAGGAGAAAATTGCAAATATAGCTAATTCTTTTGATGGATTGACTTCATTGATTACATCCATTGATGGTCAAATTTTCATTTTGGAAGCCCAAATTTTTGTTCTTGAGAAGGAAAGAGACAAAAATATAAGAAGAGCCAGAAGTCTGAGAGGCTTGGTGAGTCCTCGGTTAGATTCACTCAGTGTACATAAGAAAGAATGTATGGATATGGTGGGAAAGCCCACACTGGCAGAGGTAAATGAGAAAGAGTCATTTGCACATATATTAAGTGGATTTGTATCTATTTCTGACACATTCAAAACTGGTTGGGATACCTATCTTGACCTACTAGAGAAGGCTTATCAAGAAATTTTGAAATTTGTTAAGCTCTGGTAAGATATTTTTGGGATATTCATTGTATAGTTTTTCGGATCTTTGACATTCTTTTTAGAATTTTTTATGGCATTGATTTCAAAGGGGGAGAGATATAGATGTGAAAAATAATAGGAGTTGTATACAATAGAGGGAGATATGGAAATATGGAGATATAGAGTTATGGGGATATGGAGATGTGGAGTATTTTACATTAATGAATATTCAGTTCAAGGAGAGCAGGCATGATGAAACCAGTAGATGAAACCTTGACCATTTTTCACATGAGTGTTGCCATCAATGCCAAAGGGGGAGATTGTTGGCAATTGACACTCAATTGGTTGGTTTCACTATATTGTCATTGTTGGCAACATGGTATCTTATTTTGGATTCATGTTTTGGTTCAGTTTTGTACCAGCAAGTACTTCAAAGACACTACACTGGCAAGACAAAAGGATTACTTTGGTTACCGAAAATTTAGGCCGACATGGTTAAGAATATGGTTATTGGTATTGGAGGCCGACATCTCTTGGATCCAACATCGACAACTGCTTTTTATATTTATGCGTTCATGTTATCTAGCTGACATGTAATTTGATATTGTATATATCTTTGTAAGCTGACATAAGCCATGATAAGTTGTATAGGGTATATAGGTCAGTTGGATTAGATCATTTTGATATGGATATGAAATAGGAGATTATGGATATGCAAATGTGATATAATACGACATATATCAGAGAGATTATGTATGTGAGGATATTCATGTAAGGGTTATTTTGATAAAGGGTTTAGGGTTTCAGACTGGAACAGACAAAGCTTAAACCAAAACTTTATTCTGGCATAGAAGATGCTATCTTAACAGTTCAACACTTCTCCAAATTGTAGTCTAGATTTATATGTAGTCAGTGAGGCTCCTTTTGTGATTGAGAAGTGTGCTCTAGGCTGTAAGCCTTCCCACAAGTGCAGGCTCTATTTTGTAATGTCTCTTCATATGGCCAGTGCATTGATATTGTGGGTCACAAATCCCACCGTCATTTTTCCTCTTTGAGGTTTTTCACGTATAAATCTGTGTGATGATTCTCATTTATGTGATTGGCTTATTGGTTACTTTTCTTCTTTCAATTTTGTATGTACTGGTATACTGGTTGGTGTACGCATGTTTTAATAAGGCTAAAATTGATCATTCTGGTATAACACTAACTCAACCCCCCCTCTTAGTATTATTGGATTCCAACATTGACATCACTACAAATGGCGTAATAATTAGAGCTTGTGACTACAAATTATCAGCTACAAAGATGAGTAATAGGAAAAATCTTTATTTTGAGAAATTAATTCTTTGTGCGAGAAGAGAGGGCTTTGGATTTAAATAAATTTCCCTTAGATGGGGACTATCTTTATCCCCAAAATGGTTCTCCCTTAAAGAGTAACTAGTAATGGGGTGAGGCATCTGACTTCTTTGTTTTCTCTTCTTTTCCACCTCTTTTGTCTCACCAATGCTTTTCGTAACTCCATTTTTCTTGTTATGGCACTAGAAGATGATAACAAATTTAGGAAATTTGAAGCTTACCTAGCTAAATTTTCAAACCCAAAAAGTCGAGAGAAATCCCTACAATTAATCATGGCGATTTATTGAGACATGGGAACTTCCCATGTTTTCTTATATCATAGATAAATCTCAAATGACTTTCACCAATCAAGGAGAATTGAATTTTGCCAGTCGAACCATGTGGTGGGAGAACTAAATTATTGTTTACTTATTAATTAGTGTAATTAATATTTTTAATTATTATGTTATTTTATATTGATTGTAAAAAAATTATGTAATTCTATTGTAAATAAAGACAAACTCTTTTAACATTAAAAATTAATCTAATTTATTAGTTATCAACTATTTTCTATTCTAATTTTGGTAAATCTTGGAAGCATTTATGATAAACTACACCCTATAGATGTGTCCATTGCATAAAGAATTCCAAATCGTGAGACTTACAATAGTTCATTACACCTTTAAGGATAGTTTGTAGATTACAAAATAGATAAATTACAATGAAAGAAAGCATTTTTCTTATAAGCTTATGATCATTTACTTCTAAGACTAGCTTGTTCCTCCATGAATGATAAATTCTAGCTTTAAAATCTTAAATAATGAAGATGTAAACCCTTTAACCTATACAATAAGATAAGAAGAAATATCTCCAAAGAGCTCTATTGTTTCTCTCCATCTTCCTATCTTTCTCTATCTTCACCTCTATCTTGCTCTCTCCCCCTTTACCACTATATATGTCTCCCTCTCTCTCCCTCATCCTCTTCCTAGACCTCTATATCTATTGTTTTACTTTTGTATCACTATCTCTCTATATTCCTTCACCATCTCTCCATTTATCTCTATGTTGTTATCCCTTCATCTCGCTCTACCCTATATCTATCCCTCTCAAGCTCTCCATCTAAAACTTATTATCTCTATCTTTATCTTTCTAGATCTATCACTCTCTCCCGCTCCCACTATCTCCCTCTTTATATATTTATCTCTTCCATCTCTATCTATCCTTTACTCCTCTCTCAATTTATCTCTCCCTCTCCTCTCCATATCTCTATCTTCCTTACCATCTCTCTCTCTATCTCCCCTCTTTCTTTATCTTTCCCCTCCTCGCTTTATCTCTTTGCCCCCCTCCCCAGCTTTATATCTCCCTTTTCTATCCTTATCTCTCCTCGTCTCTTCTCCCCCTATTGCAAGAATAACATGAGCCTATTTGTAATGGTGCCTAATTATCTTTCTAATTTAAATTTTTTGTTCCAATTGTTTCTAGATCCCTTGGATTTTAAGCTATTACTTTTCTATTAAGACCTTTCTTGCAAATAAAGTACCATTTTCTAAATAGCCAACTAGCTGACCTCACATACTACACAAATATACGCATAAAATAGATCAAAATTTCTCCTATTTAACATTCCACAACTATTCGACATACCCATTGCACACCCATGTATAATTGCTAGTCATTACCTACAATCGGCGAGCAAGAAAAATTAACGGATAAAAGTGCTTCAATCGTCTTGCATTGCTTGTAATGAATCTTGCATCATTGATTTTAAAAATCAGTCAGTCCATAGATCATATAAGAGATTCCTTCAACGTAATAACAATTTCTTTTTTCCCATTTTATTTTCTTAACCAACACCGGGGGATAACTTAAAAAGAGAAACACAACCATAAGAATGCCTTTAGTTTTTAGTTAAAATTAGCCATTATTTCTAGTGAACTTAATCAAATGTCAAAAAGTTCAAGTATAATGTTACATTATTAAAAAGTTAATGGTACACAGTTCTATTTATGGTACCTTTCTTTTATAGTATGAATTTTTTTTAAATCCTTTTGTATATGTACATAATCATTGAGAAATCTTTTTATTCTTTATGATACATATGTAATCGTAGGGTGATGTAATGAAATGTGATATTGTACAATTTAGTTTTTATAATTTCATTGGTCAAATTATTCAATGTATTTATAATCTAGTTTATATAAAGTGTCATTATGCCAAAAGCATTCTATAGTCACATACTGATATAAAAACCTATGTCAATAAATAGATGACCAATTTCATTTGACCTATTGTTGGCTTGCAGTACCATTACCACTGGAAAGAATTATTAGTGTTGGTGGTTACAATATAAAAAAATGACTATGAGTAGTATTGTCATTATGTTTCATAAAGCATTTATGTTTCTTGAATAGGTTTTAATTGTTCATAAACAATACCATTAAGGTGATAAAGGGCTCATATTATTGCATAGCATTATGCTGCTCGCACCTACATGGAGGTTAAAAGCTTGAATATCTTTTCATTATTCATTTCAAGAGAGATATCTCTACTTTTTATCCCATTTGAAATGTAGATACTATCATTGATTCTAGTAATTTGTGAGTGAAACTAGGATCTTCTCACTTTGATTTGAGTAGAGATGCTAAGCAAGAAACACATACTTTTTTTAGAGAATTTGTTTGTCTCACTTGGACCTGAATAGACAATAGAAAAGATTTCTGATTTTAAGCATAAAGGTCATTCAATGGGGAGGGAGTTATCAATGCCATTAGAGCTCATAACATCATGTGTTGCCACCTTGCTACCTTATTGTTGTAGTATAATTGCAAGAAATGTTGATTTCAAATAGATGCACATTGATGAATTTATGCTTTTTTATTTTGGTGTAGTTTTGTAAGAAGAGACAATATCCACCATCTAATGTGGTAAATATATTTTAGATAGACTTACAAAGATAAATACATATGCACGTGCCCATAATCACCAGGGCTATGAAACAATTAAATGTAACATGCTATGAATTCTCATCTTTGAGTTGAGGATCTAGTTGAAAATATAAAGTAATATTTGTTTCTATGCTTTTATCTCCTATTGGATTGTGGCATGCAATATTAGTGGTGTAAATAGTAAATGTTGAGTTTCAGCTCTCTCTTTTAATCTTAAAACGATTTTGAAAAATAAATTGGTCTGAATCATTTTTCTTAATGGCTTTCATTCTGAAATAATTTTCTTACAAACTAGTATTTTTGAGATTTGGCACAAGAAGGGGTACACTATAAAATGTGAATTAGTCGACTCAAGAAGTCATGCGCAGGAAGAAGAATATTAGGTACCATTGAACTTGAATTAGAAGGGGTGATCATAATCTCCTCGTCTGGTCTAGACAATCCATATGAAGGAAAAATGATCTGGTTAGATTAACTGTTAGGTGATGAACTTTTTATTACAACATTAGTAGTAAGTTCCACATTAGCAATAACTACCAAATTCAAATTCCAAAAGACATTCCTCATGAATAAGGGGCATTAATATCAGGAAGATGTCTTCTATTTTGTTGACCAGGGCATTACCCCTAGCAATATTGGTTATATTTTTTAAAGATTTAAATATATTTCATTCACCAGTAGAAATATGGTAAATAAATGAGTAGGTGACTAAAACATTTAAAAATGACCAAATTTTAGTCATTTTTTGCAACACAACTATAAATGACTAAATAAATGACTAATTTGGTCATTGGGCAAGAAACACAACTAAATAATTACTCACACAAATAAAAATTACTAAATAAATGACTATTACTCCTCTATTACAACTAAACATTAGGTTTATGCTTGGACAACAGTTTTATACATACACACACACACACACACACATATGAGCTGACCAAATCCTATATTTGGTTTTATTAGTGGTTGTTTTCACATATGATATTATTGACTACTACATAAGAAGGCACTTTAAGACATTTTGTTAAGACAAAATTAATAATTTATCTTAAATATTTAAAAATTATTATTTTTATCTTAATTATGTAAATTATTATTTTTGAAGAATAAATGCAAAGATAAGATTATTGTTGCTACTCCCATCTCAAAGAAACTAAACCATTTGGTTTTCAACTAGCAATGGAGGTGTTTGTGTGTTGTTGTGGTGATTAGTTTGTTTCATAATTTCCCCCCCCCCATAAAATTATGCTTGCAAATGTATTTGGATTTTGTTTAGCTATAATGAACAACTAAATTATCTGTTTAAAAATATTGAATAAAATTTTTAGTTTATTTATATTTTGTTACATTTTTTAAAATTATTTAAGAAATTTAGTAATTTTCCCTTACATAAAAAGGAATGTATATATTTTTAATGAAGTAATATTTTGCCCAATGATAAAGAACCTTGTTACCCCTATTTTAAATTTTGAAATTGTTACCCTTTAGTCGTGGGCTTGGTGATTTCCCAAAGTTATGTCATGTGTCGCATCCCTTTTCTAAGTCAGTCATAGAGTCAGAAAGTTCTCATAGTCCCCGATCGCTCGATGTTTCCCATCTTGTGTTTGGTCGCTCTATCTTGGGTTGAAGAAAGATTGTAAGTCTTGACGATAGGTTCATTAGTTTCTTGGCAATTGACACTCATTGGATTCATTTTGTTGTCATTGATGACAACAAGATCAGACAGAAGGCAACAAAACATGATGGAAGTCACAAACGGGCACTAGGAGGCATATACCGACAAATACTGACATTGGAACCATTCAGGGCTACACCGGCACTGACACCGGCATCAGTCCTTCAGGAAGCCGACATTAAGGAAGATTTATTTTGTAAATAATTTTGTAATTATTGTCAAGGCCGACATTGAATATCTTTTGTAAATGCATTGTAAGCCGTCATAAGGCATATCATATGTAATAGGTATATAAGTTAGTTTGCTAGGTCAATTTAATATATGAAGAAGATGGTATTATGATGGTATTGAGATAGACATATAGTAGAATTGTGAGATGTGAAATATATGTGTGGAGATCATTTTTGTATGCGAACATTGTACCGTGCAATGATCTATAGATAGCTAGGAAAATACTCTTGGAGGAGAAGCAATACCGGTAATAGTTCAAGACTGTGAATCGGTATAGAGCAGAACTAGAACCAGAACTCTATCTGGCATAGCAAATACATTCTTGAGTTCATTTTCAGTAATTTACTTTGGTAGAAAGCTTGTAGTTAGTGAAGATCTTTAGTGTTGAGTAGTATGCTCTAGGCAGTATGCCTTCCTACAAGTGCAGGCCCTTGTTTATGTAATATCTTTTCATATGGCTAGTGAACTAATATTGTGGGTCACAAATTCCACCGTGGTTTTTCCTCATTGAGGTTTTCCACTTATAAATTCTGCTTGTTATTGTGTTCATTTATGTGGATGGTCTATTTGCTTCTTTTTATATGATTATTTGTTTACCGGTACATACATGCATGGTTTGGAAAGTTAAATATTGTTGACTCTAGTAGAACATTGATTCACCCCACCTCTCAGTGTTATGAGATCCCAACAATTGGTATCAGACCTTGGCACCTAGGAAGAAGTTTAACAACTTGAGGAAGATCTTGGAACCAGAATCTTTGAATATGAGTATGGAAAGGCAACTTGAGATGGCTCTTCAGGAATATGGTGCTGAAAGGATGAAGAACTTGAAATTGCAAGAACAACTGGATTCTGCAAATGAATTCATTTCTATTCTGCAAGAGAGGTTGTCATCTTCTCAAGCCAAAAGAAAAGAAATTTTGCAACAACCGGATGATGAGGAGAAAAATTCTCTTAAGGAACAATGCTAGAAACTAAGTCAAGCAAATATGCTCATGAAGAATGAAATGCAAGATCTGACCATGAGGTTATCAAAAGATATTGAGGACAAAAAGAAAAAGGAAGATAGTCTTACTTTATCTTTGAAGAACAAGATTGATGAATGTGAAATATTCTCATTAGAATAATCTATTGAGAACTAATTTGGCACACTCCCGGAACAATGAACAAGAACTTGAAAGGCAAATAACTACTCTGAGAGATGTTCTCAGTACTGCAAGTGAATATAAAGAAACGCTTAAGATTAGTGTTGCACAATTAGATGACTTACTTAAAAGACAAAGACAAATTGATGATTCTAGAGGACTTGGATTTGGACAAGGTGAAAGCTCTGATACTGCTAATGAAGACCAGACAACCAGTATGCAGAACTCATTAGAATAGAGGAAACTGGTAAGGCAATCTAATGCTTATAAATTTGATGGTAAATGCTTTGTTTGCAATAAATTTGGGCATATGGCTAGAAAAAGTAGAAATAAGACAAATCAAAACTATAATTATGTTCTCGGTCAATGCACAAACTGCAACAAATATGGTCATAAATCAGAAGACTGTAGAATGAATGTTAAATGTCATACATGTGGAAAGTTTGTACATTTTGCTAATCATTGTAGGTCAAGAAATAATAATAATAATGGATGTGTCAAGGCAATTCAGAAGAACAATGTTACATGTTATGCATGCAACAAAATAGGACATATTGCTAAGTATTGCAGAAGCAAGACTCAACCGACTAATAATGATAAAGACAATGAGAAAGGAAATAAGAAGGTAGATGAATTACAACAAGATCACACCAAGAGATGGGCTAGAAAATCTAAAGAACAAAGTGGAGATGGATCTATACCAACAAATCCACCGGTAGAATAGAGTATTCCTCCACCGACATAAAATTCCACCGATAACTGAGGTATAAGCCTTAAGGGTTGGCAAAGTCACTGGTAAATTTTGCATATTACCCTAGAAGAGATCTAAGGAGATCTGGAAAGAGATATGGAGAACTATATTTATCATCGATCAAGGTTACCCTGACACTTAACTGTGAAACCGACATTCATAGGGTTGTTGGTGAAGCATTAATGACATAAAACTAGGGTTTTATTCATTGATAAAAGAAGCTAAGTGAATTCATTTTCACTCACCAAGCATTCAAGCTATCAGAGTGAAGTAAAAGCAAACTAAGAGCAAGCAAGCATTGAGAGAGGATTTCGAGCAATAATTTGAAGCACTCAAATCATCCACCAGCATTCACTCAGGTATTTTCTAACATGGCATCTGGATATTCCACTCCTAATTTTATTGCAAATCCGAGAATCATCAAAGTTAAGGATAGGTTAAGGCCAGTCTTTAAGGAGGTTCCCAAAATTGCGAAGAAGGGAGACTTTGCGGGAGTGTTTTCTAGGGTTCCTGAAGGAGTAATATATGTTGAAGATGTGAGGGCATACATCCACTGCACTCTTGAGGATGTTAGGACTCCCAAAGATACTGAGAAGGGGGGTGAATCAGTATCTAACTGGTATATGAATTTACTTGACTTAACACATGAAAAGCATATTTAAAAATGTGTACCGGTAAACTAGAAATAATGCAGCAAATAAGAATAATAACAATAACATGAGAAGCACACCATAACATAGTATTTTAACGAGGAAACCCGGTGTAAGAAAAACCTCGGTGGGATTTATGACCCACAATATTCTCTTACTGGACAATAAGGGAATATTACTTTTACAATAGGGGCCTGCACGTGCAAGAAGGCCAAGTGCCTAGAGCTCACTGCTCAAATACAAAAGAAGTCACACTGACTTACAAAATGGATTATACTAGTCCAATGTCTTGTACTACTTTAGATCAACATCTGCTATGCTAGATTCAGTACCGGTTTAATCTTTGGTACATACATAAACCCTTAACCAATAATTCACATATTAGGTCTGCATATTTTGCATCCTATCTCATCTCTACAAAATGATCTACAATGATCTCATACACATATGAGTCATATTACAATCCGCCATGTCGGCTTACAAAAGATTTTACAATTAATTGCAAAATACATTAATACAAAATTCCTGTCGGCCAGGGTGCCAATATTCTTCCTTTTCGCTGCCGGTGTTTTGTGTGTCGGTGTCGGTGTCTATCGGTATCATATGATTGCAAGGTTTCCATCAATGAAAATACCTTCAATCAGCTACAATTTCTCATTGGAGTGTGCATTTGCCAACAATCTCCCCCTTTGGCATTGATGGCAACACTCATGAGAAAAATCCAAGAATGTATCAAAAAATTTGAAGTCCAAAAATCTTTGCCAAAAATGTATGTCAAAAATGTATGCTCCTCCTGAGTAGATAATCTCTACTTCCTTCTAACCATTTTTCTCATTACACTACTCCCCCTTTGACATCAATGACAAAGGTTATCATTCGCTGTCAGTGGAGTCCTACCTGGATTCTTGTAACTGGTAGGTTACAATCTGAAAGATATCTGTCAAAATCAAATTTATACCATTACTGAATGTTTTGTTGTCTTTTATTGCCTCTTGTGTTCTCTGCACTGTACTAGTGAGTATGTGCATTTTCTCTTCCGGTGTCTTCAGTCCAGGAACCAGAGCCTCAGATATTTCTTTTCTCAAAAAAATAAGGTATTCTAGTCTTGGACTAAGTCTGCATTTCAAGTCCTTTGCTTTATTCTTTATTCCCTGTTTGTCATTCTCTAATTTCTTGATTTTCTCTTCTTTCTCTGTAATCTTCTTCTCTATCTCCATAAATGAATCCGATGCACCTATCATATTGTTAGCAATTTTGTTTATCTTATCTTGTGCTTTGTTGATTTCCTTGTCAAGATCCTTTGTTAAGACATTTGTTTTACAAGTGTCCCTGTACAGTTTCTTGAAGTCAAAAATTATTTCTCCAAGTTCCAGTAATACGGTGTCTATTTTCTCTTGTTCTTCTTCACAATATCCTCAAAGAATTTTTCTTTTCTTTTATCATTATTTGCTTAAATGTATCCTCATTTATTTGATCAATAGTCAATATGTTGCCAGTGATGAACTTAGACAATGTGTCTAGTTGACCTAAAGAATCCTTATTATCAACAATGCATTTTGGTGCTATCAATTTAAGAATTGGAATTGTATCATCAATAGCCTTATAGGCTTGTGCATTACATTCTATGATCTTCTTTATTGAAACTAACAAGACCTCTGTTACATTTGTAGGTCTAAATTCTACCATAGAAGTACCAGATGTTTGTCCAACAGTCCTCACAATAGCCATGCTACCGGTTGTGGTAATTACCTTGCTTGATTTGACCTCTGGTAGGTTAGTCTGTGTTTGCATTTCTATAAGTAGAGGTTTGGGCTTTTTAGTTTGTGTCGATGGCACTATTTCAGTCTGAACTTGAGCTTCAACCTATACCTATTCTGTTTTCTCCATCTTAGTCTCAGAAGGTTTCTCTATGCTTTCAACTATCAGTTTCTCAAATGTAGTCTCAGTTTGTACCTCTGAACTTTCCTTTATTGGTTCTTTAGATGGTTTTTATGTTGTATCTACCAGTTTCTCAGTGGTATCCTCTGTCGGTTTCTCTGCCTGTGCAGGTTTTTCTATGTTTATCTCAACCTTTGTAGCCAGTGACTCAGTAGTCACATTTTTCTCCTTATCCTCAGTGGTTTCTCTATCAACCACAACATTTACTTCCTATGTGTCTACATTTACCATATACAAAATTTCAGACTTAGGATTTGTATCCTCTACCAGAGTGTCCATACTCTCTGTGGCCAGTTGATTGTCAGTAGTGTCTACCAGTGGAGTATCTGAAAGAGGTGGGGGTACATTATTAGTTATTTTCTATAGCGTCGTAAATTGTACGCACTTGCTAAAGCAGTACAATTTCACACCTAGTTTAGCACCCGCCTTGGCGCAGTTTGCATTTTGCATTGCATTTCCCCTTTAGCACTTAATTAATCAAATTAATTAGCTCTAAGGTCCTATTTCATCATCCTCCACATCATAAAGGTGGGCCCTTTCATTAAAGTGTGCCTCTTTCATTTTATTCCTCCAATACATCATCTAATCAAAAACCCTAATTAGGCCTTCTTTTGAACTTGGGGGCTTGATTTTGGGGGTCAAAACATCTCGAAATCACCTGTAACTTCGGGATTCTCTCTAAAATCATCATATCTGATGGCCCTGAAAATTTGGTGAAAAGTTGCCGGGACCATGGCGCCCGGAGTGCACACGGTCTTGGACATTTTTCTCGAAATTTTAGGAGCGCGATCCAATCATAAAATAAAGCTTAACCCCAAGAAATTGGTGGGATATTCAATCTCTAGGTTGGCCAAAAGTTGGAATTAAGACCTAGGGTTTCATACATAAGAGCTCTCTTTCTTCATTAGAAAGGATCCGAATTTTGTTTTGAGGAACCTCATATGCAGTGAAAGAGTAGATCTTTGAAGACTTCAGCAACTCTCAACATTCATCCTCCAAGCATTCATCAAATCCATTAATTCACTTAGGGCTTTGAAGGCATTGAAGAGAAATAAGGGATCACCGACTGAAGATTGGCTTGTATCCCTCCCTTGGGGTTGGGTATGATTTCATGTTGTTTTAATGTCTTTGCATAAGCCTCATTATGTCACTTGCATTCATGCTTTAGATCACTTGGCATCTTGATTTGGAGCATTTGCATTGTCATTTACAAGCAATTAGGGTTTACTTTCTAGGTTGCTCTAGTTTGCTTACTTGCATTTTAGATTTTGCACACACACTACTTTTACAATACAACTTGGCTATTCGTGGAGGTGGAAATCACCGAAGTGAGGGTTTGACTAAGGCAAAACCCTATATAGCCACCCAAACACCTTTTCAGATATAAGTGTAGATTTCGGGATTCAGACGATGCCGCAAGTTGCAGATCCGAAAGAAGCAGACGGAGACTGAACAATACACCAAGTTTCAAAGCAGAAGACCAGGACAGGGGCATGGGGTGCCCTGGTCCTACCAGGACAGGGGTGCTAGGCGCCCTGGTCCCTGGGACAGGGGCGCTAGGCGCCCTGGTCCTCCTGACAAATAGCAATTTTTAGCATTTCCGACAGTTTTCCAGGTTGCAAAGTGGCAGTTTTAGGTGCAGTTTCAGGTGCGGAATCAGGACAGTGGCGCCTGTGCTCCCGTCCCGAACATTTTCACTCAGATTTTGACTCCGGGTACGCATCTGCATTCTTGTCTTGTCCTTATGTTTGCAGCTTTCCATTGTTTAAGTTCAATTCTACAATCTTGTTATTAGTTCATACTTGCATTTTGGGGTTAGGAATTGAACTTGCATAATCTTACCTTTCAATTACAACAAAGGAATAGAAGCCCTAATAGGTAGCCCGTGGCTCTCTCTTTCACCAAAAAGAAGTAGCCAATTGTGCGATACCTCTAGGCTCTTTCGTATTCCGTAATGTGTGACAAAAGGTAGGATTAGGACATGTTAGCCTAGTCTCATTTTTTCCCCCACACATTTTGGTGAACCCGACATGAAACGAATTATTTCTTTCTCTTGCATTGCATTTGTTAGATCTAGATCTAGATTTAGTGTGTTTCATTTAAGTTTCATTTTCAAAAAAAAAAAAAGAAGAAAAAGAAAAAAAAAAGAAAGTGTGTTTCTTTGTTTCTTTGCATTGTGTGTCTAAGTTTTATGCAACTTTTATTTCAAAATGTCGGATTTTTATTTGCAAGATGTTCATATTTATGATGATGTATGCAATTATGCCGATTATGAGTATAGCCAAGATGAATTAGATGAAGCTTTAGATGAGTTTTTGAATCCTAAAGAGGCCAAACCTTCATTTTACCAAAAACTCATAAACCTTGTTACTATGCCATTTCGTTGTGATGAGAAAGATAAGTTGAATGATTCCTCTCAAGGGTACATTCCTATCAACTCTTCCACTGAATCTAGTAACATGGTTGTTTTCAATAATCCCCACTATGAGGAGATGTCTCCTTTTGAATCAAAAGATAAACCTTTTAATAGATATGATCATGCTTTGTTGGATGATGCTCTTGATGACTTTGTGGCTTTATTGAAATCTCTAAACAAGAACAAAACTTATAAATTAGTTAACATGATAAACCTGAATGAGCATAATAAGCCTCTCTTTGAAGTCTAAGGTGCTTGTCCTTCTACCACCTTTCAAGTTCCTAAATCACCTCTCCTTACTATCCAAGAGGGGTATGATTCCTTTCTTACTCCAAATAAACCTATCATCACTGTGCAAGGAAGAAAACCTATAAGTCCTTATAATTATGCCAAGCAATTAACTAGAGAGAGTTATCATGCGGTTGCCCATACTTATCATACTAGAAATAATAGGCAGCCTAATCGTCCTCCGGTTACTCCAGTTTCTCTTCCTAATCCTCAACCAATTCTTCCACAAGCTCCACGTATTTCACAAGTTCTTAGTAAGGAATATGATCTCATAGAACAACTTAAAGCTACCCCTGCTAAGATATCCCTTTGGGATTTGATTCAAACTCATCACGGAATGTTACAAGATGCTTTGAAAGATTTGAATGTTCCTCCACCGAATACATCTATTAATATAGTGTCTTTGGTTAACTCTGTGATGAATCCTAAAGCTCATATTGTGTTTACTCAAGATGAGTTGCCCACTAGTGAAATTCAACATCAATATGATCCCTTGATGATTGTGGTTATCATAAATGATACTGCTATAAGACGAACACTAGTAGATAATGGCTCTGGTCTTAATGTGTGTAGCATTAATCTCTTGCATAAGATGAATGTGGATACATCCCTAATTGAGCCTAACTCTCATCCTATTCGAGGCTTTGATAATGTGGCTAAAACTTCATTAGGTACTATCACCTTACCCGTCACAGTGGGGCCTGTTACTTTGCCTACTCCTATCCATGTTATGTCGGGAAATCTAACATACAACTTGCTATTAGGGAGACCTTGGATTCATAGTATGCAAGCGGTCCCCTCTACATTGCATAGACAAATTAAATTTATTTATAATAATAAGACATATACCTTGATAGGTGATACTAATTTCCAAGCTTGTTTACAAACATCTACTTCCAAAGGGGGTTCTTCTAAGCCTTCCTCGTCTAACGATGACTCTTTAAACAAGATACCTATCGATGAATCCTCGCTCTCTGATGATCGAAATTCTTTGGATGAGTCTGGAGCTCCTGAAGAAGATTCTTCTCAACTTGAATCTACACATAAGAAGGATTTTGATCCTGAGAAGGTTCTCGCAGAAGACGAATGGGGATCTCTTGATTTTAATCCCACCTTTGTAGGTGAATATAAGGTTCCTTCTAGAGAGCTTAAAGCTGAAAAGAAGGAAGAAGCTAAAAATCAATCAACATTACCTGAGCCTATGAGCAATAACTTCGTGGCCGCTTCTCAAACTTCTTCTCCTCACACTTCCAATTCTGAAGGGTTTGATTCTTTGTCTTATGAAAAACCACCTTCTCTTTCTAAAATGGCTGATCGTTATGGTCGTGGTTTTCGTATTCTAGCTAAGCATGGGTATAATGGAAATGGTTGTGGTGCTCACGAACAAGGAATAAAAGTTCCTCTAGAGAATAATCTTTATGATTATGCCTTTGGACTTGGTTATAATCCCTGCAAGCGCACTAAAGCTTCTAGAAGACCATGTATTAGTGCTAATGTTATTTCTACATCTCTACCAATGAGACACCTTGAGTATATTGATCCTTCGTATGCCTATGCTTTGGATGTTTTTCCAACCGATGATGCTTTAGCTGAGTTTTTAAGAGCATATGATACTCTTACTCGTTATCATCACAATAGGGGATTCCCTTATTGTTTGAACACTGAAGCCTATTTTGGAAAAGAGACTGATAACGATGAGATTGTGAAAGAATTTCCTCAGTTAAAGGATACTCCTCAACAAAGTAATCTTCTTATAAGTGACACCATTGATGTTAAGATGGATCCTTGCAATGAAGAAAAAGTTATTAAAATTGGAAAATGTCTAGACGAAGAGGAACAAAAACAATATGAAGATTTATTGCGTGAATTCCCTGAGATCTTTGCTTGGACATATTCTGAAATGCTTGGTATAGATCCCAAGATTGTCACTCATAATATTGTTTTAGTTCCTGATGCTAAGCTTGTGAAACAAAAGATTCAAAAAATGAATCCTAAGGTGGCTTTGCTTGTTAAGGCTGAGATTGAAAAATTATTGGAGGCTAGATTTATCCGCCCTATTGATTATTCCCCATGGATTTCAAATATTGTCACTATGGCTAAATCAGATAATAAAATAAGAATGTGTACTGACTTTCAAGATTTAAACAAAGCTTCTTTGAAAGATGATTTTCCCCTCCCAAACATTGACATGATAGTTGATTCTACAACAGGACATGCTTTATTATCCTTCATGGATGGTTTTTCAGGATACAATCAAATTTTCATTAATCCTCAAGATCAATTCAAAACTGCTTTCACCACTCCTTGGGGTACGTTTTGTTGGGTAATGATGCCTTTCAAACTTAAAAACGCTGGCGCAACTTATCAACGAGCGATGACCCTTATCTTTCATGATTACATGCATAAGATTTTAGAAGATTATGTTGATGATGTTTTAGCCAAATCCATTCTCCGCATAGATCACATTAAGATCCTTCGTCAAATCTTTGAAAGGATTCGTAAATATCACATGCACTTGAATCCCCAAAAATGTGTTTTTGGTGTGGATAGTGGAAAACTATTAGGATTCATAGTTTCGCATCGTGGGATTGAGGTGGATACTAAGAAAATAGATGCTATTGTCAACATGCCACCTCCTAGAAATGTGTCTCAACTCAAAAGCTTACAAGGAAAGATTCAAGCTATTCGTAGGTTTGTATCTCAACTTGCGGATCATACATTTCCTTTTACTCAACTTCTCAAAAAGAATATCACTTTTCAATGGAATGAAGATTGTAAGCAAGCATTTGAAGATTTAAAAGTGTATTTGGCTAATCCTCCTGTCCTTCAACCTGCCGAACCTTCTAAACCCTTTCTTCTTTATACAGCTACTTCCTCTCATGCTCTTGCAACATTATTGGCACAACATGATAAAGATGGTAAGGAGTGTCCGGTTTATTATATAAGTCGTACCTTACTCGATTATGAGACCCGATATTCTGCGATAGAAAGACAATGCTTGGCCTTGGTTTTTGCAACTCAGAAATTGAGACATTATCTTTTAAATTCAGAAGTCCACGTCATGGTAAAGTTTGATCCGTTGAAGCATCTTTTCTCTAATACTGATTTATCAGGATGCCTAGCTAAGTGGGTTATGATGTTAACTGAATTTGACCTTAAATTTGTTTCACAAAGAGCAATTAAAGGGCAAGCGTTGACCGATCACCTAGTTGAGGCCCCTTCACCTTTCTCCTTCCCTAACCCTGAGTCTTTTCCTGACGACTTCATCCTTTGTACAGAGAAAGATGAAACTTGGGAGTTATACTTTGATGGCTCTAAGTGTCGTACAGGATCGGGGGCAGGTGTTGTTCTGATTTCTCCTACAAAGAAGTCCATTCCCTTATCTTATCATCTCAATTTCCTATGTACCAATAACATTGCTGAATATGAGGCTCTTATAGCAGGAATAAAGGAAGCCTTAGCTTTGAATAGAAAACACATACATATTTTTGGAGATTCTCAACTAATTATAAGACAAGTAACAGGACTGTATCAAGCGAAACAAGACAAATTATCACAATATAAAGACCTTTCTATCTCTTTGTTACAAAAATTTGATTCTTACACCATGGAACCTGTTCCTCAAAAAGATAATTGACATGCAGATGCAATGGCATGTGTGGCTTCTCTGGTATCTTTAGAGGACCCTATGGTTGATCTTAAATTTGTTATTCACAACCTTATTTCTCCAGCTATTGTAGATGATTCTAGCTTGGTGACATGTTGTGACTTTATAGACTCAGATGAATGGTATTCGCATATCGTAAGATACTTGATCGATGGTACCTTTCCTGATTCCGCCAATAGGAACACTAGGGCTAGAATTCGCAAGTTGTCCACTAGATATATCATTCTTTCTAATGTTCTCTACCGAAGGGGTTATAACGGTCTTCTCCTTCATTGTCTTAACAAATCGGAAATCCCTATTGCTCTTGAAGAGGCGCATTCAAGTGCCTGTGGGGGGCATTTTGGAGGCAAATCCTTGGTTCAAAGGTTGCTCCGTATGGGATATTATTGGCAAACTATGCAGCAGGATTCTTTCTCATTTGTTAAGAAATGTCATCAATGTCAACAACACAATAATTTGATTCATGCTCCTGCCCAAGAACTTCGTTCTCATGTAGCTTCTTGGCCTTTCTCTGCATGGGGGCTGGACCTTATCGGTAAAATCTCTCCTCCTTCATCTCAAGGACATACTTTCATTATAACTGCAACAGATTACTTAACAAAATGGGTAGAAGCTATTCCCCTTCGCTCTACTACTGCTGAAGTGATTTGTCGATTTCTTCTAGAAAACATTATTTCTCGATTTGGGATACCTTCCACTATAATCTCTGATAATGGGACATCATTTAAGAACAAGGACATGAAGAAATTCCTCGAGAAGTATCATATCAAACATCGATTTTCTACACCATACTACCCTCAATCAAATGGTCAAGCCGAATCATCCAATAAGATAATTGAACAAATTCTTCGTAAAACTGTGAATAAGCATGGTAAGGATTGGAGTACTTAGCTAATCTATTCTCTTTGGGCCTATCGAATGAGTGTACGAATTGCTACCAGAACTACCCCTTATAATCTTGTTTATGGTGCTGATGCTATTATGCCTTTAGAATTAGAGATTCCATCACTTAGAGTTTCTCTCAAAGGTATAGTAGATGATGATGCTTATAGAGTTGAGATGTTTGATGAACAGCGTATAAATTCTCTTGAGCATATTCAAGCGTATCACAAAACTCTACAACAAAGCTATAATGATAAGGTTATTCAACATTCCTTTTCAGTGGGTGACTTAGTGCTCTATGAGAATCAGCGCAATGTGAATGCCTTACCTGAAGAAAAGGGAAAATTTAGTCCTAATTGGCTTGGACCGTATATCATTATTGAAGATTATGGATCAGGTGCTTATAAAATAGCGGGTGTAGACGGTATGTCTCTTAAAGACCCTATAAACGCTATGCACTTGCGTAGATACTATGCTTAATTCCTCATTCCTTATCTTTCATCTATTTCCTTTCTCACTTCTTCAAAATTGGATAATATGTTAGCATATCTTTGTTAGAGCAAATAGAATTAAATGATGTTTTGTTTAATCTATATTGCTTCATTCCTGACAAGCGTGTTTCTTTACTTTATGGTTTGTCTTGAATTCATTTATGTAAATTGCAAAAGATTTACATTTTTCATTATGTTGACATATTATACAATGTCTTTATGTGTTAAGTTGAATCATGTCATGTTGTGTTTAAATTCAAATTAAATCACATTAGTTATATGATTCTTAGGCTTAACACATATTTTCTTCCCTATCATCAATGTAATACTTGATCAAATATTTTAATTAAGTCACACATGTATCAATTTAATCATGGAGCATTGAGAAATCAATCACATGGAAATTAAATTCAGAAAATGCATATAAATCTACCAAATGTGTTAGCTTTAATCAAAGCAAAATATATACATTGTTTTAGGCATTAAAAATAACACGTTTGAGACAAAGAAGCATGTATATATATATATATATGGATCAATATACAAAGGTAGGTCACTATACATCCAAAATATGACCTACCCTACATCATAATATCATCTCCTATCCCTAGGGCTGGTGGCTAGAGAGTGATGACTAGATGCTCCTTCCTGATCTGGCCGTGCAGGTGGACCCATAGGGGTATACCATGATATAGATCGTGAGTGACTCCGAGAAGAACTACGATCCCTATCCATAAGGATTGCGCGATACGAGGTAGCCTCGGTCTGAGCTGCTACTAGATCACGTTGTGCCCACTGAAGGTCCTCTGATAGAGCTCGCTCTCTCTCCCTCCATATCTCTACCTGTACTCAAAATGGGGAAAACAAATCATCATGCCGACCCGCGTTCCCTTGAGGTCTATAAGCAACCTGTGAGGAACTAGGGATCTGCGCCGTCGTAGAAATATCTGTCACTGCTTGTTGGATCAGAGAACGCCACTCCTGCACATTAGCTGTAGCAGTAGAACAGATTTTGTATTAGTTCCATTTTATATCATCAAAACATCAATCAATCAATATAAACCTACTATACCTAGATCTCCCTCACGCCAATAGGGATCGTGATATGGTAGCATCTGTGACTGGGAACTACTAGGCTCCCCACGCTTGAATGATCTATGTGTGATGGGTACAGGTCTCTGTATGCCTCGTGTTCCCCCTTTTGGGGAATAATGGGAGGATCTAAGGCTACGGTATCATCTCCTGAATGATGGGGAGCCGCATCTGACTCCTCCTCATCATCTCTATCCTCCTCCTCCTCGTCATCCTCATCCTCATCTGCATCCTCATTCTCCTCATCATCATCTCTATCTGTGTCATCTTTCTCTCCTTCCTCCTCCTCGGCACTAGGTTGATCTCCTATGGGTGGATCAGGCCCTCCTGCCTCCTCATGACCCTCTCCCTCCTCTGGCTCCTCCGATCTGGATCCCTGATCCTCATCTCGGTCTCCATGTCTCCATGGACCTGGATGGCTTGTCGGGTGATCTGGTGGAAAGATAGGCCTCGGGTATGTTCTCATAAACCATGAGAGATACCTGCGCTGTGCTCCGGGGTCTGCAGCATAATCAATGACCACATCCTGGTCGGACCCCTCTATATCTGTGATCTCGATATCATCTATCATAGGTCTCGCTACTGCTCTGGGTCTGGGAAGGACTCGTGAGTGTCGAGTGTAGATGGGCACATCGGTTGGAACACACTGCTCTAGCCCAAACTGCCTCCATACTCGGTCAAAGTAGAATGGGACTATGATATGTGGATATCGCCCTCTCAGCAGGCGGTTCCTCTGTAAACATGCTAACTGTCTCTCCATCCCATCCCATCTATGCATCTGCAGATATGGTCTCCATACAGTCACCTCAGCTATCAATCTGTCAAATGTCACTCTCCAATACAGTAGATCACCAAATCTCCACTCGTTGGTAAGTGGATAAGCAAATACCCTAGGTCGCTCACTAGCCACACTCATTGGATAGCCGACAAGCCTGGTGCATGTAAAGTGCTCAAATATCCACACCTACAGAAGTGTGCATGTCATCAAGCTGCAACCCTGTCCGAAAACATACTCCTCGAGGTCGTGATAGAGATGTGCAAGCATACTCCAACCCCAGGCGTATACTCTCCTATGTCTCTCCATAGCCCTGATGCACCATGTGAGACCCCCATGCATGTGTGTACCTCGCCCATTAGGGCAGAAAGCTAGTGCAATGATGGCTATCATAAGATGCCTCATGAGGGGCACCTCTCCTGTAGGATGTAAGAGCCAGCTGACCATGATACGACCTCTCGTCTCACTCGGCATGACTCTCCCTATGCAGTATACCTGCTCCCTCTGATGATCCTCTGCTGACCGATCAGTCGCATATGTCACGGTAGCTCCTCTGATCGGTAGGCGAAGAATGCGGTACACATCCTCAAGTGTCACCGTCATCTCCCCTACTGGAAGCTGGAATGTGCATGTGTCAGGATCCCATCGCTCCATGAGTGCCATCAGCATCGCAGGATGAAATCGAATGGCCGGCATAAGAATCATAGACCACAAACCTACTATAGACAATGTATCTCTCTCTGCTTGAGTTAGCCGGGGAATCTGATCTCGCAAACTATGAAGAATCTACCCCACCGTGTGCTCTCTCATGTATGGGAGACCCTGCAACACAAAAACATCAATGTAATCAGTAATCAATCATCAAAATCATCTATTCCTAATACACAAACTGATGAACATCAAAAGTTGACCCTTGCCAAGTCTTGATTGGGACCATGGCACCCTGAGGGGACCATGGCGCCCTGAGGGGACCATAGCGCCCCACAGGGACCATCGTGCCCTGCAGGAACCATGGCACCCTGAAGGGACCATGGTGCCCTGGTGGGACCATGGTGCCCTGGGTGGGACCTAGGGTCAGATTCCAGGGCCCGCTTTCGATCACAGAAAATCAGAGTCAACAGAAATGCAGAAAGTCAAAATATAGTCAACTCACCTCGTCAAGTGGCTCGTCGTCGATCACAGCCTGTTGCATGATCTCAATCCTCACGGGATGCTCCAGTCATCGTGAAGGCATGATGATGGCTATGTGGGGTCCACTGCAACGAACAATACTCAGAATCAACAAGGTGACAAATGCAATAGTCACTTTCAAGGTATATACTTTCATTCCTTTACCTTTACTTTCAAAACCCTAATTTTCCCTAAATCACTCATTTCATCATAACTTGAGTTTGGGAGATGCGATTTTTGAACCGTTTGTTGCGTAGGAATCATATTTTCGTTCCCTTACTCCCTTGATGTTCCAAAATGTGCTCTGATGAAGCCTTTGTAGTGAACATCTCTCATCACTAATCGTTCACACAATTTGTTGTAAGTAAACATGCTACCCTATTTCACCTCCCTAATAAGCAAGCTGAAACAGGGGGGGCATATAGCTACTCACAAATTTCATCACTTTCCTTAGTAAGAATTAGGTGATTTTGTGATCTAACGTGTGTTTTGTAGGGTGCGGTTCCTAACTGTGTACTGCAGATACCGCTGGGGCCTTCGTTCGACGAACTTATGGATATATCCTTTTTTCAAATAATGTTTACTTTCCTGTACTTTAGCTTGCATATGCACGTAGTACTCATATGATTGCTAAAGTGGGGGCTAAATGTAGCATCGTAAATTGTACGCACTTGCTAAAGCAGTACAATTTCACACCTAGTTTAGCACCCGCCTTGGCGCAGTTTGCATTTTGCATTGCATTTCCCCTTTAGCACTTAATTAATCAAATTAATTAGGTCTAAGGTCCTATTTCATCATCCTCCACATCATAAAGGTGGGCCCTTTCATTAAAGTGTGCCCCTTTCATTTTATTCCTCCAATACATCATCTAATCAAAAACCCTAATTAGGCCTTCTTTTGAACTTGGGGGCTTGATTTCGGGGGTCAAAACATCTCAAAATCACCTGTAACTTTGGGATTCTCTCTAAAATCATCATATCTGACGGCCCTAAAAATTTGGTGAAAAGTTGCTAGGACCATGGTGCCCGAAGTGCACACGGTCCCGGACATTTTTCCTGAAATTTTAGGAGCGCGATCCAATCATAAAATAAAGCTTAACCCCAAGAAATTGGTGGGATATTCAATCTCTAGGTCAGCCAAAAGTTGGAATTAAGACCTAGGGTTTCATACATAAGAGCTCTCTTTCTTCATTAGAAAGGATCCAAATTTTGTTTTGAGGAACCTCATATGTAGTGAAAGAGCAGATCTTTGAAGACTTCAGCAACTCTCAACATTCATCCTCCAAGCATTCATCAAATCCATTCATTCACTTAGGGCTTTGAAGGCATTGAAGAGCAATAAGGGATCACTGACTGAAGATTGGCTTGTACCCCTCCCTTGGGGTTGGGTATGATTTCATGTTGTTTTCATGTCTTTGCATAATCCTCATTATGTCACTTGCATTCATGCTTTAGATCACTTGGCATCTTGATTTGGAGCATTTGCATTGTCATTTACAAGCAATTAGGGTTTACTTTCTAGGTTGCTCTAGTTTGCTTACTTGCATTTTAGATCTTGCACACACACAAGGTCTGCACACACACTACTTTTATAATACAACTTGGCTATTTGTGGAGGTGGAAATCACCGAAGCGAGGGTTTGACTAAGGCAAAACCCTATATAGCCACCCAAACACCTTTTCAGATATAAGTGTAGATTTCGGGATTCAGACGACGCCGCAAGTTGCAGATCCAAAAGAAGCAGACGGAGACTAAACAATACACCAAGTTTCAGAGCAGAAGACCAGGACAGGGGTGTGGGGTGCCCTGGTCCTGCTAGGACAGGGGCGCTAGGCGCCCTGGTCCCTGGGACAGGGGCGCTGGGCGCCCTGGTCCTCCTGACAGACAACAATTTTTAGCATTTCCGACAGTTTTCCAGGTTGAAAAGTGGCAGTTTTAGGTGCAGTTTCAGGTGCGGAATCAGGACAGTGGCGCCCGTGCCCTCGTCCTGAACATTTTCACTCAGATTTTGACTCCGGGTACGCATCTGCATTCTTGTCTTGTCCTTATGTTTGCAGCTTTCCATTGTTTACGTTCAATTCTGCAATCTTGTTATTAGTTCATACTTGCATTTTTGGGTTAGGAATTGAACTTGCATAATCTTACCTTTCAATTACAACAAAGGAATAGAAACCCTAATAGGTAGCCCATGGCTCTCTCTTTCACCAAAAAGAAGTAGCCAATTGTGCGATACCTCTAGGCTCTTTCGTATTCCGTAATGTGTGACAAAAGGTAGGATTAGGACATGTTAGCCTAGTCTCGCTTTTCCCCCCACACATTTTCATGCTTGGAGGTCCACCTACCTTACCTTTCCCCTTATCTCTATCCTTTTGATATACTTTAATAGTCTTTGTCCTAAGTAATTCTTCATTTTTTTCATTTTCCACAAAGAATATATCCCATGCATCTGTTGTTTCCTTAGAGACTTCCTTTACTCTACCTGCCATCAGTGCTACATGTCGGTGAACAGTGGAGAATACTATCCAATTTGCTTCACTGATTAGTTTGTCTATTTCATCAATTGAGTTGACTGGATGTATTGCAAGTAATTTTTCAATCTTAATTTTCTTGTCCAGCTCAACAATGGCTATCCTTCTAGCTTCAACTCTCCTATACAGATCATTTGGAATTTCATCAACAACTTCCATCAAGAATTTCTTGTAAATATCTAAGTGTAAAATTACACTATTTTCTATGCTTTCCTTGTCATCTGCAGATATTGTGTTGTATATTTTTTTGATGTTCTTCAGCTTACCATCCTCTATAATTTAACTAAGAAGTTTGTCTATTGGGGCAATATCTTTTTTTATCTTCTTCTTCTTAGGAGTCATTTTCTTTGCGAGAGGCCTTACTGCCTATTGTTTTTGTCTTGTTCTTTTTGGTATAGGAGAGGGTGTCAGTGTGGGTTTTCTTTTCCTTTCAACCCTTTTAAATACTGCAAGTATATCACTCTCAGAAGAAGTTCCAACCGGTGAAAGATGAGTTTTCGGTTGAAGTGCTTCCAACTCACTTTCACTTATACCAGTTTGTCTCAAAACATCTTCCTTAAATTCCTTTGCTTCTCGGGATCCTTTCCTTACTTTTTCTTCAACTCTCTTAACCCTTTTCCTTGATTGAATAACACTTTCTATTGTTTTAGCATTTCCAAAAACTTCCTCAGTAGGTTCCTTGGGTGCTTTAAGGAGGGCTTTTGCATAAGTTTCAATGATATTGTCATCTATTTCATAGCCCATTTCAGTTACCCAGATAGTTCTAGGGATAACTGCCTCCATCCAAATTTCATCTTTCTTGATTACAAAACAAATTTCCTTTTGATATTTATCCACAATAGCTTGTGACAGTCTTACTCTAGTTTTCATTCGAGCCTTTAATGCTTGAAAATGTTCATTTAGGTTTTTCTCCCAGTTCTCTCCCATATTGTTCAATAGATCTAACAATTGTTTTCCTACCGATATGTCAAAGCCAAAATCTCTTGCACCAATATCGGGTACTTGTTTGGTTATGTACAACATCAGACAAACAAGCAAGTTTCCAAATCTAAATGTTCCTTTCTTATCTCTTTTAATCTTTCTCAGATTGTCTATCAACTCATCTTTAAGCCATTCAAATATATCTATTCTTGCATTATCATTGACCATATCATAGGCACTTTTGATACATATAGAAACTGAGTTCAACCTATTTGCATGTGTAGCCTTATAAACTAAGATCATACTGATAAATCTGACATTTTTATCTTTTACATCATTTACCCTTAGAGACCTTTTATCAAATGTTGCATTGGTTAGGTTTATCACTGTGTCATTTGAGACCTTCTTTGTTTTTTCAGGTCTGTTACTGGTGGAAGGTAACCTTGTTACATCTTTTACAACTTCTTTTGTGATTTTATGAATTGAATCCAACTAGAAAAATTCACCATGTACTCTACTTAACACAATCCTTATGATATCCTTGGGAAATTCTGGGACACTAAGGATTTTAGTAAAACCTAGGGTTTCCACTATCTTATGTTCGGGCTTGACATTTCCTGACTCATCACAAATCACAGTCCTATACATATTCTTAATCTCATCATCTCCTAGTTCCTCAATATGACAATGTATATACATTCTAGGGTCTTCAGCATATACTACTCCCTTAGAAATTTGAGAAAATGCACCTATGCTTTCATCTTTCTTTGCAATTTTGGGAACTAGTTGGAATACGGGTCTAGGGAGCTTAACAACCTCAACAATAGTAGGGTTTGCAATAAATTCAGGAGTGGATGAAGATGTCATAGCTATAAATACCTCAATCTGCCTTAAGGATGAATGATTTGATGGATTGCTTCACTTCTTCGCTTGGAATGCCTTCGCTCGGGAATTTTCGTGCTCTTGAAGATTTGAATGCTCGGTGAGTAAAAAAAGAGCCAAAACACTTGCTTTATAATGTTATTTTCTCCAACTACCACATTTAATGCTTGCCGGTTAAGTCACAACTTAACTCATCTGTCGGTATAGAAATAATTTCAACTTCTCACCATCAACCGAGAGAATAATAGCATGTTTCTCATTTTGTTGCTAAACCCCCAAAAGAATTTTCTTTAGGTAGATGAAGAGTCTCCTGCTAGTGGAGTGTTACTCTGTTCTGCCGGTGGAGGAGTATTCCCATCAACATTCTGATCTGACTTTCTGATCCATTGTTTTGAGAATTCTTGCTTTACCTCTTCAACCTTTTCTTTACCTTTCAAACTGGGACCTTTGTTATTTGCCGGTGATGCCTTACTTCTATAAAATTTAGCAATATGTCCAATCTTGTTACAGGCATAACAAGTCACATTGTTTTTCTGAATAGCTTTCCCATATCCTATGCCAGTATGTGTTTTGCATTGATTAGATAAGTGTCCAAATCTTCCACAAACATAACATCTTACATTCATTCTGCAATTTTCTGAATCATGACCAACTTTGTTGCATTTAGAACATTGACCAGTGGGTGTATTAGTCTTCTGATAATTTCTAGATCTACACTAATTTTCTCTATGACCATACTTGTTACAGTTAAAGCATTTGCAATTGAATTTGTAAGTAGTAGGTTGCCTTACCGGTTTTCTATGATCATGATTGTTTGTAGTATCGGAGATTTTACCAATTTCAAAGCCAAGGCCATTTGTATCACCATTAGGTTTCTTATTTTTCAGCATGTCGTCAAGTTCCTCTGAACTTTTCTTAAATTTCTCCTTGTGTTGATTTGCAGTAGCCAATTCATTTTCCAAGAAGTCCTTCTGGCTCATGAGTTCAATTTTATCATGCTCTAAGTGAATTAGATCTGTCTTTAGCATATCATTCTCATGATTGAGTCTAAGATTTTCATTAGCAACATTATTCAGTCTTCTGGTCAAGTCATCTTCATTTTTCTTTCTATCTTCAATTTCTTTACAAAATCTCATAGTCATATCCTACATCTCATTCTTTGTTGTACTGCTTTCTTGTCTTAGCTTGTTTACTAGATCATTAAGAGTTTCCTTTTCATCATTCTCATTCTGCATCTTTTCACAAAGCTCTCTTCTCTTGTTCCTTGCAATAGTAAGATTTTCTTGAAGTGCTTGAATAATATCCAAAGTAGCCTTCAAATCATCTTCAAGTTTGATATTCTTCACCTTTTTTGCATCATAGTCTGAAAGAGTTGTTTCCAATTATTTTCTAGAGTTTTCCATCTCTTTTGGTGTCAGAATCTTCCTCAAGTTGTTAGGCTTTTGAAAATAGAGGACCAGGCTCTGATACCAATTGTTAGGATTCCCAAAGATACTGAGAGGGGGAGGTGAATCAGTATCTAACCGGTATATGAATTTACTTGACTTAAAACATGAAAAGCATATTAAAACTGTGTATCGGTAAACCAGAAATAATGAAACAAATAAGAATAATAACAACAACATGAGAAGCACAACATAACACAGTATTTTAACGAGGAAACCCGATGTGGGAAAAACCTCAGTGGGATTTATGACCCACAATATTCACTTACTAGCCAATAAGGGAATATTACTTTTACAATAGGGGCCTGCACATGCAGGAAGGCCAAGTGCCTAGAGCTCACTGATCAAATACAAAAGAAGTCACACTGACTTACAAAATGGATTATACTAATCCAATGTCTTGTACTACTTCAGTTTAGCATCTACTATGCCAGATTCAGTACCGGTTTAAGCTCTGCTACATATATAAAACCTTAACCAATAATTCACATATTAGGTTTGCATATTTTGCATCCTATCTCATCTCTACAAAATGATCTACAATGATCTCATACATATATGAGTCATATTACAATCCGCCATGTCAGCTTACAAAAGATTTTACAATTAATTACAAAATACTTTAATACAAAATTATTGTCGGTTAGGGTGCTGGTATTCTTCCTTTTCATTATCGGTGTTTTGTGTGTCAGTGTAGAGTCTGTTGGTGCCAGTGTCTACCAGTATCATATGATTGCAAGGTTGCCATCAATGACAATACCTTCAATCACCTACAATTTCTCATTGGAGTGTGCATTTGCCAATAGAGGATCTAGGCACCAAAGACATAAAAATCATGTATCAATCAATGATACTGGGAGACATTGGAAAAGATCAAACTAGAATTTAAGGCAATTGAGGATGTAGGGTTAACCGGTATTCTGTATTTACCAAAATTCAAGGATGAAGTTATTAGATACGTCCTAAGTAGGGTTCATAACAAATTCATATGCTGAGACAGACCCTACATGATCACAAAGGAAGCTATACAAGCTATCACTGGCTTACCTAGGGTTGGTTAGGAACCTGATAAGAAAATCTCCAACATAGAGGTTCAAAAACTCACTGGTTACACATTGGATAACACATCAATGAGGATTATCACAATAAACAACTCAAACATAAAATTTGCAAGCATGATCATAGGATATAAGGTAACTCAATCCAATCGCTTGAATTCTGTTGCAGGTTCATGCATTTATGCCGCATATCAAATATTGAGAAATAATATTAAATATGACTTATGTGAATGGATGAGGAGTGAGTTAATGTTAAACCTTAAAAATATAAAAGGGACCAAGAAAGGCACATTCAGATATGGAAACTTAGTTGTTTGTTTGATGCTTTATTTCTTGAATGAGCTACCTGGTTTAGCAAAGAAACAATGGGCTCATGACATACCAGTAGGTATGCAGATCAAAATGGCTATCATTGGTCTTGGTACCAGCAGGGATGAGAAGCTTTGGGGTTACTTCAAGACATTTTTGGAGAACATGACGCAAAGGGAAAGAATCTCTAAGAACATTGTGGATAAGTTTTCCACTGACATAGGTGAAAACTGATGAAACACTCATGTAAGAAGTTGAACCCAGACAAATCTGGATCACTAAGCTTGGATATGAGGTAGATGATTCTATTTTTGAGATTTATGCAAAGATGTTGTTAGATGCCCCATTGGATGAAAAAATAGAGCACTTCGGTATACCAGGAGAAAAGGCTCCTGAAGTGAAAACAAGTTTCAATAGAAAAAGGAGAGAGAAGAAAATTGATAAAATGCCTACATATGTGCAGAATGTAATTTACAAGATAGACACTCGGCTAGGTTCCCAATCTAAACAAGTAGTCAAATTGGAAGAGGTTGCAACTGAAGAAGTGAAGAAGCCACAAGTTCACATTTCCCCAATCACTTATGAATCTGACCCTAAGGATAATGAGCCTCTAGCTTTTAGAAGGGTGCAAAGGAAGGATGTGGTAAAACCACCGGTAGAGCAAAAAAAGGTAGAAACAAGGAGGAGACTTGTCAGAAAGGTAGCTCAACCTACTGGACCTCCACCACTCATAAGGAATCCTATGCGGAAGAGGAAACCAATCACACCGGAAACAAGCAAAAAAAAAATGGGTGATGATACTGGATCTGGTAAGACATCGATGACCTGTGTTGAAATTATTGATGAAGTGACAAAAGATGGGATATTAAAGAATATTTTAAAATATTTTGAATTTCTTGAAGAGAGTGAGCAAAATGAAAAATATTTTATTGTATATAGACATCTATAAGAAGGCATTAGTTGAAATTTTGAGAGATATGGCTCTATCTGTATACAATAAACTTGAAGCTAGGAGACTTGATGCTATCAAGAGGGATAAGGAAATCAAGGAAGTTGCACTTTTGGAAAAATGTGGCTCTATAAATAATGAAGAGATTAAAAGATGTATAGATACTGATAATAGGACATTTTTTAGTGGTAAAAACCGACAAATAAGTCTTATGTTGGGTAGAGTGAATGAGGTGGTAAATGAGACAAGTAAGGGGTGGAAAAAATTCTTTCAGAAAAACGCAGACTTTCTCACATCTCAAGAAGAATTTGCAAAGGCAACATCCCCTTCAATTCCTGACAAATCAAAAGAAATGGGTATTTTAGGCATCTCTACTCCAATTTTGACACAATCATAACCACCTGTAACTACAGGCACACATCCACAACCAACAGTCATAGAGAGTGTACAGTTTATATCAACACAAACCAATTTTGAAAAAGAGAGTGTATAGGACACTAGAAACACTGTGGATAATACTCCACCAGTAGTAACTGACACTACACCAAGTGGCGAAGCCACTGTGCAAAAGAGGTTGAGATGGACAAGGTTAAATCAACTGAGTCCATACTGGCAGGCAAAACAGATTCACCGACAAGAGTCTTGGGAATTGACGCTTCTCAAGTCAAGAAGAAATCAATCTTTGAGTTAAGTCCAATAGAACTAATGATGATGGCCACTTAGAAATTGTTAAAGGAAGGAACTGTAGAAAAAGGGTTAATTAATCAATCAGTCTTTGTATTACATAGAATAATGTCTGACTGTCAAATAGAGGATGGAGCAAGCCCTTCTGGTAAGCTCAAAGCTTTAACAACACACATATCAAATAACTATCAATCCTTGAGATAGATTGTAGATCGACAAGCTTTGCACAATTTCTCTGCTACAAAAAGAGTAGCTTTTGATCAGCTTATAGTAACTAGGAAGAAGAAGATAGAGGAAAAACCTATCTATTTTGAGGTTTGTTTGAAACAATGCACCAATATTTATAGTATGTTGTAATATAGGAAGTCTAATAGCCAATATAAATGATAGATTGAAAGAATTATATGACAAAATGGCTACTATTGCTAATTATTTTGATGGGCTAACTACACTAACTACATTTGTTGATGGACAAATTTTTTCCTTGGAGAGCCAAGTATTTGCATTTGAGAAAGAAAAAGATAAAATACTGAGGAGAGCAAGAAATTTAAGAGGACTAGTGAGTCCAATACTTGATTCTTTGGGTGTTCACAAGAGAGAATGTATGGATATGATAGCAAAGCCCACATCGATAGAGACCTGGGAGAAGGAATTATTTTCCCACTTACTCAGTGGACTTGCATTGGTATCAAACACTTTCAAATCAGGATGGGACACATATCTTCAGTTGTTGCAAAAAGCATACCTAGAAATTCTTAAGATGACTAAGCTCGAATGATTCTAACTGTATTCTTTCATTCTTTATTCATTCACTGGTCTTTGGCACTAATGTCAAAGGAGGAGTATGTACATTTGTGAAAAATATCAGGGAATATGTTATTAGTTGAAGTGTTTCTCTTAGGGGGAGCACGTCGATAGGGAATCCATTTTTCACATGAGTGTTGCCATCAATGCCAAAGAGGGAGATTGTTGGCAATTGACACTCATTGGATTCATTTTGTTGTCATTGATGGCAAAAAGATGAGATAGAAGGCAACAAGACTTGATGGAAGTCACAAACTACCACTAGGAGGCATATACCGGTACATACCGACATTGGAAGCATTCAGAGCTACACCGGTACTGACACTAACATCAGTACTTTAGGAAGCCGACATCAAGGAAGATTTATTTTGTAAATCATTTTATTATTATTATCGAGGCCGATATTGAATATCTTTTTTAAATGCATTGTAAGTTGACATAAGGCATATCATATCTAATAGGTATATAAGTCAGTCTACTAAGTCAATTTAATTTATGAAGAAGATGGTATTATGATGGTATAGAGATAGACATATAGCAGAATTGTGAGATATGAAATATATGTATGGAGATCATTTTGTATGCGAACATTGTATCATGCAATGATCTATAGATAGCTAGGAAAGCACTCTTGGAGGAGAAGCAATACTAATAATAGTTCAAGACTGTGAACTGGTACAGAGTAGAACCAGAACCAAAACTCTATCTAGCATAGCAGATGCATTCTTGAGTTCATTTTCAGTAATTTACTTTGGCAAAATTCTTATAGTCAGTGAGGCTCTTTAGTGATGAGCAGTATGCCATCCTGCAAGTGCAGGCCCCTGTTTATGTAATATCTTTTCATATCGCCAATGAACTGATATTGTGGTTCACAAATCCCACCGTGGTTTTTCCTCATTGAGGTTTTCCACGTATAAATTTTGTGTGTTATGGTGTTCATTTATGTGGATGGTTTATTTGCTTCTTGTTATATTCTTATTTGTTTACCTGTACATACATGCATGGTTTAGAAATTTAAAGATTCCTGATTCTGACAGAATAGTGATTCACCCCCCTTTCAGTGTTCTCAGATCCCAACATAGTTCAGATTTTCGCTGAACAAGCGACTTGTCAAGTCTTTCCTAGGTTTGGGGCGTCGCCTTTGTTTTAGGTTTTATAAAAACTAATGTTGTTTTCCTTTTCAAGAACAAGTCAAATTAAGGGACCATTTTAAAGGGCAAAGTAAATGAAACATTTAAGCCATGTCACATCATTAAATTACATGAACGGGATGACAGATGATTTTTAAATTGGTCTCCATTTTTCAAAATTCTCTAAGTGTATCATCTAGCTCACACTCATACATAGTATAATACAAAATCAATGGACAAGCATGGGGGACATGGTGATGGAGCAGTTGAATTTTGAAATATTTCTGCAAGAGCTAGAAGGAGAGAGAACTCTGTTGTGAGAGAAAATTGTTCGGTATGGTTTGGAATCTGCAACTAGTTTTCCATTTGTCATTCCCTCCATAGATTTGGTTGTTGCTTTCTCTGAGAGATACAACCTCGAGACTTAGGAAATTCGGGCAAAAGGTGGTAAGGTAGTCGCACAATTTAACCCTAAAAGCGTTTCTCATGCTTTGTGCCTCCATGAAAAAGAAGCTGCCGAGAATATGCCTATTGTGGCTGGTGAGGAATATTTTTTCATGTATGGAGACTTTTGCATGAATTTTATAGCTAGGAACTATTAAAGTCAGAAAAGGGAGGTAAGTCTCAGATGCCCACCAAGCTTAAAAGAATGCATTTCAAAGATGAAGTTGCAAACATTATAGTCCTTTTGCACAACGTTGTGGGTAATAATTCCATGGAGCTTTTTGAATTTTGGATGTGTTATTTTATTCTTACTATCTGTGCTCTCGAAAGTTTTATTAATTGGGCCTCCATCATCAGTTTTCATTTGAATGAGCAATTGTGGAATTTCCGCCAGTGCCAAGTCTTTCATATGTGGTCATATCCTATTTACATCTTAGCTAGTCAAGAGTCGGCTTGGATGGGTTTAGAGCTTCATCACCCTTCTCTTGTTTTTGCACATGTTTAACAAAAAATTACCTCCGCTAATCTTGCGAAAGGGTGTACATGATTTTTCCCACGTTAATGATGTATTCTCAGTGGGCCTAGTCAGAAAGTTGGAAGGAAACCCTGCCCTATGGTTTTCCCATATCTCTATTGACTTTGTGATGAAGTTTGGAAATGTTTACACCCAATTCACTTGGTTCTTATACCTTATAATTGAGGGTTTTGAGAAAGAGCCACTGAAATTGCCTCATTTTCCTTTTGATTATATTGTGTTTTTAGAAGTTTGCTACCAAATGTTTGTAGTAAATGTGAAATACTTGAATATGGGAAAGAGGGGATACTTTTTTCCATTATCCACCATTGTCTTTTACTATAAATCTAATGGTGTTGCCAAGGTAGTGGGAACACTTCTAGAGATGTCTCATTTTTTATTCCTACCAACCAAAAGTAGCTTTGATAGTAAAGGGTGTGTGAGACACCATCTCTATGGAGATAAAGGTTATATGTATCACCCTGAGCTTGAATATTTTTTTGGAGGATTGTTTAGATGATGTTGAAATATTCAAGAGGAGTTATATGAGGCTCTCCTTACAATAGATTTACACCCTCAGTGTTTCCTTCAATGTTCTCAATGATGCTACCAAAGATATGGCCATTATTGATCCTGAGTATCATATTGTTGCTAATATAATATCTTTGGAGGTTGATTGGTCCAGAGAAGAAGTTTTAGACCTGATGATTCATACTTCTTTGATATTAAGGAGAACATCTGATTGGCTAAATGACAAAAAGAAACAATAGGTTAACTCTTCTCAAGGTTAGAAGTCCTCATCTCACAGAGAGCATGGAGTAGTTTCCTCTTCCCTTATTCAAACACCAATAGTCAAGTCTATATATAGGCTGCTAAATAGAAGCTCTCAATCAAACGGTGATGGAGAAAAGACCAAAGTGACCACTACTAGAATAAAGTCCACTTGTGAGCAAGATGACCAGGCTACACCTCTCAAAGGAGAATTGTCCCTCTTTGATTCTGGAGGTATTTATCAGCAAATAATTGATGATCAGTCTTTCTCTACTTTTCTTGAAATCCCCTCGTCTCCTATATGAAGTACCCCTGGCGTTATCAATAGAGGATCAAAATTTGAAATAACCTCTCCAACTTGGTTGAAAATAGTGGTTGGAAAGAAAAGAAAAGTTACCACTCCTATCTCCACTAAAATAGACACCATTGCATTATTGCTAGAAAGTTCCTGTAAGCCTATGAAGGCTAAATGAATATCTCGGATTATCTATGATTCTTCTTCTGGCCACCAAATCCTAGAAATTGTTGATCTTGTTGGAAGTTTAGAAGAAATTTATGTAACCGATAAGGATTATAAGATCAGCGATGTGGATATGGGAGCCTCTACCCTAGGAGGGGATGTCTACCATGTTGACTTCTTAATCCATCCATTGATCAAGAGAGCACAAGAACAGAAGAAGAAGAATCTTGAGCTCCAATGCCAGGTACAATCATTGAAGGATTTGATTTCATTCTTCATAAATCCTACTACTGGAGAGTCTTCAAGTTCACAAGTGCAGGGAATTGATCCGGACACTATAAGAAAAGTCAAAGGTAGCTTGGGATATGCCAAAGTTGTCACTGACTGGATTGGTGAAATGTATAGTGTTGGTGTCAGTTATATCACTAAGTTCAGAATGTTGTATGTAAATATTTGGAAAAAAGAGGAGTTGTTAATAGAGCCTCAACATGTTAGGAGAGAGCACGGGAGCATTTTTTTTCTCTTGAAGGAAGTCACAAAGAATCTGTCATTGAGTCATGCCATATTAACCATTGAGAAAATAGTTGGACATCTTAGAGAGGTTAATCCTATTTGGCATGATGCATTAGATTGGAAGGAGAAAATCTATCGTGACTATATTGATGACATTGACAATGCTCTAAAGCATTACTTGAGTGATTTTTTGAAAATAAAGGAGAACCTTTACACTCAGGATGTTAACCTTATAGACAATTTCAAAGAGAATGTGTTGGAACTTAGTGAAATGATGCGTCAATTCAAAGACAATTATCAAAAGAATGTTAGGGACCCTCAAAGAATATTTTTGGAATCTTTTAAAGCGTTGTCTCACCTACAAATACACACCTCTACCTTTGAATCCAAAATGGATGAGATGCTCAGAAATATAGCTACTATTGATGGGTTGGTTGCAAATCACTACTATACCAAAGGACCCAAATATGGAGCTAGCTATGAGCAAGTACCGTGAATACAGACAAAAGATCAAAGCTCAAAAGGTAGCACGTGTTGAATAGGAGGTGGAGATTGTCAAAGATGGTGAACCGAAAGCTGAATAGGTGGCGACAATTTCTTATTTAATGTTTTAATTATTTTTCTTGATCATTGGCCAAGAGCCCTAAACACTTTCTTTTCATAACGGTTTTCTTCAAGAAATCATTATCTTTCATGTTTTAAATATCTACACTTTGTTTCTGATTAGGATCTTTTAGGCAAACTTTATTTTTCTCATAAGAAAAAAAACTTTTATGCATATGGTATATCTATTATTTTAATACAAAAGAACTACAGGTGGCCTTCATATATTCGCAATCTTTGAATTATGGTGTGTGAATGCTTTTCTATTGTTTGAAATAGATGTGAGTTGGTGAATTTATATTGAAATGGTGGATGTTTTGAATTTTCAGTTACTGTGGAATATTATCTGTGAATGGTGATCATAGTGGCTTTATATTTGAAAATCTGAAAAATCCTAAAAAATGGTGGTTAGTATTGTGAATTCCTTTACAAATATTTATGGTTAAAATCTCTTTCCTTATTTTCTTTCTAGTTAAAATCATATGATTTATTTACTTATTCATTGAAAATAATTAGAGGGTAGCTGCCACCTTGTAAAATAAGTAGAGAATCAGTCAAATTATTGTTTGTTAGACTGGTTAAACTATGGTTACATTTGTCATCTTCGTGGGCGCGAGAATATAGAGTTAGGTAGAAAATCTATTAACCAATAGATTTTTGCGACTCTAGTAGGGAAAATATAAGAACAGGTATTATGAGGCATTTATGGAATAATAGTCCATTATGGGTTTACCAAGAAAGATTGCCCCTGTGTTGCAACCTAATGTAGATTGGTTGGTTTACAATCAGGAAGAATTAGTTGTAACTCTTTGATGCCTTGCTTGGGAAAAGAGGAGGATTGATTGTTAGTATTAGAGAGTTAATGTTATTTTGGAAAAAGAAGAGGAGTTTGGAAAAAATGTTGTGCATATGTATATTGCTCAAGAGGGAGTAGTCATTTAGGACAAATAGGTCCACCCGTTACCAGTCCCTGGAAATATTTGAATCTTCCACCTAAGTTGATTTTGGCGACGTTGAGCCTTGTTGTCTAGTAAAATTCTAGCTTCCGAAAGATACAACAAGGCTAATAAGAAAAAGGGGATTTTTGATAATGTTTTTGAATCTTTAGAGTCTATCAATTTTTTGGCTTTTCCACCTGTTTGAAGAAATAAAACTGTTAGTAAATCGCCCTCTCCCCCTAAGTCTAATAGACCTACATCTATCAGTTCACATTCTCTCAGCCAAGCCCTTGTATTGCACGGTACTATATTACCTCTCCAAGTTTGTTTTCCAATCCCTGCTATCCAACTCTTGGCTCAACCTGTACCATTGGGGCTTAGATATAGGTCCTATCACATTGGCGGCAAGGGCCCAACTCCATGATTTACCAAAAGGCTCTAGGAAAATTATCCCTAAGTTTAATGGAGATGGAAAGGTTTCTCATGAGGAACATTTGAAGGCTTTCTTTGCTACATCCTCTATCTTGGCAGTGCAACATGAAGATGTTGCAATGAGGTTGTTTGTAGAATCTTTGACTGGTCCTGCTACCAAATGGTTTTATTCTCTTCCTAACAGTTGTATAAATGATTGGAACATATTGAGAGCCAAGTTTGAAAGTAGATTTGAGAAAGTTGAGGATGATTCAGTTTTGGTTGCTAAGTTAGGTTCTATGAAGAAAGAAGTACATGAAACTATGAGAGATTTTATAGAAAAGTTCAACAAGTTGTTTAATAGAATCTCCACTAATATGAGGCCAGGTGAACATTTAATAAAGGCCATGTTTATCAACACTCTCCCCCCTTATATAAGTTTTACTATTAAGAGAAAAGGTGATGCTAATATAGAAGCTACTCAAACTTTGGCTATAGCAATAGAAGATGATCTCATTACAGTAGGAAAATGGAAAAAAGAGTTACAAATTGGGAAACCATTACTAGTAAACTCCACTGATCTGGTGATTCATAGATTACCCAATGATATTATTAGCTTGAAGAGCCAGATGCCTAAATTTCCATCAACTTCCTATCCAGATGTTTCGAGAAGGGATTATAATTATCAAGGTGCCCAAGATAAATCTCTCTCTATAATTGATCCAAGTCCAAGGTTGGCAATTGAAGGCCCCCCTTCTTCTTCTTCATCCTCTAATGTGAGTAGTCATTGTGTTTTTTATTTGACATCTAATCATGATGGAAGTACTTGTCTAAAAATGATAAGATATACGTAGTTTCTATCTACTAGTGAGCATACCATAGAGCCTTATGTAGAGGAACCTAGTTCATCCAAAGATGCTGGTGTAAATTTCTTTGAGTACTTGCTTAGTAATGTTGATGAGGAATATGTGTTGGTAGAAGTTAATGATCCTAACTATGTTGTGTTCACTCGATTGCAACATGCAAAGGGAGAACAAAGTAATGCCTCTTCCACCCCAAAGTTTCTCTTAACTAGACAAAAGAAAGCAAACCAAGGGACTCCCAAAGAATCTCAGGTTGAGGTAACTTGTTCTACTTCTATCCCTTTCGTACTATATTCTAGTTCCTTTGATATAATGGAGTCTTGCAATAATACAAATATCTCGATCTCCCAAGCCGAATATTTAAGGCTCAATCCTAAGGAATTGGATAGATTGGTTAAATATGTCAAAGAGGGAACCTTATCACCCCAAAGCAATGCCCAGTTATCCTATGATAATGAAGTCAGTGTATAAGAAATTTTTTGTGCCAATTCTAAAGGTGACTCTCCTTGTTTGCAAAACCCTTGAACTAAACTAGAGCCTTTCTATGTCTCTTTGTTTATTGTTGGCTTTAGGCTAAGCAATTGTATTATCGATTCTGGTGCTTCTGAAAATGTAATGCCTACTTAGGTAGCCCAAGTTTTAGGTTTATCTATTAATTCTTCCCAAGGGAAATGATACTCTATGGATGGCTCTGCAATCCCAATCATAGGTCAGATTAAAGATGCTCAAGTAGCTTTTCCCAAAAAGATACTAAAATTAACAATATTAGTGGTTGATATACCTGCTAGCTATGGGATGCTACTAAGTAGGATTTTTTGTAAAGATTTGGAAGGAGAAATTCAAATGGATTGGTCTCATGCTTTAATTCCACTTGAAGGGAATCAGATGTGCCTTAATCTTGAGCGTAAAGCTAAATTTACTATCTTGAAATTTGGAGACCCTAGAGCTGATATTTTATTTGTTAAAATCAGGCCTGGTACCTATATGTGTTAATCAAATCCTCATGATAATTCAAATCAAATCACCTCTAGCCTAAAGGATGAGTTAAGGACACTAGAGTTTGATGGAAGTTGTGTGAATGCTGGATCAGAAGCAGGGGTAGTCTTAGTCTCACCAGATGGCTACAAGTTTCCCTACGCCTTCAAACTAGAATTTCCTAATACCAATAATACTACATAATATGAAGCTTTTTTGCTTGGTTTAGGGTTATCTATAGAAAAGGGGATCAAATAGTTGAAGTCTATTGGTGACTTTGAGCTAGCTGTCAAACAAATAAAAAAAAGTATAATGTGAAAAATAGTCATTTGAAACATTATAGAAATAGGGTTTGGGACTGCATTGAATTCTTTGATGCTTTCTCAATTGAATCTATCTTGAGAAGTCTGAACACAAGAGCCGACTCATTAGCTGTTTTAGCCTCTTTACTCTTGCCTCATCCTAATTTTGTCGATAAGACTTTCCAAGTGGAAGTAATCTACAAACCAAGTGTCCTTTATAATGTTGAGCATTAGAAGGTGTTTAATGATGATAGATAGATAATCGAATTCCCTGAGAATTCTAAGTCTTTTGCTCATTGTTATTTTGAAGGGGGTGTTAATGAGATTAATGAAGTACTGGAAGATGAAGGAAAAGAAGTAGAGGTAGTGTAGTTAAAAGGAAATAAGATACCTAAGCTGAAGAACAAGTATATCCCTACCTCCTCTGAGTATGATCAAGTCAATATTGGGATTGAGGAAAATCTTAATCTTGTTTGTGTTGGTAAGTGTTTCTCCCCTCGATAAAGGGAGAAATTAAACACTTTATTTCTTTGTTATCAAGATGTCTTTGCTTGGAGTTACACTAACTTAAAGAAATTCAAAAATGGTAGTTTTCAGCATAAAATTCCTTCAAAACCTGGTGTCACACCTTTCAGGTAGAAGCAACATACTTATAACCCAAAGATTGTTCATGCAATCTTTGCTCAAATTGAGAAGATGCGAAATACAAAAAACATCTACCTCATTCATCATTCCACATGGGTGGCTAACATTATTCTTGTCAGGAAAAAGAATGGAGAAATAAGGATATGCATTGATTTTAGAAATCAAAATCAATCTTCTGTAAAGGATAATTATCCCTTGCCTGTCATAGATCATATTTTACAAATACTTGAAGGTTTGGAGATGATGCCTTCTCAGGTTATAACTAGGTTCAAGTAGCTCCTAAGGATCAACATAAGACTCTATTCACTACTCCTATTGGAGTATTCTCTTATCATAGAATGTCATTTAGTCTTATCAATGTTGGTGCCACCTTCCAGAGGGCCATGGACCTATCTTTAGGAGACTTGAAAAATAAAATTATTGTGATTTATTTGAATGATCTAACAGTCTTCTCTAAGAAGAGAGCCAATCATCTACATGATTTGGAAGCGGTTCTGCAATGCTGCAGAGAGGAACGTATCTCTTTGAATCCTAAGAAGTCTATCTTTGTCGTAACTGAGGGAAAACTCTTGGGTCATATTGTCTCAAAGAAAGGAATCAAAATTGACCTTGAAAGAGTAAAGGCAATTATGCAGTTGAACTTACCAGTGAACAAAGATGGTGTTAGATCTTTCTTGGCCAAGTGAATTTCTTCAAAAGGTTTGTCCCTGATTTTGCTGAGATGACTAAGCCTATTGTAACAATGATGAAGAATCATCCCTCCTTTAAATGCAGCCCTGAGGGAAAATAGTCTTTTGAAGACATAAAAGTGGCGATTGCAAATGCAACCACCCTAGTATATCTTGATTTCACCAAGGGTTTCATTATATACTCATACGCCTCAGAACATACCTTGTCTGCTATATTGTTGCACAAGAATGAACAAGGTATTGAAGCCCCAATATCTTTTATGATAATTCCTTTGAAAAAGTATGAGTTGAATTATTCTCCTATTGAGAAACACGTTTATGTTGTAGTTAAATCTCTTAAGAGCTTTAGGTAAATTATATTCTGCATTACCTTGCTATTGTTTTTGTGCCTGAGGTAGCCATGAAAATAATTCTTACTCAGTAAGAGATTGGGAGTAATAAAAGGGTCTCTTGGAAAGCCAAAGTGTAGGAGTATGATATGGATATCAAACCTACTAATTTGGTCAGGGGAAAGGGTTTGAGTAAGTTAATTAGAGAAATCAAACCCTCTAAGGAAGAAAGTCTCCCTTTGGTGTTGTTTACCAGCACAATAGATGAATGGTTCTCAGCTGTATCATAATTCTTGACGTATGGAGATTGTCCCACTCACTTGCCCCCAAAGGGAAAAAGGAATTTGAAACTCAAAGATAGGAGATACGTTCTTTGGGAAGGAAATCTATATAAAAGAGGAGTTGATGGTACTTTCTTGAGATCTGTAGACAAGGAACAACATAAGAAGTTGTTGGAATTCTTTCACAATTAGGCTTGTGGTGGTCTTTTCTTTGCTTCTGTAACAACTTTCAAAATTCTCCATCAAAAGTTCTATTGGCCAGGTATGTTCAAAGATACACATGAATGGGTATCTAAGTATGAAAAGTGTGCCATGTTTACTAGTAGACCTTATTTGGCTGCATTACCCTTGAGACCTATTGTAATTGATGATCATTTACAATAGTGGGGCATTGACTTTATAGGCCCAATCAATCCACATTATTTTGTCGGACATACCCATATTTTGATAGCCACTGATTATTTAACCAAATGGGTAGAAACTATCCTTGTGAAACATAGTACTTAAGAAGTAGTGTGAAATTTTCTGAAAGAAAATATCTTGGTAAGATTTGGATTTCCTAAGAAAATAGTTGTTGATAATGTTATTTATTTCTCATCAATTGAAATTACCATGTTTTTCTATGAGAACGACGTAATCCTGGCACACTCCTCAAATTATTATCCTTAATGGAATGGACAGGCTGAGTCTATCGATAAATCCTTGCTTCAATCATCAAGAAATTAGTGGATGATAATCAGAAGGAATGGCATAAAAAGCTATATAATTCTCTGTGGGCAGATACGGTAACATATAAAAGGGCTATAGGCATGTCTCCTTTTCAGCTTGTTTATGGGGTGGAGAGTGTTTTACCCTTGCCATTGGAATTCTCTGCACTCAATTTATAGAAGGCTATTAAAGATGAAGAATTTCAATCTTCAATGGAGAAGAGGATCATGTACCTGAATAAATTGGACGAACAAAGCGACGTGGTGATTGACAAAATTGCTCAACACCAACAGATGGTTAAGAAGATTTTTGACAAGAGAGACAAGCAAAGAGATTTTACTATTGGAGACATGGTACTCCTTTGGGATAAGAGAAGGGAACCGAAGGGCTCATGCAATAAATTTGATTCATTATGGAAGAGACCTTTTTAGATTAGGAAAACCCTCGGCAATAATGTTTTCTGTTGGCCTATCCTAATGGTACTCCATTACCTCTTGTCTACAATGGGCAATATTTGAAAATCTTCAGTTAAAGTAGCATCTTTCCCCTTTGTACATAGTTTTTTTTTCCTAGTTAGTCTTTTGTGCTTCCTTTCTTTCATCTTTGATGCCCAATGAATAAGGATTAAGCCAGTTTTCTAGATCCTCTATGTTGTAAAAGTTCTTGCCCCCATTCAGAGTCAATGTGTTACCCCTATTTTAAATTTTGAAATCGTTACCCTTTAGTCACGGGCTTGGTGATTTCCCAAAGTTATGTTGTGTGTCACATCATTTTTCTAAGTCAGTCGCGGAGTTATAAATTTCTTAAAGTCCTCGATCGCCAGATGTTTCCCATCTTGAGTTTGGTCACTCTGTTGCGAGTGGTAGAAAGATCATAATTCCCAACCATAGGTTCATTAGTTCTCATTTTCCTCGATTGAGCAACTTGTCAAATCCTTCCTAGGTTTCGAGGTGTTGCCTTTGTGTCAGGTTTTATATGGAGTAATGATGTTTGCCTTTTTAGGAACAAGTCAAATTAAGGGACCATTTTAAAGGGTGAAGTAAAAGCGACATTTAAGGCAGGTCACATCATTAAAGTACACAACAGAGGTGGCGGATGATTTTTGAATTGGTCTCCATTTTTTGGAATTCTCTATGTGTATCATCTAACTCATGCTCATATAGAGTATAATACAAAATCAGTGGGTAGGCATGCGGGACACAATGATGGAGCAGTTGAATTTTGAAACCTTTCTGCAAGAGCTAGAAGGAGGAGAGAGAACTTCGTTGTGAGGAAAAATTGTTCATTGTCATTTAGCCCCTGCAGCTAGTTTTCCATTTCTGGTTCCTGCATAGATTTGGTTATTGCTTTCTCTCAGAGATACATCCTTGAGACTCAAAAAATTTAGGCAAAAGGTGGTAAGGTAGTCGCACGAATTAACCCTATAAAGTGTTTCTCGTTCTCTCTGCATCCTTGAAATTGAAGTTGCTGAGAATATGCTTATTTTAGCTGGTGAGGAATATTTCTGTGTGGATGGAGACTTCTGCATGAATTGTATAACTAAGAATTGGTTAAATTCAGAAAAGGGAGGTAAGTCTCAGCTGCCCACCAGGCTTAAAATAATTCATTTCAAAAATGAAGTTGCAGAGATTATAGTCCTTTTGCACAACATTGTGAATAATTATTCCACTAAGTTTTTTGAATTTTGGATGTGTCATTTTATTCTTACTATCTATGCTCTTGAAAGTTTCATTAATTGAGCCTCCATCATCATTTTTTATTTGAATGAGCAATTGAGGAATTTCCATCAGTCCCTAGTCTTTCATATGTGCTCATATCTTGTTTACATCCTATCTAGTCAAGAGTCTTCCTTGTCAGGTTTAGAGCTTCATTTCCCTTCTCTTGTTTTTGCTCCTGTTTAACAAAAATTTCCTCAGCTAACCTTGCGGAAGGGTATACATTCTTTTTCCCATGTTAATGATGTATTCTTAGTGGGCCTATTCAGAAAGTTGGAGTGAAACCCTGGTATATGGTTTTCTCATGTTTGTAATGAATTTTTGATGAAGTTTGGAAGCTTTTACACCCAATTCGATAGGTTCTCATACCTTAGAATTGGGGGCTTTGAGAAAGAGCCACTAAAATTGCCCTGTTTTCCCTCTAATTATATTGTGTTTTTATAAGTCTTTCTCCAAATGTCTATAGTGAATGTGAAATACTTGAATATAAGAAAGAGGGGATACTCTTTTCCATTATCCACTAGTGTGTTTTACTATAAATCTAATGGTCCTGCCAAGGTAGTGGGAACACTTCTAGAGAAGTTTCATATTTCATTCCTACCAGCCAGAAGTAGCTTTGACAGTAAAGGGTATGTGACACACCATCTATATGGAGCCAAAGGTTATATGCATTTCCCTGAGCTTGAATATTTTTGTAAGGATTGTTTAGATGATGCTGAAGTATTCAAGAGGAGTTATATGAGGCTCTCCTTACAACAAATTAACACCCTTGGTGTTTCTTGCAATGTTCCTGATGATGCTACTGAAGATGAGATCATTATTGACCATATCATATTGTTGTTAATGCAGTATCTTTTAAGGTTGATTGGTCCAAAGAAGAAGCTTCAGACCTGATGATTTGTACTACTTCGGTATTATGGGGACCATCTGACTAGATGAATGGAAAATGGAAATAGCAGGTCAACTTTTCTCAAGGGCAGAAGTGTTCATCCGGAAAAGAGCATGGAGCAGTTTCCACTTTCCCTGTTGACACGAAAAAAATCAAGTCTATAGATAGGTCGCTAAACAGAAGGGATCAATCAGGCGGTGATGGAGAAAAGATGAAAGAGACCACTGCTACACTAAAGTCCACTTGTGAGCAGGATGATGAAGCTGCACCTCTCAAAGGAAAATTGCCCCTCTCTGATTCTGAAGGTATTTATTAGAAAATAATTGATGATCAGTCTTTCTCTGATTTTCTTGAAATCCAATCCTCTCTTGTACAAAGTACCCCTGGCATTACCAATAGAGGATTAAAATCTAAAAGAACCTCTCCAACTTGGTTGAAGAGAGAGGTTGAAAAGAAAAGAAAAGTTTCCACTCCTGTCTCCACTGAAATAGACATGGTTACATTATTGCTACAAAGTTCCCATAAGCCTATGAAGGATAAACAAATGTCTCAAATTATCTCTAATTCTACTTCTAGCCACCAAATCCTAGAAATTGCTAATCTTGTTGGGATTATAGATGCAAGTAATGTAACTGAGAAGGATTATAAGATCACCCATGTGGATATGGGATGCTCTACCCTAGAAAGGGATGTCTATCATGCTGACCTCTTAGCCCATGCATTGATCAAGAGAGCATAGGAACATAAGAAGAAGAATCTTGAGCTCCAATCCCAGGTGCAATCATCGAAGGATTTCATTTCATCCCTCATAAACCCTACTATTCGAGAGTCTTTAAGTTCATAGGTGCAGGGAATTGATCGAGACATTGTAAGAAAAGTCAAAGGTAGCTTGGGATATGCCAAAGTTGTCACTGACTGGATTGATGAAATGTATAGTGTTGGCATTAGTTATATCACGAAGTTCAAAATTTTGCATGTAAATATTTGGAACAAAAGAAAGGATTTGTTAATAGAGATGTAGCAAGCTAGGATAGAGAATGGGAGAATTTTTGTGCTCTCGAAGAAATTCACAGAGCTCATGTCATTGAGCCATGCCATATTAACCACTGATAAAATAGTTGGATATCCTAGAGAGGTTAATCCTATTTGGCGTGATGCATTAGATTGGAAGGAGAAAATCTATCATGACTATATTAATGACATTCACAATGCTCTGAAGCATTGTTTGAGTTATTTGCTGAAAATAAAGGAGAACCTCTATGCTCTAGATGTTGACCTTATGGACAGTGTCGAAGAGAATGTGTTGGAACTTAGTGAAATGATGCATCAATTCAAAGAGAATTATCAAAACAATGTTAGGGACCCTCAAAGCATATCTTTAGAATATTTTAAAGCATCGTCTTGCCTACAAGTACATGGCTCTACCTTTGAATCTGAAATGGATGAGATACATACATAGCTACTACTGATGGGTTGGTTTCCAAGTGGAAGACAAAGTCGCAGATCACTACTATACTAGAGGACCGGAATATGGAGCTATCTATGAACATGTACCATGAATACAGACAAAAGATCAAAGCTCAGGGGGTGACACATGTTTGAGCAGGAGGCGGAGATTGTCGAAGATGGTGAACCAGAAGCTGAATAGGTGGTGGCGGTTTCTTGTTTAACGTTTTAATTATTTTTCTTGATAATTGGCCAGGAGGCCTAAATACTTTCCTTTAATAATGGTTTTCTTGAAGAAACCGTTATTTTTCATGTTTTAAATATCTAGACTTTGTTTCTGATTAGGATCTTTTGGGAAAAAAAAAAATTTCATAACAACAAAAACTTGTATGCATATGGTATATCTGCTATTTTAATATAGAAGAACTACTAGTGGTCTTCATATATTCATAATCTTTGAATTATGGTATGTGAATGCTTTTCTATTCTTTGAAATGGATGTCAGTTGGTGAATTTATATTGAGGTGGTGGATGTTTTGAGTTTTCAGTTATTGTGGAATATTATCTTGTAATGGTGTTTCATAGTGGCTTTATATTTGAAAATCTGAAAAAGTCCTAAAAATAGTAGTTAGCATTGTGAATGCCTTTACAAATATTTCTCGTTAAAAGCTCGTTCCTTATTTTCTGTCTGGTTAGAATCATACGAGTTGTTTACTTATTCATTGAAAATCATTAGAAGGTAGTTGCCACTTTGTAAAATAATCAGAGACTCAATCAGTTAATAGTTTTTTAGACTGGTTCAATTGTGGTTACATTTTTCGTCTCCATGGGCGTGAGAATATAGAGTTAGGTGACAAATCTATTAACCAACAAACCTAAATTTCTACGGTTTCACATGATTTAATTTATTTTTCAAGCTATTCATAACATGACACATTTGTTGCAACACGTGCACATGAAACCGAGGCAGATGAAGTGGTTATCTCTTTGCATTGAAATACATTTGTTTGTGCATTTACATATCATCTAGAATAAAAAAAAAAAAAATTAGATTAGAGATTATTTTGAAGAGATGTGCAAATGTCAAGGTTAATTCTTTGGGTTAAAATGATTATGTACAACATCTTTACTCTGGAAGCTAAATGTCTTATCCCCATATTTAATTTCTATATATTCATGTATTGCAATCATAAATTTCTAGCTACTTAAATTAATCTTGTAGGATTCTCTCAAATAGCCACTTGCAAAAAATAGAATCATGAATGAAGTATCCATAATTTCTATCATGATCACAATTATTTTAAAAATTAGGCAAATTTGGTTGCATGGATGTCCAGGCTCCATCCTTAAGATGACATTGAATAAATTTGATTATTCATTGACCAATTAATGAGATAAGGCTAAAATTAGGCCCTACACAAATTTGATAGTGTGGAAGCCTTGACACTAAGTTGAAGAAGTTGTATTGGAGAATATTTAAACTCAACTCCCTTTAGATGCCTACAACATGGACTTTGCAATTAAACTAAGTGTCCCCAAAACACTTTAAATGGAGCACAAATGATCTTGTGATTAAGGATAAACCTTAGTCGGTTATTTCTATGTGAAATTATTGAATCGAAACATTAGTGTCTCACTTACACTATATACTTGCTAAAGTGGTACTACAAAATCAAATTATTTCCTACTTGACATGTATTTGAACTGGACTATTTATCAAAGAATCTATGGACTTTCCCTTTGCACACCAATAGTCTCCAAGATGGTTTTGATCAATACTACCCATCTTTATATATGCATGCACATATGTATCATAGATTAAAAAGTTTTGGACATAATTATATCACAAAGACAAAATCATGCTAAAAAGACCAAATCACATGTGAACTATATAAAAATATAACATACTACTTGAACAAATTTGTTATAATCAATACATTATGAATTCAATGACATATCTCTTATTCCAAATATCACCTAAATCTGTATAAAAAAAAAAAAACCATCTCACATTAAAAAACAAGTTAAGTTAAACACATTCTAACCCTTTTTTTATTGTTTATGGTTAGAATCAATATATAATTAGAGTTATAATTAAAATTAGTTTCAAGTAGGATAGAATAATAATACCTTAACTTAAATATTGATGTGTGCATAATGCAAAATATTATGATGAATAGAAAAATTATTGTTGTGAAAGCACTTTCACCCTTTATTGAAAACAACAAACTTATAAAACACAAAAAATATTGAATGTTTAAAATAGAACATATACACAAAAAAATTAAAATTGTGAACACTACACACAAATAGTAATTAATAAAAATTCTTAAAGGATTAAAAATAGAAAATTTTCTTTGAAAAACTGCCTCAACTATTACATATATGTTTTTATTGTATTATATTGACTTATTTAGAATTATTAATTTTATTTTAAATATTTAAATTACTATTTTAATTATCTTAAATTAAAAATTAAAAATTAAAATTCTTTTTATTGTCTTAAATGAAAAACTAAGACAAAAAGATCATCTATTTTCCAATAGAATTGACGGCAAGGAGCAGAGGAATGGCAGGAGGTGATTTTTTCATCTCCTAATTGTTTTACCTGTTAATTTTCTGTGATTTTATATGTGCCCATTTATTTCAATGAGTTTTCTTTACCACGGTCCCATCTTCGCTCTTTGCAGTATTTTTTTTCACATGTAATAGATCAAATTAGCACCAACAATCCCTCCGCATGACCATCCCATCACAACATTTACTTCTACTAAAGTTGCAGAAGGCGGTGGGGATGCTTCAAAGTTTAGTGGCATCTGCACCTCAAAAATTCTTGTATTGACGATATTATTCGTCAATTTGGGTAGCGACAAGATTACTAGGACGTTTCTGGATTTTACGAAATGGAGCCATCAATGCGCAATGTCAATGCTTTTGGACGGTAAGAAAGAAAATTAAGTTTTACATTGAAAACTAGAATTTATTTTTGTCTCTTTGTCAATGTAATTTGGATAAATTTAGCTACTTATACCATATAATGAACAAATATCTAAAATTAGTGATGACATTGGCTCTGTTTAATGATTTTGAAAATTTACATTGCATGTGGATACATTTGCCAGATTCATCAAATGGGTTGTTGTATATTTCTATATAATCCATTCCAACTTTTTTTTTTTTTTGGTCAAAAAACCATGAGCTTAGGATTTTAAAAAATGTGTTAAAATATTAAACTATATGATAGGGATAGAGCAGTAGGGTTTTAGAGATTTTCATAAGTTAATGTGGGTGTTTTGATCTCTGCATTATTGTGAGGTGTGGGTGTCTCAGACCTGCATGTGGCAACATTATTTCCCTTGAAGGGACTGTCTTTATTAACCCTCTTTTCCATATGTGCATGATCACTGAGAATGATATTTATACTGTCCATTAGCCTGTCCTTATGTCCTTTATAGTGATCTTTATTATCATGCACTTTGACTACAACCTTAGACCTTTTGGCTATATAAGGTTATGAATTTTGTCCTTCTCATTGTTTGAGATCTTGCTTTATTAGATTTTTATATGTTGTCTTCACTCACGCACAGACCTTTCAATCACTTTAATCTTGCTTTGTGCTACTCCAAGGCCTGTAATTGGTCTTTAAGTCTATCTTCTATCCTTCTAGGACCATTCATGCTCTGATTAAAGCTTCTTTTACACTATCATTGATCTAATGGATAAGGCACTGTACTATGTATTAAGTACCTCTTCTTTCTTTATACTGCAAACTATGAGTTATCTTTATTTGTCCAAAATTTCTCATAACTATGGGGTTCACACAGTAAACGAGCCTCTTCTCTATATTGCATGCAAAATCTATGTTTATGATTGTTCAATCTGGATGTGAGGAATGTGAACTCTCCTTTGAAAACATTGTCCTACTCTTCTAATGTAGGCTCATTACCCTTGAAACCTTTAGACTTTGACAGTCTTCACATCATCTATTGCTCTTTCCTAGATAGAAATATTATCCTTTGTTAATCTCAATAGGGCTACAAAAATCCCTGCAATCATAAAATAAACTAAACAATAGGGCTCTTATTTTTAGCCATATTAATGCAATTACTTTAGTTTTTTCTCTGATGCATTGAGTTCATGGAACGAATTTTGAATTGGGCCTTAACAGTCCTTAGGGTTTTCTACTTTGAGTGCTTAATAAATATTTCTTAGAGTAAAGCACTTTTTGAATATTGTCAGTGCATGGTAAAGAAACCCAGCTACCAGGATACTTGAGGGCCCAATGCATACTACTTTCACTTTCGTATTTCAGATATTTGCAATATGGTTCTGACCTATGGGCAAAATGCAAACTGTATGTACTCTATTGTATTGGACTATATGTTGAAAATTGTGTTGTATGTGAAGACAAATCCCGTTCCCTGTAATCTCATTATCAGTTAGTTTACCATCTTGTTGGATAATTTTCCAGTTGTTATGGTATTCTTGCGTACTATATAAGAGCTCTTGAATGTAATGTATGTGGTTTTATTACATTCACTATTTTACATACAACCACCCACTGCAAAAGAGTAAGACCTTATTATACATTTTGGGTCAATCTTAGCTCGTTGTTTTTTGGGTCAATTTTGGTGCAAAAATAGCTTTGATTCAGGTAGGGCAGTGTTTTCTTGGTCGCCTATAATGATTCTAGGTTCGTACAATAGTTTAGAAGATCCATTGTGATGCAATGGTTTTATACTTTTACGGTTTGAGGGTTTCCCCTTGGGGTGGAGTTTGTAGGGGGAATCTGCAAAGCGTAGTGTTCGATCTGTGGCAGATCTAAGTAAGCTAGTTGAATGACAAAGAAGTTCAGAGAACCCGTGACCTAGACGTCAACCTTTTTTAGCGTCGTGGCCCTCAAAAATGAGTTAGGGTTTGTATTAAAATTAAAATTATATTTATGATTAGAGATAGAAAATGAGTTACGGATAGGGTTAAATAAGAGTAAAGGCTAAAAATATGGTTATGGATAAGGTTAGAAATATAATTTGGATTAGGGTAAGGGTTAAGGTTATTGATATAGTTATCTTTAGAAATAGAATCAACGTTAGGGTTAAAGATATAATTAGGGTTATTGATAGGATTATGATAAGAGTAAAATTTATATTCATTGTAAGAATTTGAGATAAAATCATGTTTAGGGTTATGGATAAGGTTGGGGATAAGGTTAGTATTAACATTAGGTAGAGGGTTAGGATTAAAGATAAAGTTATGGTTAGGATTTTGGTTAGAGATAGGATTACTGGCAGAGTTAGAATTAGGGTTTGGTTAAAAAATATATTTAGGGGTTTAAATAGGACTAGGATTTGAATCAGAATTTTATTTCAAAATAAGGTTAGATTTAGGGTTAAAATTATGTCTATGATTGGGGTTAGGGATAGAATTGGATTAGGGTCAAGGTTACAAATAGAAGTAAATTTAGGGTGACAATTAGGGTTATGGTTGGACCATAAGAGAGAGAAAAAGGGTTAAAGTTAGGGTTACAATTATAACCTAAGAATTAGGGTTCGGGGTTAGAATAAGAGCTAGGGTTGGGGATAAGGTTAGGAGTAAGATTAGATATAGAACTAAGATTAGGGAAGGGCTTAGGGTTGGGTTTAGGATAAGGGTTAAGGTTAAGATCATAGATAGCAGGGAATGTGATACTTTGTGTTACACAATGGGAGTATTTCTCATAAAAGAAGGGAAACCCCCCTAACTTGAGATTTATAAATACCATTGCAAGAATATGATAAATATTATCTATGAGAAGGAAGTGATGGCCATTCTTTGTGTAGTAAACATATGGCAACTGTTATAGTGTATTAAATTAGTCCTTATTTTTAAAATTATTATATAGTTAAGCTTTTTATTTATATACCATCAAAATATAAAGAAATATGAACTATTTACAAGAAATAAAGAAAAAACTTTAAAGCAAAGGGACCACAATGGATTAAAAATAAATTTGGTTTTGATTATTGTCAACCTTCCCAATTAGAACAATAACTTGTCTTAAAACCTAAACTCAAGGATTGGACATCTATCCTGAATAGATATCATTCTTTGGTGGAGGTTTCATTTAAATGTCAACCTAGGGACGTATTGTTTGAAATGGTCTAGCACAGTTTGTATACTAAGTTCCAATAAAAGCCATTCTATTCTCCTACATCAAAGAAAGTTACTGAAATTAACACACAGAAATGTAACGACTAAAATGCTATAGGAAATCTTAATGCTGAAGGGTAATTCAAACAACTAACTTCCACTGATATTCTAAATTGATAAACAAGAACTAATCTGTTCACCTTTGGCTGTAGGAATAGTCACGGGTTCTAGTTCCACTGGCTACAGGAACAATCAAATGTTAGAACAACAACTATAGAAAAATAAATCTGACACAACAAAGACACGAGATTACTCACCAAGTGGGGCCCCTTGGATGAGCATGTCCACAACTCAAATAGTCTTATATGTTCAAAACACCATCACTTTATTTATTATCCCAAAGGTTGTTACACTTTATGAAAATAAAGAGAATACTGTCTAACCCCTGCGAGGAGGTTCAGATCTTTATTTATAAGAAAACTATAACAAACTACCTAACCATGCCTAAGAGAATAGGTGGAATTTTTATTTCAATAACGAAAGAGTCAACCACAAGAATTATGGGACATTCATCATTCATAACCAAGAATATAGCACAACGGTTCAAGATAGATTACCACCTACTAGAGACAACAATAAATAAGTCTCGAACTACTTTGCTATTCTTCAGCTGCTTGATTACCGCCTCACTTATTACTTTAATGATTGCAACTATGTTAACTCTGTTTTTAACGGCTTGAATAGCATGACCCTCCTTTTTGGTGTGGTTTGACTGCTTCTACAGCTACCTAAATGTTCTTGCATCAAGAGCTAAAGAAAACAAGCAAATACATATCAATTTTCAGGCAACCATAACATTCATTCATCCACATATAAAATTATCATAGTAATTTACATAGCTATAGGAATGTAGCCAAAACAATACAAAGTTTGAAAGGTTCAGTTAATGTTCATCATGCATAGGATCAAAAACCTCTAACACATGCTATACCCTTAACATTGTCTTATTACACAACTTAAATCATGAAAAACATAACAGACATGGACACAAAAAGAGCTATTATTTCAACTCATCATTTTGCCTCCCAACCTAGCTTCTTGTTGGTTCTCCAGCAGGAGGAAAATTTCTTACATGGGCACTAACTTTGAAATTACCAATGGTACCCTGTCATGTGCCTCTTGTAGCTAGGTTCCAGTAGAATCTCTTCATTTTCTCCAACCTGGTCCACCTAGCTTCTTTTATTGATTCATCATAGGGCTTATCGATGGCTCTGCATCCCATGAGTGGCCACATTAGGATGGGTGGTTGGAAAATTAAGGATAACCAATTATTCTCCTTTGTTCTATCCAAATGGATATATTTGGGGGCTCTTAGTATTGTTGCATGATAATTAGGCAAGGAATGGGGCTCACCCTATTTAAGTTCTTGAAGAAGGTTATTCCATCACTGAGCCAAATGTCCAGGTATAATCTAGCCCTCAGTCTCAATCAGTTTCACATATTCTTGGAACACCTCCTCCTTGAGTGGCAGAATTTGGCTCTTAATGTCAGATCTATACAATAATTTTTTTCAATCATAATACAAGAGCTGTGGATTTTTAGCTTCAACCCTAGGTGGTAGTGGACAATCAAGCTCCATGTGCCTATGTGTCCTAGACTGTTCTCCCAAGTTTCATTTTGTATCCAAGACATTAATGCTTTCAAATGAATATCTCCAATGTATAACAAGAGGCTACATTCAGTATCAAAGGAGAAAACATAACTGTGCTAATACAATTCTGTAGACATATAAAAATGACCATATTCCTAAATGAATATTTTATGTTCATTTCTCTATTTAATTAAATCCAATTTAATTAAATAATTCACATTCTTCTATTTAATTAAGTAAATCACTTGATTAAATTCACTATACCATTTAATGAATAAATCATTTTATTCAACTAAATCCCCTAGCCATTTTTAATTAAATTCAAATTTAATTAAATAGTTATCCTAAATTGAATAAATCAAATTTATTTAATTACAACCAAATTGAATGAAAATCAAATAATTCAATTAAATCCTATTATCCCCCATCCACTTGCAAAATCCCAAACCCCTTCCTAATCCCTTCTAGAATCTTCTAACCAATTCTAATTAACCTAAACCCCCTCTAAACTTTGTCACATCCCTAAGCAAAGGGAGGTCACTTCTCAAATGGCCCAAAGTCTTGGATAACCATTGAAGGTTTTCAACCTTCAACCACCAAAAACCCTAAAGTCTTTGAAAACCATTGAAGGCTTCCAACCTTCAACCACTTAATCCCCAAAGTCTCCAATAACCATTAATGGTTATTTCAAACCCTCCCACATGGTTAAAACATTTGTTTTGACTCAACCTCTATCCAACCCAAGGGTCTCATCAGGTCATTAATGCTTTGACCATGATTATCTCTTAATCATTTGCACAAAGGTTTATCTTTGGATTAGATCCTAATTCAGTGGGTAAACCTAACTTAGACTTGACCCTTAGCCTTTAGATAACCATGAGGTCTCCTCAGGCCTTTAATGCCTCCAACCCCTTCTTTCAACCCAATCTGGTGTTGACATTTGTCACCATTTCATTGGTGCAAATTGTGCACATGGATCCTCAACTTTCAAACCTGGCCCTTGATTAAACCTTTTAATCCTGACCATCCATTGCCCTGTTTGTGCTATAAATAGAGCTCTCATTCCTCCATTCTAGACAATCATCTTTCAAATTTGAAGCATCACACTTATGCTCAAATTGTTTCAAGCTTTCATTTTATATATGCTCTTCATTTAGCCTCTTTTAGATCAGAATTAATCATGAATATGCATGCTAAAGTAGTTTATTTATCATTTTAGTTCCATCATAGAGTAAATATAGTATGCTAGGATAATCTTCATACTAATCTCATCATCTTATCATTCAGTTTGTTGCATTTCTAGCATCTCCTCTAGCTTATAACACATCTCATATTAAAAACAGTTAAAATCTCTCTCGTTCTCATATTTGCCATCCCTAAACCATTTTGCTCAGTAATCTGAGAGCAAAACATTGGTTTGAGGGACATTGTGAGATAGAGAACCATGGGACCCTCCTTGGGAAGCTGAGTAACGCATCGTTACTCCATAGCTTGCATCAAGAAGTCCTATGTGTGTGTGTGGATTGGTATTTTACATATTTTTCACATTTTAAAATCTAACAACCCACTTTTCCCACATACATTTCTGGCGCCCAACGTGGGGCACGCACCCCAATAACCTATCATTTTTTGAATTTGAAGAGTTTTGCAGGTACGCGGAAAACTAGAATTAGCGCGTCAAAGACATATTTTAGCGCATCCACCTAACAGTTTAGCGCTTCTAGCCTACTGTTTAGCGCGTGGGCTTTCTGTCTTAGCGCGTTAAAACTGTTCCTTAGCGCATTAAACTATTGACAAATTTTCCTGTAGGTATCGACACCGGCGAACCACAGATTAGCACGTCTGCCTGACAGAATAGCGCGTACACCCCAAGTTTTAGCGCTTCACCTACATCTTCCAGCGCGTATCAACAGACAGTTAGCGCATTGAAATTCATAATTTCCCGAGAAAAATCGAAACGCAGATCAGCGCATCTACCTGACATATTAGCGCATGGGCCAAAAATAATAGCGCTTAGAATCGATCTTCCAGCGCATTTGAACGGACAGTTAGCGCATTAAAATTCCAAATTTCTCGAAAAATAGGCCGCGAAAAAACCAGCTCATAAATTAGCGCGTCGAAGCCACAGAGTAGCGCTTCTGAGAAACAGAGTAGCGCATGGAAGCAGGACAGTAGCGCATCGACCCAATATTGTAGCGCGTACAGTTTGTTCTGTAGCGCATCAAAAAGAAGACCAACCAAAAATTGTGTAACCGAATAAATAATTTTAGACTTGTGGAAGTCCCCCGAAACAAACTAACCGATTTCTTTTTGCAGGATTTTTAACAAGTTTCTTGCAGGAAAAGCGAGGAGATTTGTTTTACAAACAAAACGTTTTTCCTTTTGTTGACCTCGAAAATCGAAATTTGCTTTGTTGACGATCTATTTTCCATAGATAAAATAATCATTGCTATAAAGGGTTAAAAAAAAAAGAGCACCATGTTTGTTGGAGCAACATCTCCAACTAGAGGTTAGCAAACCATTGTCTTGAAGGCTAAAAAGAACAACTTATCTGCCGTGTATCGAAAGTGGAAGGTATATGCTCTCCCCTTAACTGGGTGACCAAAAAGCCAAACCACTCTTATGCTTTCTTTAATTCAAGCAATAAATCCTTTAGCAGGCCTTCCTTCCCGAGGAGTTGCACTCAACTCTTAAAGCCGTTTATGGCCGGTGTGAAGGGAACGACCTAAGTGGGGAACGACTTTGACGCCAAGAATTCCAACCCACTATAATCAAATGTGGAAAGTGACGAAAGTCCTTTTCAACGGTTGCGCGCAGCGATTAGCCTTCCCCCAGTATCCTTGAGATACGTAAAGCTTTTGTTCTAAAGGTTGGGAAGCCTCCTGAGGGAGTTTATCACTGACGGCCGAACGGGAAGCCTGATTAAGAACCTTAGCATTAGAAACTTTGAGCTGAGTCAGTATCCAAACATTTGTAACATCATAGTGCAAGGGTGGGGAAGAATCCGCCCATAAGATTACTCACCATATATCTCCCAAGATAACTACTCAACTGTGAAGCAATTCACTTTGGGTTAATTTCTAGCAAAAGGCAAAAAAAGGGGCACCCCCTAGGGGGTGACACGGCTATTTGAGCTGACGGAGTATCGAGACTAGTGAGCTATGATGTTGCTTATGACCCTTGAATAAAGATTCTTTCTGAAGTGTTTATCTTGTATCCAACCTGTTAAAACATTGGGGATTCGAAAACATCCTCAACAGAACATACACTTTATGTTAGATTACGTGAAATAATTGTACTTTGTGTGTCGTGCTTACATTTTGTATTTCAGAAAATCATCCATCCTACTTGAAAATTCTCTCAACAAAAGTCAAAAAAAAAAAAAAAAAAAACATCACAAAAGCACCAAAAGGAAAAGTCAAGACAGTTTAGCGCGTGAGAACAACATATTAGCGCATCTGAACAACAAAATAGCGCGTGCAACAAAAACAGTAGCATTTCAACTGAAAGTAAAACAGAGACCATATGTTTTAGCGCATGCAAAAAAATCCTAGCGCGTGTTAGGAGTCTTTTAGCGCATTAACAGAAACGTATAGCGCGTTAAAATCATAGTGTAGCGCGTGAAATTTCCAATATACTTCACAGCAAAAGTATTTTTAGCGCGTCTAGCAAACATCTTAGTGCGTAGAATAGCTGTTTTAGCGCATCAATCAAACCAGTTAGCGCGTGAAAGTCACAGTGTAGCACGTAATTCTCTAGGAAAACTTCACAACAAATTTCAAAACAGTCTGTTTTAGCGCGTCTAGCAAACATCTTAGCGCGTAGAATAGCTGTTTTAGCGCATCAATCAAACCAGTTAGCGCGTGAAAGTCGCAGTGTAGCGCGTAATTCTCCAGGAAAACTTCACAACAAATTTCAAAACAGTCTGTTTTAGCGCGTGTAACAAACAACTTAGCGCATGGAATCTCTTTTTTAGCGCATTAACCAAACCAGTCAGCACGTAGAAAATACAGTCTAAAACGTACATATTTCACAGTCGACCAAACAAAATTTTCCAAAGTCAATATTTTAGCGCGTGACCGGGGGCAGAGTAGCGCGTGGATAAATAGTGTTAGCGCATTGAAAAAATTTGCTAGCACATTTAATAACTGTTTTAGCGCGTGAGAAAAGGGAGAAAAACAGAGAGTTGAAAGACCAAATTTTTTTAAAAAATTCAAAATATTTTAAACCACAGTTTTCCATCAAAACACGTCTTTATCAAACCCGAGTGACAAAAACAAACCATAAAACTATTTCTCAAGTCAAATTTGCGACACACAAGGTTGTCCAAATCTGTAAACGAATCGAGCATTAGAGGACGTCTTTTCTATCATAATCCGGAAACTTGTCATCATCAGTGTCAATTCAATCCTTTAAATATCTTATGGATCTCATCTCAAAAACACTTGACTAGAAATTTTACAAATTGTCAAATCCAATTTCCAGACCGGGAAACTCTTATCCATATCATTTGGCACGCTTTATCATGAAGGGATAGCTAAACCTTCATTCTGATAAAGTAAAATTTGAAATTTTCAAAACAAGAATCAACTGAATCCAAACCAATCAAAGGAAATCATTGATCACTCATGCATGACTAATCGCCTCATTCTGAGAAAGAAGAACCTCTATCGCAACATCACGTTAAAGAAACAGCAACCAAGCTTTTCCAAATTCATCAAGAGAAATAAATTTTTATACATCAATCGTCAACTCTTCAAATCCCATCGGGTATTTCTTCATCACGTCAAACGTTATATCCAAAACAAATCCAGCGAATTTGACAAAGAACCCCTGAAAACAAGAGCATACTGTCAAAAGTCTGCTTTTAATCAAAATATAAACCGCGGAGGAAAAATCAATCCAGCATTCCTGCCCGACGAGTGCATCACATATAACACACCTAAACCAGAACCACCAATGCCAGAGCAAAACATCAACGAGGACTTTGTTCCTTTCATCACTGAAAGTTTCTATTGAAATGCCTGTCACTCGCTCTCAACGAAACAAACAAAGCGAGACACCCGCGGAATCAAGTATGAATCGCAGGTTATCAAATCCTTTTGAAGTTCCATCTTCAGAAGATCCTGAAATTACTAACGCAATTCTTCAGGAATGCCAAGAAAATCCTTCATTCCAAAAACTCATTGAAAAACTCATGGAAAATGACAAAGAAAAATATCTGCTTATGCTTATAAGCAAAGGTGTCAAACTTCCTGAAGATTTCGACGCAAATGTCTTTCAAACAGGATCTCAACAATACACATATCAAGAACAACAAAGGGAAGAAGAGACTCGCATACCTGAACAACGTATTCCAGAACAACATATACCAGAAATGCGAGTACCTGTGTTCGAAACCCCCGAACAACACATACCATTTGCTACACCTTTTCAAATGAGAACAAATCCAAGGGAAGAACTCTTCCCTCGGCAAGATAATGCGCCCTTGGTTGCTCTTACTCAACAGATGCAAATGTTGCAAAGACAAATGCATGATATGCAACAAGGGACAACAGTGCGGTATTCTATAAACGAAATCTGTCCTTATCCATTTGACAGAAGCTTAAACATGATACCTTTTCCTCCAAACTCAGACATTCCCAAATTTGATAAATATGATGGGAAAGGTGATCCTCGAGATCATGTTCGAGAATTTTGTACTATGAGTCTTGAATTTGCTCATAATGACACGTATCTGATGAGGTTATTCCCAAGAAGCCTGGGAGGACAAACAATGGAATGGTTATCCAAGATTACACCACCTGTTAGATCATTTGACGAATTAGTCAACAAGTTCATCACCCATTATTCTTACAACATCCAACATGCCATAACCATGTTAGATATCTGCAACACCAAACAAAAGAACAATGAAACATTCATGTTATTCCTTCAACGTTGGCGACGCATGGTATCAAGATATCCTCGCGATATTCCTGAAAAAGAGAAAATGGAAATCTTCATTGACAACTTGAATGGGGAAATGAGTTACAGACTCAAACTTCAATGCATCCCATCTTTTGACAAGTTAATTGAAAATGGCATCCAAGTAGAGGAAGCTTGTGTCAAAAAGGGAACACTCAAGTTCTACAAAGAAGGAACGAACTCATCAAACTACAATAACCAAAACAATACCAATCTAGACAAAACTCGATTTTGGACTCGAAACAAAAACGACGGCAACAATGAATCCTATGATCCTAAATCTAAACAGCCAGTGCTTGCCTTATCAGGAAATACTCAGAATACGAAAAATCCTAAAAATGCTACTCCCAATACACCAAACATTACTCAAGGACAACTCAACACCAACAATGCCAACGATAATCAAAACAAAAATCTGAATCCAGGGCCTAACAACAATTCACGCAACAACACCAACAATTTCCATAAGCGTATTTTCACACCATTGGGCCAATCATTAGAGTCCGCATTCAGAGAGCTGTTAGCAAACAAGGTTCTTTCTTTACCTCCAATCAACAATTATGAACCCCCGATCAAACCACCTTGGTGGAATGATTCCCATTATTGTGATTTTCATCGAAACAAAGGTCATAGAACAAACGAGTGCATGAGATTGAAACACATAATCCAAGACATGATTGATCGAGGTGACTTAACAGTGGATGGTCTCAAAACAAATAATGATCACGAAGCCTTCAAAGATCCTTTACCAAATTATAACAAAGATGGAGCATCAACTTCAAACGATACCCGCGGAGCTCGTATTAATCACATCTACAACAACACAATCAATCACATATCAGCTGAAGACCATCAAGTCAATGTTATAACCATTCGAGATAAACGTGATCATGAATCTGTCAATGTAACAACCCGGACTCAGAAATATGTCTTAAAGGGGCATACTGCACCTCCAACCACCACACCAAAGATCCAATACGACTTAGTTACTCAACTGCGAAAAACTCCGGCTCAGATATCTATCCTGGAATTGTTGAAACTATCTCCAACACACAAAAACATATTGGAGCAAGCCCTCTTAGAAACAAATGTACCTCAAAATCTGGCTACAGACAGATTCCAAGCTATGGTGGCCCACATGACAGAGTCTCATAACCTCACTTTCTCAGAGCATGATAATACTTCATTGAGTCATCCGCATAATACTCCTCTACATATTGAAGTCATTGTTTGCAAACACCGTGTCAAAAGAGTCTTAATAGATGGAGGAGCCGGACTTAATATATGTACTTTAAAGCTTATCCGTGCACTAGGTTTCTTAGAAGAATCTATTGATCCTTGCAAAAAGATTACCATAAAAGCATATGATGATGAGGAACGGTCCTCTAAAGGAATAGTGATATTGCCTATTCAGGTAGGACCAGTGCAAAAGGATACTATATGTCAAGTTTTAAATATTGATCTCACCTATAATATCTTATTAGGTCGACCCTGGATACATGAAATGCAAGTAGTACCTTCTACATACCACCAGTGTGTCAAATTTTCTTATGATGGACAGGAAATCTCCATATCAGCTGATCACAATCCATTTCAACATTGCAATGCAATGGGGGCAGCCCAAGATAGTTTGGTTCCTTATAACAGAGAAAAGCAGCGGTCTTCAACATCTGATCCACCAACCGTAAAATCCGACTCCTTATGGGGAGATTTCAAACAGAAAATGCAAATCAAGGACCAAGGCATGGGCGAATACTCTATGGAGCCTTTGTGTTTAACCAAATTGCCAACATCACCTAGATCACATGGTTTACCTACTCCATCAACACATCAGGCAACTCAGCCCATAACTAAATTTGATGGTACCTTCATCCAATTGGGGACTCTAGCACACGAATCAGAAGATAAAGATGTTCTTAACTAGTTATACAAAGATGAAGAAGAAGCTCATAGAGCGGCCACTCTAGACATTGTTCTACCAACACACTTGTATGGAAAAGGCTACTTGATCATGAAACAAATGGGATATGGCGGTAAAGGACGTATTGGGAAACGCCAAGAAGGAGTCACCGAACCTATAGATCTTCCTTCACAACTGAGTAGAAATAGAGCAGGATTAGGTTCTAATTTCACTTTCCTATTAAAAAGGCCGCCACATACAAATACAAAACCTCAATGGAAAGAAAAGAAGAAATACAAAGAAGAATCATGGCAGGAAGCTCTCTTTGAATCAGCAGAAACAATTCGTAAGGCAAGAGAACGTCAGAATCAGAAGATACATCAGGAAAAGCTTTTGAATCATAAGAAGGCCATATCTGCAGCAGTGGCTCATATTCACACACCAGTGGCTCAAGAACCAATCCTATCATCACAAGCACCCATCATTCCTCCCCGAGGAAGCACAATATATGAACAAATCCAGAATGTAGAAGATGGATCAGATACAGAATCAACACAGAATGTCAAAATAGTATCTATCATCAAAGATTTATTTTCGCCATACAACATACCTGTCTACAGTACAGATAGAATTTGGGATGATGCATATGAAACAGATTCAAATGAATATGAATGGGGTACCTGCTCTGATACTACTACAAATATCCCCAATGATACTGATTTCATATCCATTTTTCAAGAAGAACATAACACAGAAGATAGGCCTCTTGAATTTGGACCACAACATATCTATGACGTTCAGGAAAGCGAACAGAAATATTACGAACAAGTCTATGTAGAAGATGATACCATCGAAGACCTCGATGAAACCCTAAATTTCTTTAAAAACAAGACCCATCACGATGATAACTCTATTCTAACACTTACAGTAGCTGAACTTGACCCGCCCCATGATTCCTTACCACTTGTCTTCCCTGATCTCATCGATTGGACTGAACCTGAGACTCATGATATTCCAATTTTTCCAGATGATGAATCTATTATCCACTACCTATGTACCGTAAATCCCGAAACAGGCTCTGCCAGTGAACCGCATAACGACGTCTGTTCTTCAGGGAGTGCCAAGTCTCTCAGTCGCAAAAATGAATCAAATAATGAATCTAATGCTGAAAACCAGTCAATGGCAGCAATGGATCCCAAAAAAGTAAAAATAAAGGATGCATCTGAGGGTGAAAACCTTTTTAAGGCACCTAACGATGGGAGACTTGACACTCTTCCTGAACATTTTCATGAACAATCACCCATATTGATTGAGCCCACTCAATCAATCAACATTGGTACCACTGAAGTAGCCAGAAACATTCACCTTGCAGAATCTCTAACCGAAGAGGAAAGATTGGCATTCATCATCTTCTTTAAAGGACAGCAAATTAACTTTGCCTGGTCATATGCTGATATGCCTGGAGTGGATCCACACTTAATCATGCATCACTTGTCCATCTCTGCAGGGGTCAAGCCAGTCAAGCAGAAACTACGAAAGATGAATCCACAGATAGCACTCATGGTCAAAATGGAATTAAAGAAATTATTAGATGTCGGATTTATCCGACCTATTGACTATGCAGAATGGATTTCTAACATTGTTCCAGTCTCAAAACCAGATGGTAGTATCAGAATATGCACCGATTTCAGAGATGTCAATAAAGCTTGCCCAAAGGATGACTTTCCTCTACCAAGTATTGATATAATTGTAGATCTCACAGCAGGCCATGCAATGCTCTCATTAATGGACGGTTTCTCAGGCTATAATCAAATCAAAATAGCTCCTGAAGATCAGGACAAAACAGCATTCACCTGTCCTTGGGGAACCTACTATTGGAATGTTATGCCTTTTGGCTTAAAGAATGCCGGAGCCACTTATCAACGAGCAATGACAACCATATTCCATGATATGATGCACACATTTATGGAAGACTATGTGGATGATTTACTAGCAAAATCTTTCACCAGAGCTGAACATCTTGGCATCCTAACAAAGATCTTTGCTCGGTTGCAGAAATTCAAAGTCCGACTCAACCCTAAGAAGTGTGTCTTTGGGGCTACATCAGGCAAGTTACTAGGTTACATCGTCTCAGCTAAAGGTATTGAAGTGGATCCAGCAAAGGTACAAGCCATTATGGATATGCCACCACCAAAGAATATCAGTCAACTTCGATCTCTCCAAGGGCGACTTCAATCAATCAGGCGATTCATCGCTCAACTAGCAGATAAAAGTCTGCCATTTAACCACTTGTTACACAAAAATGTGCCATTGAAATGGGAGACTAAATGTGCAGAATCCTTTTACCAAATCAAACAGTACCTGATGAATCCACCAGTTCTAGTACCACCAATTGCAGGAAAGCCTCTTATATTGTATATATCAGCGATAGATGTTTCACTGGGGGCATTACTGGAACAAGAAGATCAACAAGGAAAGGAACGCGCCATATATTACATCAGTAGAACATTGAATGGATATGAGCTCAATTATACATTCATTGAAAAGGCTTGCCTAATAGTTGTTTTTGCATCTCAAAAGTTCCGACATTATATGCTAGCACACACTATTAAGCTAGTAGCCAAAATTGATCCTCTCAAGTATCTACTCAGTAAGGCAGCTCTCACAGGCCGATTGGCTAAATGGGTTATGATTCTCAGTGAGTTTGACATCCACTACACAGAAAGACGAGCTATCAAAGGACAAGCGATTGTAGATCAGTTGGCTGAAGCACCGCTACCAGGAAAACAAACCATGGACATTGAATTTCCAGACAGGGACGTTTTTGCTCTTTCCTCCAAACAATGGACCCTATACTTTGATGGATCCTATACACAACATGGTTCGGGGGCCGGCATTCTATTCATCACCCCTGAAGGACACACCATGCCAAGATCATATAGGCTTATGTTTCCATGTACAAATAATATGGCTGAATATGAAGCATTGGTCATAGGCATCAAAATGGCTGTAGAATGGAAAATCATAGAACTAAAAGTCTATGGAGACTCACAATTGGTCATCCATCAAATCAACAACAACTATCAGACAAAGGATGATAAGTTACTACCCTACAAACGGATGGTGGATGACTTCAAGCAGTATTTTGTGCACATCACTTTTGAGCAAATACCAAGGTTAAATAACAAAGCAGCCGATGCAATGGCTACGATCGCTTCATTACTACAAATTCCAGAACAACAGAGTCGTTATGAGTTCCTGGTAGAGCAACTGTTCTCCCTCGCCTATGACCATTCTGAATCCCATGTTGTATATGCCTTAACCAGTTCAGATTCTCCGTTATATGGGCCAATATACGACTACCTCAAGCATAATATATTACCCATTGACCAATCTCGTAACAAAAAATGTAACTTTATCCGACAAGCTGCCCGTTACACCCTTACCGCTGATACCTTATATCGTCGAGGTCTAGATGGTACTCTTCTTCGTTGTCTTGATCGTAATGGTTCTGATTCAGCTTTACACGAACTTCACGAAGGTATTTGTGGCACACATTCGAGTGGCACTACTCTTGCTAAAAAGCTTCTACGAATGGGATACTACTGGCCTACAATGGAGAAAGACTCATATCATTTTGCCAAGAAATGTCTTAAATGCCAAATCCATGGCAATCTGATACATGCACCAACATAGGAACTACAACCATTTACCACATCCTGGCCCTTTTGTCAGTGGGGATTGGATCTGGTAGGCAAAATACATCCTTCATCTTCAAATGGACACAAGTTCATTATAACTGCCACAGAATACTTTACCAAATGGATCGAAGCAGTTCCCATGACCACAGTGACTGGGAAACAAATTGCTTCTTTTATCTTAAATTATCTGATCTGCAGATATGGTATTCCAAGTTCAATTGTCACAGATAATGGACGACCTTTCAAAAACCAAGATGTGTAGGAACTATGTGAAAAATTCAAAATCCAACATCGATTTTCTACACCATACTATCCACAAGGAAATGGTCAGGCAGAAGCATCTAACAAAATGATCCTAAAAATCCTCAAGAAAACAGTAAATGATGCAGGCAAAGATTGGCATGTACAACTCAATCCAGCTCTTTGGGCCTACAGGACTAGCATCCGCACACCTACAGGGGTAACACCATATTCCTTGGTATATGGATCAGAGGCTATTTTACCCTTGGAGGTAGAAATTCCATCTCTTAGAGTCTCTTTGAAAGGTTTGATTCCAGATGAAGAGTATCGAGTCAACCGACTGCAAGAATTGGAACTATTAGATGAAAGACGCCAACATGCTTATACTCATCTCAAAGCATATTAGCAACGCATGTGCCGGAGATACAATCATAAGGTCATTCCTCGTAACTTCAAGGTTGGTGATCTAGTCTTAAAAGAAAATCCAAGAAACCAGCAAGATAGAGAAAAGAAAGGGAAATTTGAACCTAACTGGTTGGGTCCCTATGTCATCATTTCAGTCTATGGGTCAGGTGCTTATCAGCTAACAAATTCTGAAGGAGATGTGCTTGATGATCCAACTAATAGCATTCATCTAAAGAAGTACTATACTTAAGGTAGCCTAGTGCACGGAAAACGCCAAAAACAAACAAAAAAATACAAAACTCCAGAAAAAGTCAAAATACAAAGTACAATAAAAACAAATGGTGAAAACCTGGTAAACAGGCACCTTTGTGAAAGGCCGGCTCCTTTCTCTATATCCATGCCATTTTATCCATCAACACGCTATCAGCCATCGCCCGACACTTAGCCTCTATCCATCCAGGATATACTTAGCGTAGTCACTATCCTGAGTTATCTATCTGTATCTATTCTCTTATCGTACCATACCATGGCTTGGAAATCACTGTACATAACCATATCCAGATAAACACTCATCTAGGGGCATTAAACTATTCACAAACTTGCAAACATTCAAAGACATTCCAACTATTGTAAAATCTCAAGACACAGGACATCCAACAAACACAACTGCACTTCATTACAAACAACCAAAACACGAACAATACACAAGAAACTCAAGGATGGATGATTTTCTGAAATACTAAATGTTGCATTATCGCATTAAAGTCTTGATTATTTTACATTTTGAGCTTTTTAAATCAATTGGAATCTTCTCATCTCATCAAAAGCTTCAAAGCCAGAGATCATGAGGAACTTCCCAAAATTTTCTTCGTCTTCTGTCTGGGAGGCAATCACTTGTCCTGTGTGAATATTTGCCTCGAGATGTGATCCATATCACTGAAGGCTTGATCCCATTTCACGCATTATAAATGATCTAATCTTGTTTATTTACGCAATACGCACTCAGGTCGTCCTAGTTCAATTATACCTTGATGCTTGTGCTATCTTGCAAAATTAAAAATCATGTAAATTTTACTCAGGTTATTATGGTTCAATTATACCATTATGCTTGTATAAATTTTCAACATATCCAAAAATCGAGAGAAGCTCCATGATGATATTTACAAAGAAAGCAAATAAATGGTTATATCGGATGGCAAATACAGAATGAGAGATGATCCAAACATAATTAGTTGCATATCATTTTACAATTAGTTGCATATCATTTTACAATTAGTTGCATCTCATTTTATAATTCGTTGCATTTCATTATTATCCCATCTATCATTATTACATCATTACACATCATTACACATAAAGCAGCATATTAAAATCATCCATCTCATTTTCAAGATACATCTCACGACATACAAAAACATACATTCTGCATCATACATTACATCATATATATGAGCATTACATCATCATATAAAAAGGAAGTAGCACACATAACACATACATCCATAAACACACCACATTGGTCAAAAATGGTGCTCTATATATATATCTCTCAAAACAATGATCAACATCTACAAAATGTGTCAAAACCGTGTCCGGTACAAAGAATACACTGCTCAAAATACAATAGAGACCATGTCTCTCAAGTATGACTATCCCCTGATGGAGATGGTCTAGCCCCTGAGGCACCTGCTCCTGGATCTCTAGGAGGATCCTGTCCCGCTGGCCCTGTCACTCCGCGGCTCTCCGATCGTGTCCCAGCAGTTCGAGATCGACTCGATCTCGACTGCGCAAAGCTCTCTACACGCCGCTCTCTGGGAACCGCCTCCTCATAGTGCCGTCTGTAATATGCAGCCTCCTGTACACTCCGTGTCAGCTCTCTCAGGGTGTCTCTCAAGGGACCACCCGCCGCAGCTCTCTGTACGGTCGCCAAGGCCTCCTCTGCTCGCCCCCGCCACTCCATCTCGGTATCTCTCTCAGTGATCAACTGAGAGATCTTCCTCTGATAAGTCAAAATCTGTGCCTGCAGCTGCTGCACAGTGATTTGAAGAGTCCGGATCTGGGCGTCCTCTACGTGTCCCGGCACTCAAACCCGTAGTGGTACCTGTGCTGGCGCCACTCCCCCCACTCGGCCTGTCCTGGGTACGGGAGGTGGAAGTATATCTATCCTCCTCCTCTGCACTGGTCTCCCCACCTCCTCCTCTCCTCCTCCTACTGCCGCTAATACCTCTGTAACTCTCCCCTCTCTACCGGCTCCAATGGCCAATCCTCCCCTCCCTCTCTCAATCCGGCCCAGTCGTACTACCCTCTGCACACCTCTCCCTCTCCTCCTCCCTCTATCTCCCCCATCTCCCCCATCATCTCCATCATCCCCCTCATCTCCCCCGTCTCCCTCCTCTCCATCCGAATCAAAAGCTGGTCTCATCTCCTCTGGATCTGAGATCCTCGCAACCGCCCGAGTAGCAAATAAACGAGCGAACTCGTCAGTCATACCGGCATCCTGTATCTCTGGGGCATAGTCCCAGATCTGCCCAGCCAAACCAGTAAACTCCTCAATCGCAACAGCACTGTCAATAGTCGGCCCCCAATCGGCCACATCCTGCTGCCACCGCGCATATAGGCACATCCCCTGTGGAACACCCTACTGCCTCCTCAACTGCCTCAAAACTCGGGTAACCAAAAACCGCTCAATGACGAACGGGGTCCTCCCAATCAAATGCCTCGTCATGAATACAAAAGGCATCTCCATGCCATCCTCGGCCCATACCTCACAGCCTGAATACGGTCTCCAGGTGACCGTATCTATGTCGTCAAAAACCCTCCTCCAGTGCTCTAGTTTGCCCAGCTTACGCTGGACAACTAGGCCTCTATAACCATATGCATAAGCTGCCCCCACGGGCCTATCCCTGTCTGCCAGTGGCCTCACTGCTGGAATGTGCTCCCAGCACCATACTTGTAAGAGTGTCACCCCTGCTGATAAACTACTATAACCGAGGTATACTACCTCGTGCAGGCTCCTGTAAAGGTGGGCCAACATCGCTGACCCCCATGCAAATCTCCGCCCCTATGTGACCATCTGCTCTAGCACTAGCCCCCATCCCACTGCAAATCCCTTTGACCTGCGATCAGGACAAAGGAATCCTCCAATAAATCCTGCCAATATAGATGGCAGTGGTGCATAATCAAGATCCAGGAACTCCTGCCATGGGATCTCATACCTGCAGACACTCTCATCATGAAAAATCCGGCGCAGTGCCTCTGTGCCGCCCTCCTCTGTCTGCTCATAAGGCAATATAGCTCTTACCACAGGAATACGTAGGATGCGATAGCAGTCCTCTGGTGTCACGGTCATCTCCCCAGTAGCAAAATGGAAGGTGTTCGTGTCACTATGCCACCTCTCTGCCAGTGCTGTCAAGAGTCCCCGGTTCATAGTGAACCGAGGCATATCCAAAAGTGAGGTCAATCCACACCTCTCAATAATGTCCAGGTCTGCCTGTGACAGACGTGGTATCAGTGTCCATGGTCTCGGGAATCTCTCCCTCGACTGTACGATCCCCAATCGCTCCTGTCAACAAACAAAACATATCCAATATCAGATTCCACATCAACAAAAAGATATCAAAATAAAACTTACATCAAATACATGAAACAAATTTGCTCATCTACATCAAGTTCAAAATCCTATTATTTCATATCAACTTATAACACAACTCAAGTTCTCAAAAACCATATCAAAACTTGTAAAACAACTCAAGTACCACAATCACAAACTTGTAAAACAACTCAAGTTTCCCACCCATATCAAAACTTGTAAAACAACTCAAGTTTCCAACCCATATCGGCTTGTAAAACAACTCAGACTTTCATATGCATTTTAAACTTAAAACAGATAACACAAATAAATCATGTTCTGATCACCACATATAGCTTGATATCTATACATAACTTGGAAACATTCACATCAAAACAAGTTATACAAATGCTCATATTGGATACATGCATCAAAAACACGACAGACACGGAAAAACACCACATTTTAAATCAACCACAACACAAATTTTTCCTGGATGCGCTAAAACAGACATGAAATGCACTAAAAAAGACCCACGCGCTAGGCTGTTTGTCCTACGCGCTAACCTATTTGCCTTATGCGCTAGATTCCATCCATGCGCTATGCTGTTTTTCCTATGCGCGAATCTATTTGCCCTATGCGCTAGAATATGTTTATGCACTATTCTTTTCCTCCATTGCGCTACCCAATCTACCCTATGCGCTAGACTCTGTCTACGTGCTAATCTATCCTACCTACGTGCTCCCCTTTTCATCTTATGCGCTAGAAACAACCTACGCGCTAATCTGATCTTCCTAAGCGCTACCTGTTAAGCCCTATGCGCTATGTTATGATTACGCGCTAAACCTCCAGCTTTATGCGAACTTCTTTGCTTCCTATGCGCTAGGTTATACCGACACGCTACCCTGTTCTTCCAATGCGCTACTAACCACGTTACCTGCGCTGTTTTCCGTCTACGCGCTAACCTCAAACTCCTATGCGCTACCAAATATTTTTGGACGCGACCCCTAAATTTGACCCTGATGCGCTATTTCGCATTGCGTATGCGCTACTGTTTACCTTAGACGTGCTAAACCGAAAAGCCCAAACTTAAAAATTCAAAAAACACCTAAAATCGACAAAATCAAAAATCAAAAAAGGGTCAAAAGGGTTGACTTACTGGTGGTCCACGCGCTGCAGGTCTCCGATATCTCCGAACGCGCTCGAAACGGTGTCTGTGGTAAGGAATAGGCATTTTCTCTCCAGAGCAAATTCTCTTTTCTTCAAAGTCAACAAGCACAAATGAATTCAAATCAAGCCCTTTTCCCCTTTTATAGGAGAAAAAATGAAATTAGGGTTACCTCACTGGACCTGTAATATGGTCGTGGTCTCCCCTATACCAAATTTATCGGGAGATGAATCAATTTACGCACTTTCTACACGCACGAAATTCTACACATCATACGAACTTCATCAATTTAACTCGCAATTCTTTTTCAAACAAAAAAAAAAAAACAAAAAAAAAAATAAAAAATTGATTCATCTCCCGAGGGGGCATCACATCAAACATCGAATCTGGGGCATAGCATCGAATCTGGGGCACGACTGACAAATCGAAAGTGCGACACAACAAAAATTGCATTTGATCATAAATCATAATAGGACATCATTTTTCTTTGAAATAACATGTGCACACACGTCACTTCAAAGAGGGGCAAAATGTAGACATATAAAAATGACCATATTCCTAAATGAATATTTTATGTTCATTTCTCTATTTAATTAAATCCAATTTAATTAAATAATTCACATTCTTCTATTTAATTAAGTAAATCACTTGATTAAATTCACTATGCCATTTAATGAATAAATCATTTTATTCAATTAAATCCCTTAGGCATTTTTAATTAAATTCAAATTTAATTAAATAGTTATCCTAAATTGAATAAATCAAATTTATTTAATTACAACCAAATTGAATGAAAATCAAATAATTCAATTAAATCCTATTATCCCCCATCCACTTGCAAAATCCCAAACCCCTTCCTAATCCCTTCTAGAATCTTCTAACCAATTCTAATTAACCTAAACCCCCTCTAAACTTTGTCACATCCCTAAGAAAAGGGAGGTCACTTCTCAAATGGCCCAAAGTCTTGGATAACCATTGAAGGTTTTCAACCTTCAACCACCAAAAACCCTAAAGTCTTTGAAAACCATTGAAGGCTTCCAACCTTCAACCACTTAATCCCCAAAGTCTCCAATAACCATTAATGGTTATTTCAAACCCTCCCACATGGTTAAAACATTTATTTTGACTCAACCTCTATCCAACCCAAGGGTCTCATCAGGTCATTAATGTTTTGACCATGATTATCTCTTAATCATTTGCAGAAAGGTTTATCTTTGGATTAGATCCTAATTCAGTGGGTAAACCTAACTTAGACTTGACCCTTAGCCTTTAGATAACCATGAGGTCTCCTCAGGCCTTTAATGCCTCCAACCCCTTCTTTCAACCCAATCTGGTGTTGACATTTGTCACCATTTCATTGGTGCAAATTGTGCACATGGATCTTCAACTTTCAAACCTGGCCCTTGATTAAACCTTTTAATCCTGACCATCCATTGCCCTGTTTGTGCTATAAATAGAGCTCTCATTCCTCCATTCTAGACAATCATCTTTCAAATTTGAAGCATCACACTTATGCTCAAATTGTTTCAAGCTTTCATTTTATATATGCTCTTCATTTAGCCTCTTTCAGATCAGAATTAATCATGAATATGCATGCTAAAGTAGTTTATTTATCATTTTAGTTCCATCATAGAGTAAATATAGTATGCTAGGATAATCTTCATACTAATCTCGTCATCTTATCATTCAGTTTGTTGCATTTCTAGCATCTCATCTAGCTTATAACACATCTCATATTAAAAACAGTTAAAATCTCTCTCGTTCTCATATTTGCCATCCCTAAACCATTTTGCTTAGTAATCTGAGAGCAAAACATTGGTTTGAGGGACATTGTGAGATAGAGAACCATGGGACCCTCCTTGGGAAGCTGAGTAACGCATCGTTACTCCATAGCTTGCATCAAGAAGTCCTATGTGTGTGTGTGGATTGGTATTTTACATATTTTTCACATTTTAAAATCTAACAACCCACTTTTCCCACATACAAATTCATATAGTAAATTTTTAATGGCTACAGTAGAACTTTGATAAGCATGATAAAATTCTTGGGTGGTCTCGAAAGAGGGACTTAAATCCCTAACAATGCAGGTTAACTTAAAAAATAGATGTTATTCTTTAAAATGAAAAGCATAAACCCTTGGTGGAGCCCTACATTGTATTAATTCAAGAATCATGTCTACCACAGTATCCACCTTAGTTTGTAATTCAACAATTTGTTTATCTCTCTTCTCAATTTCATTTTCTTATTTATCAATTATCTTGTGCATCTAGGATTTCTCTATTTCCCATTCGCTATAAAATGAAAGAGCAGTGGATAAGCTAGTAAGAGAAGAGGGAGTCCTCTGAGAAGGTACTTGGGGTTTCAGAATCTTATCACTTATCTCTATTGATTTCTCTATAATTTTGGCTATGTTTTTCAATCCTTCAAAACCTTGACTCCTCTATCAGTGAATTTCCCATGGACCGCCATGTTCTTGCTCAGGTGGCTCAACATAAACAACCACCTTTTCACTCTTCTATGTTGGCAACCTTTGTTGAACCCTACAACTTCTCCTCAATGATAGTTCTTGTGTGGATGCAAGAGAGTCAACTGGAGGAGATTCATCTTTCTTTTTTTTCCTCTTCTTAGTCGTAGGAGAAACTTGTGCAACATCTAGTTGCTCAACAATTTCTTCCACTACAGTTTGCTTCACTTTGCCCTTGTTTTTATGGGTTGCAGTTCTACTCTGAATTGGAGTCGATGAGGGATCCACACTAGGTTTAGTCGAGGCTTTGTCTACAACCGGTAGAATATCTTTAGCGGTAGGGGATCTATAGTTGTAGAAGCCCTAGAGGATGAGGCTCCTTCAACGACATCTTCTTGAGATGGAATTCCTCCTGCGATAGGAACATAATTTTCCCCAAAACTTCTAATATCCTCAAATTGTCCCCAAGTCATTTGAGAGATGTCCCTTAGAGAATGTTCGACCAACAACTTAATCAAGCCATGATGACTTATAGACCGTGAGCTACCTCTGTGTGTTTCTTCAGCACTGGTGGAAAGAAGGTTGTAAAAAATATTTGGCACATTCATTCTCTACCCATGTCGTAAATGGATTAATAACTTAAAGTGGATGGAGTGCAAATTGGAATACCTACCCTCGCATGTTAGATATTTCATCAAATACAGTGTTGAGAGCTACCATGTCTCTGGAAGACATTTTCTCCTCACCCCTTTCTTATCCACAATGAGAGGTCCATCCTCTGGGCGAGTAAATTTTGCGCGCGCACTTTGGGCATCTTTAGTTTTAGGAAACAATTCCCCTTCTCTTGGAAACCCTTTAACCTTTGATATTCTCTCTTCCATGGCCACAACTCATAGCCCCTTAATTTTAGCTTCACCATTACTTGATGTCTGTGTGAACTCTTGCACAATTTCATCATTAAAATCCGTTAACTTCAAGAAATAATCTATCCATCCACAATTCTGGAAATATAATTCACATAATTGGTCATTCAGTAGAGCATCATGAACAATAGGTTCATGAAATATAAGAGCACCTCCCATGGCTACTCAAGCAAATAATGTTTTTGCCAAAATGCTACAACATAGATAGAATGTTGGAGTTTTGTGAAACTTTAAAAAAAACTACACAAAAATTGAACTAGGAACCGTATTTTGTGGCCTCTCCATTATTTATTAACAACTTTTATTGCAGGTTATCCCACAATACCACATAAAGAGAATGGTGGCATGAGTAGTATACTTGCACTTGCTATAACCCATCACATCAATCCTATACTCTCTTCAAAATGATTTCAAGAAGTTTAAAATTAACATCACAAACTTTAATGGTAGGTTTACATGGCATGGACAAGACACAATCATTAAAACTGCAAATTCACTAACATCACCCCCCGCCCCCAACCTAAGGTGGCACATGTGTCCACACATGCGGAAAAGGACCTTGATTTGGCAAAAGTATGATTTGAATCACACATGATATGATCATTATGGATAAATAAATGCATGATTTAATAAAAACAACTAATATGTGTACCTGAAATTGTGTGAATTAATGCAGTAACTAAATGGTCACTTAATCATAATGTCTGGTAGGGTGAAGTGGGATGGAATGAAATAAAAAAGAAAGGATATGAGATGATGTGAAGATGGATGGTTTATTATGGAGAAGCTATTCCCATGAGTTGTGGAAATATTTATTATGGCTACATGCAAAGAGTAGTTTAAGAGCGTGGGATAGAGAGACCCCTTGCATATGCTGCAGGAACTCTGACATGTGGTTTCATGTCGAACTACTGTTGGAATTCCTCATTATTGACAAGTTTGTGATACAAGCACAATATTGTGGCCATTGACTAGAAGTTTAAACTTAACAGGATCTATAGTTGCTAATTGCACAACTCCATTTTGATAAATTTCAACAACTTCATATGGACCTAGCCAACGTGTCTGTAGCTTGCCCAAAGAATCTTTATACCTAGAGTCATATAAAAGTGCCCAGTCTCCATATTTGAATTTTCTTTATGTAATATATTTGTCATGCCATCTAGTACATTGATTTTGAACAACCTCTATATGCTGGAGAGCCATTTCTCTCACTTCATCCACAACCTCTATATGCTGGAGAGCCATTTCTCTCACTTCATCCACAGCATTCAGCTGTATGATTTGAGCTCTTTGTGCTTCAAATAATTCATATTTAGTTGTAGAGTTGTTCAAAGAGTTTTATGATCTAACTTAATGGGCGTCATTGTTAGTTTCCCATATACCATTTCAAAAGAAGTAAAATGAGTAGATGTTTTCCATGTAGTTCTATATGCCCAAAAAGCTTTTGCTAATCTACTTGAATAGTCTTTTCTATGTAGATTGACTATCTTTATTAAAATAGCCTCCAGGTCCTGTTGGTGACTTCTATTTTACCATTCACTTGAGGATGATACGAGGTAGACTTTTTATGCCTGATATTAGACTCATTGAGTAAATCTGTAATTAAGGTGGAGGTAAATTATGGCCATTGATCTGTAACAAGTTCTCTACCATTGATTTGTAAAAAGTTCTCTAGGCACTCCTTATCTTGTAAAGATGTCTTCATAGAGGAATTTGGCTACCTTTTTATCTCTAGCATGCTTCATTGCTTTTGCTTCCACCCATTTTGTAACATAATCAGTGCATACTAGAATATAGGATCTGCCATTGGAAGGAGGATCAATTGGTCTTACAAAGTCTAATCCCATTTGTCAAATAGTGTAACCACCACTTGTGGATACAATGGCATCTCATCAGATTTAGTAGGCCTCTCCATTCTCTGACACCTATCAAATTTTCAAGTATATTTGGCTACATCTTTATGTAAGGTCGGCCATTAGTATCCTACATTAAGAAATTTGATTATTGTCCTCTTGGAAGCAAAATATCCTCCACATGGCTCATCATGGCAAGCGTGAATAATATCATAGGTTTCATTCTCTATAAAACACCTTCTTAAGATCTAATCTGGTCCTATGTAAAATAGATAGTCTACAATCCAAGAGAAATTGAAGCTTTTCTCAACTAATAACCTTCTCTCTTTTGAAGAAAAAAGAGAAGGAATCTTGTTAGCAGCCAAATAATTTTCTATATAAGCATAGCAGATAGTCTACACATTTATCATGAACAGGTGTTCATTTGGAAAAGAATCATCTATTATTGTAGGAATGTCCTATAGTTGAAGCCTAGAAAGATAATCCACTACCACATTGGCTTTCCCTAGTTTATCAACAACTGTGATATCAAACTCCTGCATTAGCAGTAACCACCTGGTCAATTTTCTTGTAATCGAAGACTTGTTCATGAGATATCATATTGTTGTATGATTGGTGTGAACAAATATTTGATATCCTGTTATATAATATCTGAATTTATTAAGTGTATATATCACCACCAACATCTCCTTTTCTATAAAAGTTTAGTTGAATTATGGTCCCTGTAAGTTCTTGTTGATGAAATAAATTGCACTTTCTAAATTACCTTCTTCCTGTCCTAGAACTGCACCTATAGCATAGTCGGATGCATCTTTGTGAATATGGAAGGGCAATGACCAATTTGGACCATTGAGGATTGGTGCCTGAGTAAATGTTTATTTAAGCTTTAGGAAAGATTCATGGCATGTTAGGGTCCAATAAAATTCAACATCTTTAGACAAGATATAATAAAGGCCCTGCTATTTTACTAAAGTATTTAATAAACCTTGTATAATATCCAGCATGTCCAAGAAAACTTCTTACATCCTTTTTCTTTGTTGGAACATGAAGGTTAAGAATGACCCCTATCTTTGTTGGATCAACTTGGATAGTAGCTTTAGAAATATGATGTCCCAAGAGTATTCCTTCCTGCATCATCATGAAACATTTCTCACTATTCAGGGATAGATTGTAATCTTCACATCTCTGCAATACTTTCTTCAAGTTCTCCAATGCTTCATCAAATTATGAACCATAAATAGTAAAATCATCCATATATATCTCCATGTAGTCATTTGAAATATCTAAGAATATGCTAATGAAAACCCTTTGGAAAGTAGCTAGAGCATTTCATAACCCAACAGGAACAATAGAGTAAGCATATGTTCCCCAAGGGCATGTAAATGTGGTCTTTTCCTGATCTTTTAGAGCTATTCTAACTTGGTTGTAACCACCGAATCCATCTAAGAATGAAAAGTACTACTTTCCTGCCAAGGAATCTAACACTTGATCTACAAAGGGTAATGGAAAATGATCATTCTTGGTTATTGAGTTAAGTTCCCTGTAATCCACACAAACTGGCCATTTACCTCCCTTCTTAGGAACTATAACAAGAGGTGACACCCATTGACTATCTGATATACAGTAGATAAATCCAACATTTAACATTTTTTGCAATTCCTACTTAATTATTTCTCTTAAGGCTAGACTAATCCTCCTTTGTGACTGTCTAACTAGTCTACATTCTTCCTTGATGTATATCCTATGGGTACACAATTTAGGATCTAACCCCCTCATGTCTCGGTAGTCCCATGAAAAAGTCTTCTTATGATGCTTAAGTAGATCAACCAAGGCTGTTTTTTATGCCTCCGGGAGCTGATTATTAATGTTTAAATACTTGCCTGTGGCAATTTATACCTTGGTGTTTAGGTCAATTTGATCTGCTTCAGTGAGAGAAGAAGTGTGGACCTCTTGTGGTAAAAAATGTGCAATCTATCTATAGCTGTAGGAAGTTAGGATGAGGAGGAAGGCAGGAAAATTGAGTGCAAGACACGTGAAGTTAATTCTTGTGACTGGTGTTCTGATCCATAATGATTTTATACTATATTGGAAATCACTTGATCTTCATCTTGAAGTTGTATAAATGGTTCTCTATATATCATCATGAGGTGACGAATAGAGTTAACTTCTTCTTTTGTCTCTTCCCCTACATTGGGCCATACGACTTGCTCTTGATCAAGCTGAGGTTATGCAAGAGAATAAAGAGGTAATTTCCTAGTGGAGTTCCCATCTGAAATAGTCATATCTATTGACTAACGTCTAATGTATGCATTAGCTGTAGGAAGCCAAGGTCATCCTAAAATGACTCGATATCCTCCCAATGTGGCCTTAGGAGATAATATCATGAAATCTGTTGGATATTCCCAAGAATTCAAAGTAATTTCAACATCTTCTATCATACCATTGGGTCAGATAGTGGAGCTATGAGCAAGCTGTAGGACTTTGGGAGTAGGTCAAAGATTGGTTATGTTAAGTTGTTGCATGATGTCCCTGGTCATGACATTAATGGAAGCTCCTAGATCTATTAGATCATTCTTAATCTGAGTACCATTAATGACAATTACCACAATAGGGCTACCTGGATCAGAGTACTTAGGTATTGTAACTTTTCCCAACATAATATTAGCTAGTTGTCTCATCACATGGACTGTTTGTGGATCCTTCTTTTTCCTACCAGGTTTCTTCGAACATGCTTCCTTAATGACCTTACTATAAATGGAGACATCCTTGATAGCCTGAAACAATGAAATCTTAACACATATGCATTTTAGTTGATCAATGAGATCAAAAGTTACATCTTCACTTTTCTTAGTCTCCTTAGCTTGTAACCTCTGAGGAAATAGAGGTATTCTATTCACTAGAGGCGAAGTTCTAGCCTGTTAGGCTTGGGTAGACTGAGCTCGCTGATCTAGAGGGTTATCTAATATGCCTTGATCTAATTGTACTTTAGTAATTATTGGAGAAGATGGATTAGGCAACATAGTCCCTGACCTAAGATGAATATCACTTATGTTAATAAAATATGTAGGGTACTAGTTAGGATCAACATAATAGACTTGTTGTTGTGGTTGAGGCTTACTATTGGGATTTGGTATAGGCTAAGATGGCACCCGAGTAGCTTTAGGTGGAGTGGCATTAGAAGAAGGGGGTGGCATTGTAGTAGGCTATTATGGTTGTTGAGGTGGTTGTAAATAAGTAGAAGATGGATTTGACCAAGTGCTGGTGACCCCCTCTCCATTGAGAAGTTGGTTGCCAATTTCCCTGTGGAGGCTGCCATGACCCTTGAGGTTGAGACTGATTTCCTTATGGATTCTACCATTGGGATAAAGTATTAGAATAATTTGACCATGAACTTTGGGGATTATACCAAGATTGAGGTGGAAAATTCCCAACATTTTGAGCATATGGAGGTTACCATTGATTATTTTGTGCATAAGAATTCCCATGATAACTACAAAAAGATAATGGATCAAGAAGCATACCTTTTCTTGGGTCCCATGGCCTTCTTTGAGCAACATGGAAGATTTTTTCTTCATCTCCATGTACTGGATTAAACTCAAGAACATGGTGATTATCAATATTAGCAACTAACTTACACCTGCAGTCTTTCTTTTGCCTATAGTGTGGACAAAATTCTACAAGCATTTCTTCAACTTCTTTATGTTTCTTCTTGGCTTGAAGTGTATGCAATTGAGTGGCCATAATGTTTATAATATGTTCCTTAAAATCATTCAGAAGATGGCTTAATTCCATTAAGGAAACTCCACTGTTGATGCTAATGAAGACATTCTAGGCTTACAACACCTATTCTTCATAGTAGTGGCCCTGGAATATTTTTGAATGATTTGGCTGATTTCATTCTATGATGATTGAGTTATATCTCCACCTCCCATAAGGTCTAGGGAATTCGTGCATTCTTCACTGATTCCTCTAAAAAATATTAGCTTGAGAGATTCTTCATTTAAAGTATTGCGTTTAGACTTCTTAACACAAAATAGAAATCTCTCAAGATAGTCTTCTAGACTCTCATCCTCCTTCTATGTCATCTTAAAGATATCAACTCCATGGTGGTTTGGTCCCCTACAATAATCCTTATATTTCTCAAGAAATAGTCGTTTCATCTCATCCCATGTATCTATTGACTTACTCACTAAGCCCATAACCCATCTCAGGGCAGATTGTTTCAAAGTGGCTAGGAATATTTTAATTCTATAGGAATCTGTAGTGTAATCATAGATCGTACAGAGGACATAAAATTCAAACAAGAAAGTTTCTAGGTCTACTGTAACTAACCCATAGAATTTAGGCAAAGAAGACGCGGGAATGTTTTGGAGGTTAGCATTAACATGCAGATCAGAAATGTGTAATTCAAAAGTTGGGTTAACAGGTGGATTGCCACCTCCTAGAGGTGGGGGATTACCTCCTCCTCCTGGTGGATTAGGTCCACCTCCCCGTCCCACCATTGGTCCTTTGTAAACGACTAAAGGATAATGATCCTCTTCAAGCAATCCAAAAAGAAAATGAAGGCCTTTTTTTTGGAAGTTCAAATGCAAGATAATTTGAATTATCTATGGCTTGATAAAGTGCAACAAAAGGATTTATATCTGGTGCTTCATAAGGATCGAGTCCTCTATTATCAGGGTGATTATGAATAAATCTACCATAGACATCCCTTCTTCTTCTATGCATGTAGATTAAGAAAAATTAATTGACAACTTACCTTAAACTACCAAAACAATAAATTATTGAAAGCTAAAAGCTCATGGCTATGACAGGTTTTTATTTTGGCACCATCCCCGGCAATGGTGCCAAAAATTTCTACCTTCCCAATTAAAAGAAATACTCGTCAACCCTAAGATGTATTGCTTGAAATGGTCCAGCATAGTTTGTGTACTAAGTTCCAATAAAATCCATTCTATTCTATTGGAGCAAAGAATGTTACTAGAATTAACACACAGAAACATAACGACTAAAATGCTACAAGAAATCTTAATGTTGAAGGGTAATTCAAACAACTAACTACCATTGATATTCTAAATTGATAAACAGGAACTACTATGTTCGCCTTTGGTTGCAAGAATACTCACAGGTTTTGGTTCCAGTGGCTATAGGAATAGTCAAATGCTATAACATCAACTATAGCAAAATAAAACTGACACAACAAAGACACGGGATTGCTCACCAAGTGGGCCCCCTTAGATGAGCATGTCTACAACTCAAATAGTCTTATATATTCAAAATGCCATCACTTTATTTATCATCCCAAAGGTTGTTACGCTTTATGAAAACAAAGGTAGTACTATCTAGCTCTTGAAAAATCTGTCCTACCTCAATGAGGAGGTTCAGATCTTTATTTATAAGAAAACTATAATAAACTACCTAACCATGCCCGAGAGAATAGGTGGAAGTTTTATTTCAACAAAGAAAGAGCCAACCACAAGAATTGTGGGACATTCATCATTCATAACTAAGAATATAGCACAGCAATTCCCACTAGATTGTCACCTACTGCAAACAACCATAAATGAGTCCTTAATGCTTCACTATTCTTTAGCTACTTGATTACTACCTCGCTTATTGCTTTAATGATTGCAACTGCCTTGACTCTGTCTTTAATGGCATAAATAGCATGATCCTCCTTTTTGGCGTGGTTTGACCACTTCTGTAGCTACCTAAATGTTCATGCATCAAGAGTTAAAGAACACAAGCACATACATAACCATTTTTTGTCAATCATAACATTCATTCATCCACATATAAAATTATCATAGTAATTCGCATAGCTGCAATAATGTAGCCAAAATAATACAAAGTTTGAAAAGATGGGTTAATGTTCATCATGCATAGGATAAAAATACTCTAACACATCCTATACCCTTAACATTGTTTGATTACACAACTTAAATCATGAAAAATATAACATACATGGACACAAAAAGAGATATTATTTCAAGTCATCAATTACGAAACAAATAGATTTTGAAGGGACACAAAACTCTTTAACAAAGATCTACAATAAAACATTGCATAAAGATATGCCCATTTAAAAAAGTAGCCAAGAGTCAGCAAAGACAAACAAAATGCCAAAACCTAGCAAAGCGACAACAAAAAGGAAGAAACTAGTAGATATTTTTAAGGGCCTCCATAGCGTTAGTTTCCAGCTGAGTCATATTTAGAGAAATTTTCTTGAGTTCCTAAATTTATTAGTTTGTAGATTTCTTCTTCAAATTGGCTCTGGCTCTTTTAGAAGGGTCAGTCGTTTCCTCCTATTTCTTATCTATGGATTTGAAATCCACAATAGTCCCTTCCCGATGGAGAGTTTCCTATTTCTTGACCATGGTATTTATGCTCTCAGCAGAGTTCTTCACCACTTTGTGACTGTAAGTGACCAAAGAAATAATATTCTCATTAACTTTCTAGAATTTATTCGCCATCTAACTCAATCTACCTTCATACTCTTTCTTGAGTTTATCTCCTAGATTTGAGATTGTTATTGTATGTTCCTTAGTTCCTTTAAAATAATGAATATTGTTGCTTTCAAATTCTCAAACATTAGGGTGGATTTTTTACTTCCAATAGACAGATTCCTTATTTATTAAGATTGAGTCATGGTGCTATGCTACTATAATTTTTTATTCAAATATCATAGTAAATTGTGAGTCCCAAGAAGCCTTAGATGTTTTAAATACTCTGTCATATCATATCCTTGATCTTGTGATGGTCCATTGTAATTCCTTCATGTGAAAATATTCTTCCATAAATACTTAGCTTCCTTGACTATAAAGGTACAATTAAAAGGCTGGGCATAAACCTACTTTTTTTTAAAAATATCAAAAAATTGACTCACATGATGTAATTATTCCTTTCATATTTTATCTACATAATATAGAGTTGTCAAATAAAACCAGGTCAATTTTCAATAATTTTATTTATAAAACTATTGTTTTTCAGGATCTAAATGGTAGATAAAACACTTATGAATAAAAAAAGTAATCACTAAAAAGTCATAATTACCTTTATGAGCTATAAAATGTCACTTATGAATATCCTTATCTCAAATTTTTATTATATGATATGCATAATAAACATATACTATCCGATCACTCCCTTTTTAGAAACCTTAATGCTATAAAATCTCCAAAGAATCTCATTGTTGCACTATCTACAAACATAGCTAAAAATGATTAAGACAAATAGATAAAATAGTTCAGCTCATATTACTACAATTTTATTACAATAGAATAATTTCTTCATTGGTAACTTCATTTAGAATAATTTATTTTCTTTATATTTATTTTGTTACTACAATTTAATTACAATAGAGCAATTATTCTTTATCCTTATTCTCTTCAATTTATTGAGGAATTAGTTTTTAAGGATGATGAAATGTATATGTAGGTTTTCTCCTATCCCATATTCTTATGAATGGATATATTTCTATTTTTGTGTAATGAAAATAATATCAAATATAAAAATTAGATTAAATATGAACACCTTATGTTGGAAGTTATTCTTAAGATGATCAGGGATCAAAAAATTTAAATTTTCATCTATAATTTAATTCATTCCTAATGATAAATTCTATAGATATTAAATGAAATTATCAATAGATCTTGTTTAGAGTAGTTTTGCTAATTGGTTCATGTAACTATATGCCATGTTTTTTAAATAATGCAATTATAATTCAATAATAATAAAAGACTAATTAAAACTACAATCTTTCTTCTTATTTTGACTATAAAGTCAAATTAATACCTAATGAATTGGTATGTTTCCAAATATAAATATGATATGACCATATAATTTTCACATCAAATCTAATGTAACAAATAATGTTGTTCAATTGAATGAAATAAGTTACTATATTCTTCCCATCAAAATTATACCTTTCACTTTTAGTGTCATGTTATCTATCGTTGGATAGGGACCAATCAAACAAAAAGGTTATGGTATATGTGGGTTTACTTTAAATTGTGTATTAGAAACTAATAATTAATTTCACAGATTTAGCTGTAAATTTAATTAATGATTGAGTCTCTATTTGAGTTCAGCCAAATAGTGACTTTAAAAGGAACATTTTTTATTTTATTCACTCGAATAATATTTTCTACAATACAATTTTGAACATTACATTTAAAATTTATCTCACCTTATGATTTCTGATGGGAAAATTTTGAATAAAATACCCATTGATTCATAGTTTTGGCTCCACATCCAATCTTTTTTAGTTTTTCCTACCGTATAGATATTTTTCCTTAGCCTCTAGTTTGGTAACATTTAATGTCTAGGAGTGGGAGAGTAAAGTTTAATTTTCCCCTTGGACCAACTTTGGTCAAACAATTTTAGACTCAAACTAGAAAATTGAAACATCTAGCTCGTATTATATTTTTAATAGAATTTTGCAAATACAAATCTACCAAAAGAGTTCTTATATTTGTAGTGTGTACTAGAGATTTATAAAAAATTAAAGAAATGCAACAACTTACTTAAAATGGATCATAGAAGTATAAAATTCAAAATATGAATTCTCCATATATATTCTTATTTTATTTGAAACAATGAATAAAATTTAAAAAGGGTTTAAATGATATGAAAGAAATAATATTTTTTGTCCAAATCATTGTTCTAATACAAAATATAATAAATTTACTTCATAATTTATTACTATAAAAACTAAGTGGCTTTCAAGGTTGAACCTCCACAAGCTTGTAATAAAAATATAATTCACAATATGATGATTTAGTAGACCCTTTGTCATCCTTATTTATAGATCTAATTAGGAAGGTTCACATCCTTCTACTAATTACATGAACCTAGAAAACAACTCACCACATCTGTTTATCATATTCTAAAATTTTTATTCATTTACCTATGTATTAACACATTAAAGCATAGTTGTATTTTAAAATTCAATGTAAAACACGTCAACAGATGTCAACCTTGAAAATATTTAAAATGCATAAATATGAATAAATCACAAACAACAAAGAAGGTAGTTTTTATTAAACATATGTTTATTGCATACGTTGCATTTAACTTAAACAAATATTATTGAATTTCAATGTTTAAACTAATTTTCCCAACTTTCAATCTTCATAGTTTAGCCTCTATCTTTACAAAATTTAGTCAACAAAATTTTAACAAATTTGAAGTTTTTTTTTTTAACTTTATGTATACTACCAATTTAAATATAGAAAATGTAATTTTTAAATGATTAAAATTGTTGATAATTACAAAAAAAATTATGTTAAACATATCTTTAATATATATGTTTCATTTAACTCAAACAAATGCTAACACTCATTTTACCATTATCATTTATTCTCAAAATATCATCTCTCAATTATTAAATATAAATAAATAACTATTTTAATAAGTCTTCAACCATTATGTTCTAATTTTTTTCATTACACAACCCTTCAATCTACGACTTTATCTTCTTCCTTCTAATTAATAGATTGGTGCTTATTAGTGATATAAAAGTATTTGATAGATCTAAATATGAGTATTGAATTTTATAACCATAAGTGTTTTTTTTATAGCAATGCCATTTAGTGATTTAGTGATCCAACATACATATGCACTTGGCTTCACATTTGAAATTAAAATCTAGATGAAGATGACTAGTATCTGTGTCTTTATATATATCTAAATTATAGAAAGAAGACAAAGAATTTGTTGAAGGAATAGTGAAATTTGCCTTCATTAAAGTGGGTGCAAAAGGATGATTGCATTGGTGCAATGGAGGCTTTGTGAGAAACTAATTTAAGGTCACCAAAGCATGGCCTGCCAATATTACTAGCATTGTTGGAAAAAAATGGGACACAAAATTTGAGAATGCAAATATAATAAATCTAACATATTCTTCTACTACAATGTCAAATCAAATACCTTTAAAGCTAAAGCATATAACCAAATATTGTTAGGGGTAATGCCCAAGTCAACAAAATAGCAGACACGTTCCTTAAATCAAGGCCCCTCCTGCATGAGAAATGTCTTTTGAAATTTGAATTAGGTATTTATTTTTTATGTTGAATTTACTACTAATGTTGCAATACAAAACCTCACATGACACTAAAATCAAACTAGATTGTTTTTTGTTTAGATGGGTTATCTGGAGGGGACAAGGATATTATGATCACCCCTTCCAATTCAAGTTGAGTGGTACCCAATCTTCTTCTTCCTGCGTAAAAATTCTGAGTCAATTAATTAACACTTTCCAATGTACTCCTCCCTGAGCCAAAAATAAAAAATAGTAATTTTTTTAAGAAAATTGTTTTAGAATAAAAGTCAACAAGAAAAATGCTTTAGAACAATTTTTTTTAGAAAATTATTTAAAGATTAAAAGAGAGATTTGAAGCTCAAAGATTACTATTTACATCACTAATTTGGTATGACACAATCCAATAGGGATAAAAATAAGAAAATAAAATCTTACCTTATATTTTCAACTAGATTATCAGGTGAAAGATGAGAATTCAAAGTAGGTTACATTTGACTATTGTACAACACAAGTGATTATGTGCAAAAGATTGTATGCATAGTATGCATATATATGTTTATCTTTGTAAGTATTAAAAATATCTATGTCACATCAATTGATGGATATTGTCCCTTTGTACAATTTTGTACCACAATCAAAAAGCACAAACTCATAAATGATCCTATTATATGGTTGATTGACCTTTCCTTTATTTTGTTTTGAGAAAATTTGGTTTTAAAGGTAAGATTTTGAGAGTTATTGAAGCCTACTTCAAAACACTAATATTTTCGGTGTTAATCAATGGAGCTCTCCATGGGTCCTTAAATTCTTATGGTGGATTGAGGCAAGTAGATCCTTTATCCTTGTGTATTTTCATTCTTACAGCAAAGGATCTGGATAGAAATTTCATGTCGACTCTGCAAATTGGTGCTATAAAAGGGATAAAACCTTCTTCGACTCCCTTTTTTATCTCCCACCAAAAATTTGTACATGAAACCCTTTTAATGGGTGAGGCATCCATTATAGAAGCTAAACATGGAGGATAATCCTCATTGATTATGCCATTTCTTCTATTCGAAAAATCAATCTAGACAAAACTGCTCTCTATTTTATGGACACCAACCCGCTTCTCCAGAACAAGATAGGAAATATTCTCAATTGCAAGGTTTATCCTTTACTTTCTATGTACTTGGGTTTCCCTCTCACTATTGGTAAGGTGGATAATTCTGTCTAGTTAGGCCTTTTGGAAAGAATTCAAAGGAAAATAGCTAGATGGAAAGGCACAGTTCTTAGTAATGTGGGAAACCTCCAACTTCTTAAAGCATCCCTAAAGAGCACTTCTTTCTATATCCTCTCCCTCTTTCACATTCTTTCTTCCTGGGATAAGAAGTTTGACCAAATCCAAAGGCATTTCCTCTGGGATGGAGTGGAATAGTACAACAAAATGTCCCATGTAGATTGGGAGAAGGTATGCTTCCCAAAACATGTTGGGAGTTTAAGTATCAGAGATTATCATTCCCTTAATGATACTTTGTTGGCTAAGATAGGTTGAAGACCTATTTATGGAGATGTAGAGTGAACCTCAGTGATAAGAGATAAGAATCTAAATGGAAGAGCCCTTTTCTTTCTAGACTCGTATGTTACACCTAGAGGATATCATATTTGGAACAATGTCCCTAAGACCCATGACCTTCTCTCAAAAGGATTGATATGGCAACCTAGAAATGGTTGAAACATTTGGTTTTGGATGGATGCATGGGTTTTTCTCATCCCTCTTTAATTCTATCTTATTTATGCAACATTTTAAAATGATATGTCCACCTGCCTTGGGACCCTTCTCAATGATTATTGGGTCCCACATTCTTCATTGTTGGTGTGGAGATTCAGGGCCCATGATTTTACCCAACAAAAGAATGTGATTGAAGAGTTTCTCAAAATACTCAATTATGTTAGGTTTTATAGGAGTGATGATGAGGATATGCTCATTTGGGCACCCTCAAAAGATGGAATTTTTTTGGTTAAATCTGGTTATAAAATTGCCTCACCTTCCCTGGTGCCTTCCTTCAAATGGAACTACATCTGGAAAATGGAACTACATCTGGAAAACTAAGATGACACCCAAGAGTTAATTTTTTTGGTGGAATATCTATCATGGTATAATTCTAACAATTGATAATCTCAAGAGGTATGGCTTTTAGTTGGCCAATAGATGTGTGCTTTGTGAAAATGAAGAGGATAGTATTGAACATGTTTTATTCCATTGCCCCTTCTCCTGGAATGTCGAGAAGAAGACTATTGGCATGTTTCTCCTTTATTTTGTCTAGAATAATGCCACCAAGGATAATATTCTTAGTGGGAATGAGCCTTCCCCCCACCTATTATCTAAGGAGTTGTGGTAGCAAACACTTTTTCACATTAGATGGAGTTTATGGAAAGACTGCGATAATAGAATTTCCAATAAAGAAGGTGTGGGTAGGAAGGCTCACCAATAGGATCATCTCTAATGTCAAATATAATATGGTTTGTTTTGTTGAGAGGAAGCATTATCACCCTTCTCTTCCTATGGACTGTGCGATTGTTAGATTATGGGACATGGAGCCAATCCTTTCTGGATTCACTACCATTCTTATCGGATTCTATAATGCTATCAAATGCACCTCCCTTGACACCAATTAGTTGAAGATAAACTTTGATTCGTCATCTAGGGGCAATCCGAGTCCGATGAGAGGGGGTGGAGTGATTAGAGACTCACATGGTGCCTCATCCTTGCCTATGCAGAAAATTTAGGAATACAAACTTTGAACATGGTTGAAGTGGGAACTATTTATCTTGGTTTAATTACGACCAAAGATAAGGGGCTTAAATGTATCATTATGGAAGGTGATTCTAGAAATACAATCATGATGCTTAAAGGGGGGGAAAAACGGATTGGAAATCTAACCCTCTCATCATCAAGTGTCATGATCTAGGAGATGTTAGGTTTTACATCGTGAGATTTGAAGGCAACTGTGTGGTAGACAAGTTGTCGAGGATGGGCACGTATATTAATGATTTCAAAAGTTGGATCCACTTGCACGAAATCATAAAGGAGTCTCGTATCATCATTTTGAAGGACTCGTAGACCTATTAATGATGAATAATCCTAATTTTTGCCTTTTGGTACTTGCTTTTCTCACCCTTTCCTTTCCTTGCTAGTTAAGGTAGCAGGACTTAAATTTTATTGATACGACCACCTACAATTGTATTCCTCGAGCCTGTCATTTTCTCAAACTCATTTTCTATTTTGTGTTTATGGGTGGTGATTTGATTTAGACTGAGCTCATCAGTGCTTAAAACTTAAGAGTAATGGGGAGCTTCAGGAGAAGGTCGTTAATAGAAATTTGGATAACTATGTTGAAGGGATGACCAGACATGATCCTAAGCTCTATGTTCCTTTTGTCCATGTGTGGGGTAATGCGAGTGTGAAGATTACCAGTGTTACTTTCATGGTTTCAGCGAAGACTAAATTATAAAGGTAACAAGGTTGGCCCTTGACGGTGTGTCCTTTCCCAAAAAACCTAAAGGGTATTACAATGATGACTTTGATCAATTCTTTCAACGAGGAGATGGCATTTTCAGGCTTCGAAGCAGATAGAAAAAAGAGGAGCTCCCGAGAATTTGGAAGGATGTGGCTCTGCTGATTATGAGGTACTTCACTTTGGAAGAGGAGGTTCCACTCATAGGTTTTCCCCATGTTAAATGTGTGAGTGAACATGATCTTATTAATTCGTATTGGATTATTTGCAAACAATTTATACAAGGAGGAAATTGTTCTAAGGAAATAGTTTTATAACTGAACCTTTGTAACCAAACCACATCAAACAATGTAATATAGTGAGTTTTACACTAACATTTCCCCCTTATTGCATTGTTCCGAAGAATTGCCCTAGGGACTCCCGCTTAAGTCTTACACAATAAAACTTGCTAATTACATTATATAAATTTACATATTTTTTAGATCTTCTCTTGAAGAAGCAAATCCCGAACTAACTGGGGCTCCATCAAGTTGTCTCTTGACCCTCAAAAAGGTGTAGCCTCGAGTTGTGTTCTTAATCTCTCAATCCCTGACTTTTGAATTAGAGATTCTTGGAATTATTCAACAATGATGCCTAAGAGATACATAAAATTTATAGCATTGTCTAATGGTTGTGAAAAGTGTATAATTCTCGATCATATACCCTAAAGCTTGCTCAACAAAAATCCATATTGATCTCAACACCAAACCTCAAACCTAACTCCAAAATATAACTTTCCCATGTAATCTTCAAATCTGTCAGCATCAACAAAGAATACTAAAAGGAAAGTATAAACCAAAAATGTCAAAAAATTCTTCTCATACAAAAAATATCATCTCAAATTAAGAAGCTAACTTAAGATGATGAAAACCCTCCATCTTCCAGTGCCACCAACCTAAACTAAGTAAATTCATGAGAAAATTAATCAAGGTCTAATATTTTCCATTACTTGAATTTTTCAACTTTCGAGGCCACACAATTTGATCAACAAGTCTATAATCAATAGTTTCTTGAGTTTTAAACATCTTATGACAATACAAATCCTTTCTATTTTTTTTCAAATGATTTCTCTTTATCTAATTTTGTCTATCTAACCATCACAAGATTAATGAAGGAATTGAAACCAAGACAATTAACTTCATTTTGAAGACCTAGTACTAATTGTGATTGCTAACTAGTACCAGACATACGAAAATCCCATATCAACCAATCAGTATCATCTCCAATAGACCCAAATAGATATTTGTATCTTAGATGCCATAGAACATCTTTATTTATATCATCATAGACCTTAAAAATTTGTTGAGCCTCAAGTACTTTATTTTTGGTAAGTGCATACCCAAAATATCATTGTGGGAGGTTTGGTAACCCTAGCCTTCTCGCCCCCTAAACCCTCCATCTTCTACTAATACCAAACCTCCAAGCTCCACTTCAATTCTGGTAAAAATTGTGAAGGATGTGTATGATGACAATCAGAGATTGGAAGAGCTGATTAAATGGCTCTTTGTGCAAATGAATGTGGCCCTCAAGAAGATAAATCGTCTGGAGGCAATAGTTGATGTTGAGGTTAGGGCCAATACTTGGGTGGATGAATTGGATGAAGATAGAATTTGGAAATCTGCTAATGATCTTGTGGACATTATGGGGAAATGGAGAACAGTGGGCAGAAAGATTGATAATATGGAATCCAAAATCAAGAGGGCAGGGAGAAAGCCCAAGCTAGAAGAGGTCAAGAAATCCCAAAAGGTCCTTATAAGGAAAATTGAGGTCAACTTTTCTTGTAGGAATGTGGATAACAAGTACAAGGCCTCCCTTCACGCTATCTATGATGAGATGGAAAGGAGAACAATGAAAAAAACAAAGTACACAGAGTCTCTAGCCATGGGACTTGGCCTCATAGTTTCCTTGGTCAAGGCCACCATTGACTCTCTGTTTGTCTCCTGTGGCTCTGGGATTGGTTTGAGCAAAAAAGACAAAAAATTTCATCAATAAAACATTGGTTGTTCAAAACAAAAATTCCTTAATCAAAAGCAAGGTGGCAACAGATCATGTTATGAGCTCAGATGGCACTGATAACTCATTCCCCATTGAAAGACCTTTGTGCTTAACATCAAAAATGTTTTCTCTTTTTTGTTTAGGTCCAAGTGAGACAAATTAATTCTCCTAGAAACTATGTATTTCTCTAGTCAACATCTCTACTCAACTCAAATTGAGAAGATCCTAGTTTCACTCCCAAATTGCTAAAATCAATAATAGTATCTAGATTAAAAGAAGAGATATCTCTCACAAAATGAATAATGCAAAGATATTCAAGCTTTCAAACTTTATGCAGGGGTAGACAACATAATGCTATGGAATAATATGAACCCTTTTACATCTTAATGATATTGTTTATCAACAATTTAAAACTATTAAAAAAAACATAACCTATTTAGAAAAAAGAATGTCAATACTATTCATAGTCATTTTGTTTTCTATTTTTACTGCCAGCACTAATGATTCTTGCTAGTAATAATGATAGTGCAAGCCAACCATCAAATGAAATTGGCCATCTGTTTATTGACATAAGTTTTTATGAGATTTTATATAAATCAGATTAAACTGAAAGGAACTTCTTTGTGATTCTAACGCGGTATAAGGCTGGCCCAGTTTTGTCAAATTTATCTGTGTTTATTTCAAGAAAAATCTACATTCTATGTCGATGATATTGAGAAAACGTCAGTTCGACGAATATATTGTTGACTTAATATAATCTAAGTTTCACTCAATAACGACAAAAAAGCACATTATTGGTACGAAAAAATCAGGCGAACACTAAATTGGAACAATCACGCATGGCGTCGTTTGCGTCCAATTCGCGAGCTCACAGAGGCCCACTATTGGCAGTGTCGATGAGACTAGCGACAGAATCTACACATTTTGAGTGAACATTCTACCCCACGAGTATAAAGCTCACTATGCAAATCCAGTGACTATGACTGGGAGAGACATTGTGCCCACTATATCACGTCAACTGGACTGAATAGATTTATGTTTTACACTTTTTTTAAAAAGGGCAAATAGAAAGATATAATCAAATCGACACCCACCTCAAGACGTGTTGGCCAGTTGTCGAGCTGGTCGAAATCAGGATCATTCTCTCTGTGGCCTACGAGGCACATGTCATGCGCGCAAACTTGACGATTATCTTCGAGGTTTTCACATTTACACATCTTGTAATTTCAACGTCGGCACATATACTTTCACTTATCTCAACGCTCGATACTCATAAGACGAACGTAGTGGATTAACTGGTGGCTGCGTAACCAACTATTTTAAACTTGTTCGTCTAGCGAGAAGCTATTCGAATGAGAGTAAATTACTCCTTTCAGCAAGTTCTGTGGGCGAAGATGGGAATTTATAGGAAAGCAAATAGTCAAAATGACAAATTTCAAGCCTCGAACTGACAAGGTTTAAAGTATGTTTCTCAGTCAACCAGCGGGCTTGGCAATGCACAAAATATGACAATCCTTTTGTTTCCATTCCAGAAAACCTAAAACGTGATGTTTTATATTGCAAGGAAAATGATTATACTTACACTTAGCTACTTGAAAATCTATTTAACGGAACGCGCTAAGGCCAGCTTTTCCAACGAAATTTTCTCGTGTCTATGTTAGTTTTGACGTGTGGCAGCAAGCGGGTGATGATAACAATGTAACTTGCTCTGTGCGGCATTTCCAAGAGGCTACTACAGTCTTCTTCCAATCGCGTCGCTGAAGTTGAACCTAAGGAGAAACGCTGAAAGTTAATCTAATTTGAACCTAATTAGCGCGTAAACCATGAACCGCTTGACGACTTACAAAATAATTCCTCTAATAGTTTCTTCTAAAGACTTACAATGCACATATGAGGGCGATAGTCAACAGAAAGATTATCCACAAGCTCCAAAAATAAAGATTCACCAACCAAAGTAATAACTTGGCTAATGAAGATGCAAAGCTCCGAAAAAAACACTCGACCTTTTCAACATGCAATGCACCAAACAATTAAGAAAAGAGCAGGTCAAATCAAAAGATGCTGACCAGACATTAGAAGCACCAAATAAGCCTCCACATAGGCTATCAATCCCTCTACCGAAAAATGAAAATTACCAGTCAACCAGTCTATGGAGAAATGAATAGAGTTGACCTTGTCTTAAACCAAAACATAGAGAATAATGCAGATCTCAGCAAAAACAAACTAATGAGATATGGTCTCTGCAAGGCAGTAAATAGATCCGGAAATCATTTTGATACATTGGAATGGTTAGATACCAGATCTCCAATCCAAACCCAAGACACTAAAGGTCATGGGCCAATATTGGTGCGATTTGCAAAAAGGAAGAAATACTTTCAAAAACCGAACGCCCTCCAATATTGATGTGATAAATAGAATGACACATATAATGCCAATAATTGAGCAGATCAAGACCATACGAGACCTCAAGACTCACTACTGATGAAAACTCTCAGAAATTTAAAGGAGGTTATAGAGAGCCGCTCTAGTACCATGTTCGATCGAGTAGGTGTTTCCACCTTGTCTAGGAACCAATCTACAAGTCATCCTTCACACACAAGAGAAGCAACCTGATAGAATACCAATAAACAAATGTTTTGAGGTAATGAGGTGAATACAAATGTGTTAGTTTCCCTCGAGTTTTCTTTAAAATTTCAAATGCAGAGGTCATCTTTTGGTCTTTTTTTCCTCTTTTGGTTATATATTTTCTGTCTTTGAACCCGAGTCCTTGAACCTTTGTAAAAGTTCAAGGTTCAAAGTTCAAAACGTGCTCAAAGGGCTTCTCTTTGCGGCTTCTCTTCACAACTTTGTTCTATGATAAGGTGTGTGCTTTGTTGTAATTTGTATTGAACTTGAACCGTTGAACCCTTTTTGGTTCAAGGTTCAAGGTTCAAAGTTGGTCATGCGTCGGTTTTGTCTTCTCTCATTAATTGTTATTTGTCTTGTCGAGAAGTTAGTGTTCTATGTTGTTTTGTGTTATTTCTTGTGTTTAAACTTGAACCTTTCAACCTTTTGGTTCTTGGTTCAAGGTTCAAAGTCTGAATTCTTAAGGACTGAAAAGTTCTATGTAGAATTGATACATGCATCATTAAGTAAGGTGGCGGCGGGGAAAGAGAATATTTTGGAGATTTCAAAAAGCGTAGTTTCTAAAAATTATGACAGCAATTATGATAGTTCATGAGTCGTCCGATGAAGTGATCCGAACATTAAATGCATGTCGGCTATATGTCAAATTATGCGATAGCTCACACGAACTTCCTTAATTTGTACAACTTGCTAAGTTTTAATTGTGATTTTGTCTATCATTGTTGTGGAGGCTAGCGATTGTCTCTAAATTTTCTTCAATTGTAATGCAAGCGAGAGAAATTGAAGGTATTTTGTCTGTGCGTAAAAGCTTTTCAAGAATTTGCTATTGAAACTAGGTTAGTTTCAGTCACTCTCTCTTCTTCTGTATTTTCTTATTCTGGAAATTAGTTCTCGTTTGTTCTCAACTGTTGTGTATAAAGTTCATTGCATCCCTGTAATTGATTGTTTAAATGAGAGGTGCCATAATGAGGCACACCGTGCCCAAATTAGGCTGCACTACTTGCCTGGTTAGTTCACTCCCAGAGATGGGAGATACTTCATTAGCTTTAGTGGACCTTTCTGATTTTCTAGAGAGAGCCCAAAACCCAATTCACAATTCAATGATGGAAAGAATAGTGATGAGTGGTTTGGTTGAGGCCACCACATTCCACATTGCTGCACCATGCCTGGAGTTGGTACTAGAATGTATGAATAGGTATTGATGCAGAGTACATATGTATTAGGAATGTCAATGCCAAAGTGGCGTTACAAATTGATAGAGAAACTGTAATGGAAGCCATGGGTATACCTCATAAAGAGCCATATGAGGACTGGACTATTGTCACATCATATTCATTCTTAGCTGAGAAGAAGAGCACTTATAAAAGTGTGATTGCAAGAAATTGGCTATTGAAGATTCAAAAAGGGGGGTCTAGATTGCCGAGGCCGCTTACCTGAGAACACTTCATAATAGAGGTGCGGGACATTGTCATTCTTTTGAATAGATTAAAAGGGAATGCCCATGCCTTCTACTGACAAGACTGGATGTACTTCTATATCCAAGTCATGTTGAATGGGAGCGCCTACCTAGATTGAGGGCAAGTAATTGTAGAAAGATTCCATAAAAGTCTTAACAGGTTTGCAGGAATGAGTGGCTTCTTTATGTCATCTTATTTGTTTTATATGCTTGCATGTACCCAAGATTGGAATGAGCTGCATCATGAACCCTAGATTGATGGGATAAAGGTGTATGAATATTATCCTCACCTACAAGAAAAAAAATATGTAGAGAATTTTATGAGGTGGAATGATATTTTCGCAGGGAGATTGGTTCACGAGTTTCAGGGAAACATAAATAAAAGATTGACAACGGAGGTCATGGAATTCATCACCATTTATGGTAGTTATTTTATCCAATTTCCCCAGTTTACTTATATTCGAGTTGGCAGTTTTGAGGGTGAACCTTTTAGGTTGTCCCAGTTTGTGTTAGATAGTTATGTTTTAATTGAGGTCTGTCGTCAGCTGGCATACATTGACAAAAAGAGTGGATGGAAGTCCGGGGTGATATTTCCTATAGAACTTGATCATTATAGTTGTGCATCTATTTCAGACGCATTGAACCTTGAAATTGAATTCAAAAGGTATGAGCTTTTACCATATGTTGGCAGATACAAATTTATTAGTCGAGCATTTGCAAGACAAAATTTAGAAGTGGACAGTGATTTTCAACATGAACCTCAATTGGAGGATTATTGGGATAACTATGTTGATGAATTCAAAGTCTGAAGAAGGATGTGGTAAAGGTTCACAATTCAAGAAATTGTCACAATGGGCCATGAATGTTTTTGGGTGCAAGAAGAAGGAGATCAAGAAGTAGTCGACCCTGAGTTTGATGAGAAGATACAAGGATATCCTATCCCAGAAATTGATTGGAGTAGAAAAGGGATGATAGCATTCAGTCTAGAAGCTTTAATGTAATCAGAAGAATAGAGAAATGGTTGAAGGATCGCCGTTTCAAAAAAAGCCTATTCCTGCACTTAAGGATAAGAAAGTCGGTCGAACTCATGCGGCTTCCCAAACATCTCTTCCTTCTTCTAATGTTGTTGTTGATATTGTGCAGGTGAAAGGAAACAAAGAACATATAAGACTAAAAATACAAGTATAAGAGTGTCTTCTGTGGGTTCAGCTTTTGCCCATGTTACTAGATCACATAGTAGGAAAAGTAATTAGAAAACCCTAGCGAGTTCATTGGTAGTGGACTTAGATTCTGAGGAGGAAACTCAAGAAACAATGGATGCCCAAATGCAAGATCAACCCCTCCTAGATGCAATAGATAGTGGAAAAGAAATTATGTAACCTGAAGATTCCGGGAATACTATGGCCATTGTCACCAGTCCAAAGTCCAAAAGACTGAAAACAAAAACCATGATTGTTGTGGATGAGCAGACGGGACACTAGGCTGCAGAGGTAGCTAGACCTCCAACAGATAAAGAGATTGAGAATGTTACTGAGAAAGATTTTATCTTTGAAAAGATTGATCTAGGGACAACTTCTCATGCCGCTAATGTTAAACACTAGGAATCTTCAACTAAAAGGATTCTCACAAAGACTTGGAAGGATGAAAAGGATAAAACTGAGATGAAGCAAATTATAATACAGATGGCCCAATATATTAATGCTATCCAGAATCCAAATCCTCAGCCTCTCTCCCAATTTTCTTTATCATTCAACCCAAAATCACCTTTGAATCAGAAGTTACTTGATTAGGTTCAAAGGACCCGAATGATCACAAATGTTTTTAGTGAATGGCTAGAATCAATTGCACAGCAAGGGACAAGTTATATCTATGATCTGGTTAAAGTGTTGGAGAATGTGGAATCTGTTGGGTAAGAGCTAAAAACAAAGATGGTTGTCTGGGAGAAAGAGAAAAGTAAATGGCTGGCTGTGTTAAGCCAGATGGGAGATTCACAGAGATATGGGGTAATGAACTTCCTCACCAAGAAGATGGTGCATGGCCTAGATGACAACATACTCTTTGTTTGCAAAGAACATTGAGTGGAGGAACTCAATCATCTAGCAAGGACATGAGGAATTCCTCAAGCTTTTAAAATAATTGAAGGAGTTGACTGATACTATGCAAAAAGACATGAAATGCAAGATCTCCTGCTCTTAAGAGAGGATAAGAAAATGCTTGAGAATTCATAACAGATGATTCGGGCCTTAAAAGATCAAAGACAACAAGTTCAGGAAGAAAAGTCCTTAACAATTGAGGACTTCTCAAAGGTCGCAAGAGTCAAATCTATGTTGGTTGTCTATTTCAATCATTTGGAGATGCATAAGACTAAAGTCTTGTAGGTAGGTAAAAAGAAAGAAGTATGGAAGCAGTGGATTTTACACATAGGCCTCCCACATTACCAGCTCATCTTAAGCTTCTCAATAGCTCACGTGGAATTACAACAAACTTGAGGTACTCTCAGATCATAAGATAGACAAGTTGAAGCCACATTAGCTGCTGGAGCTTGATCATGCTTTCTTTGCTCGTGGCTCATGCTGCAATTTTAGTTTAGTTATCACTTTTTAGTTTTATGAAACTAGACTTATTTAAACTTTGGGATAGTGTTAATTATTTAACTCTAGTTTTATGTGTAATAAACTATCATAGCCAAGAGGCTATTTTTATGGTTGGATAAGTCTTTTAAAAGGTCTAAAAATTTTTGATTGAGGAAGATAAAAATTGAGTTTTTTTTTGGATTTTCAATATAGACAATTTTGGTTTTTTAATTAAAATAATATTGTGGTTCGATCTTCAAATCTGTGCATTTGAAAGATTAGCAGTCTCTTTTGGGATATATGCTTATGTGCTGAATATATTTTCTTCATTACCAGCTTTATCTTAGTTTATAGATGCATTGATTTTCTTTGTTTAAATAGTACTTCATAGTTGTTTAAATAGTACTTCATAGTTGTTTAAATGACGTTGATCTCCATTGTCCTGTGAGACATGAGCGAGAATAGATCAGCATTTTTAGTACTTTGAGTATTATGGAAGGAATTAATTTTATGTTTAATGAATGCATATAGAGATAAAGTCTATGAGCTTTATACTTTTAAATAAATATTTTGCAGCATTCCTTTGTGTTGACAAATGAATGTGGAAGCCTTTCTCACTTTCGGATTAACAGTCTATTTGTTTCTTGAGTAATCTGCATAAAAAATTATTGAACATCTTACGAGGAGTTGCACTCTTATGCAGAGGGTAAACCAAATCTTGGTTCACCCAACTATTGGTACATTTTCTTTTTCATAATGGGTGTGTAGGAGTCTTTATTTTAAAAACATATAAAAATTAAAAAAAAGGCAAATCTATTAACCAACAGATTTTTGGTGACTCTGCTGGGGAGTCGAATCATAATACTGGTTGCCTGGTTATAGGATATCAAGAATTGGATTGTCAATTTTTAAGAATATTTTTGGGTGCTATCGAAATTTTTAAGAAGATATACTAGGTTTGAAAGGTGGGAAGGGATAGTTGACTCTATTTTTCTTGAATTGCAGAACCTAAATTTTCAGCCGTCCTTTTCACCTAAGAGATGAGCAAGAAGTAGACCTCCTTCTTTGTCTCCTTCACTCCCTCTATCCTCAGTTTGTGAAGCCCCAACTTTGCATGGTGTTTCTTTACCCAGTATAATCAACCCAACCCCTCTCAATATCATTCTTCCAATGGCAGCAACATAATCCTTGGGGGGGTGCAGTAGGTCCACTGAATTTGGGTTTAAATTTGACTATTTTACCCAAAGGAGCGAGAGATCATTTGCCAAAATTTAGTGGTGATGGGAAGATCATGGTGGATGAACACTTGAATGCATTCAATGTTGCCTAAGGTATAATAGTTGTCCAGCATGAATATGTTGCAGTGAGGCTATTTGTACAAACACTAACTGGAATTGCTGCGGATTGATTTTATCACTTGCCAAACAGTGTAATAACAAATTGGCAGGACTTGAAAACAAAGTTTGAAGAAAGGTTCAAAGTAGCAGAGGACGAGCACTTTCTTTTGGCTCAATTAGCTCAGTTGAAAAAGGATATTCTAGAATATATGAGAGATTTCATAGTAAAAATTGATAAGATTGTACATAAAATTCTTGTCAATCAGAAACCCTCAGACGACAATTTGAAATGTTTTTTGTATAAATTCCATGCCTTCAGAGATAGGTTTCCTGATCCGTAGACAAAGAGTTGCAACCCTAAGTGATTTTAAAACGCTTTTTGTTGAGTTTGAGGATGACTTGATCACTACAGGAAAGTGGAAGAGAGAAGTACAAGTACCTAATGCTCAACCCTCTACTTCTTCAGATCTTGTAATCTAGAGACTGGTGAATGATGTAATAACTCTTAAAAGATAACTACCCAAAGCTAGTACATGTTATTTCATCACCTTATCAAGACATATCTAGGAGGAATACAAATTGGTCTTTGGGGATTGGAAACAAATCTTTACAATTACCCCCGACCCAACAAATATTAGTGATTGAATCCACACCACGAAAGGGGAGTATGTGTTTTTTTCATCTTTCTCACAATCATGATGGAAATTCTTGTCCTGAAATGATGCGTTATCCATAGCTAATTAGTTCTAAAGAGACTTAAAATGAATTGAGTGAAGAAGAATCTTTTAGGCAACTTGGAGATTCTAAAATCCACTTCCTAGAGTATGAGTCATATTCAGAAAGAGGAGGTGACATTTTGGTTACTTTAGAGGATCCTTCATGTGTTGTGCATACAAGGAATCAACAAAATGTAAAATCTCAGGGTGTTTCTTCACCCTCTGCTATGAATTCTAAAGGTAAGGATATTATTTCCTGATTTCATAACAATGATCATAAGCCTCAAGAACCTCAGTTTATAAAATCTATAGAGATAGAGGGTTCCTTTGATATTGTAGAGTTTTGTAAATCTTCCCAGATTCAAATTACACTGACTGAGTACCTTAAATCAAATCTGAAAGAAATGGATAGACTAGTTAAGTTTGTAAAAGGAAATAATGTATTACAAGCTAATGGAGCACAACAGTCAGTAAATGCTACATTGTCTTCCCAAAGTAATGTGTCATCCCATCTTGTTACTCGTGAAGTGATCCCTAAAATTAGAGTCCTTCAAATTGATGATACTTTATATGCCCTTGAGTTAAAACTTGAGCCTTTTTATATATCATTGTTCATAAATGGTCATTAATTAAACAACTGTATTATAGACTTGGGTGCATTAGATAATATCATGCCATCTACAGTAGCCAAGGCGTTGGGGTTATCCTTAACAAAAACCTTTGGCAAATGTTATTCAATGGTCTCCAAGAAAATACCTCTATTAGGACAGATCAAAGATGATCAAGTAGTCCTTGCTGCTCACCCGAATAAAAGAATCAAGCTAACTATTTTAATAGCTGATATCCCTACAAGCTATGGCATGTTACTAAGTCATAAATTCCGAGGAGACTTAGGGGTGAGATAAAGATGGATTGGTCTCAAGCCACTATTCCCATATGAAAACAGTGAGTCACTTTGCAGCCTGAACCTAAATCTAAGTTCACTGTTTTCCCCTGTGATGATCCAAAAGCTCAAATTTTGTATCATGAATGTCGATTTGGAAATTAGATGATTTTATCTGATAATGAAGCTACAGAAAATGTGTCACAACTGGAGGCAGAAGAAAATCTATGGCTGATGGAGTTTGATAGGAGTTGTGCGGTGTTGGGTTCTAGTGCAGGGGTAGTTCTTATTCTTCCCTCTGGTGTTCACATTATTTTTTCTTTTAAACTGGAATTCAAAAACACAAAAAATACCACTGAGTATGAAGCTTTATTTTTGGGATTAGCCGAAGTGAAAAAATTAGGAGTAAAGCTTCTCCAAGTCAAGGGAGATGCGGAGTTGATTGTGAAACAGGTCAGAGGATTGTTCAATGTGAAAAATGTGAGATTTAAGCATTACTAAAATATAGTCTGGGATGAAATTGAAGATTTTGATGCATTTTCTTTAGAAGCCATTGCCACAAAACAAAACTCTAAAGCAGATTCTTTAGCAATATCGGCTTCTTTATTAATTCCTCATCTTGAGTTTACCAATGATACCTATCGAGTGGAGTTGATATATCAGCCTAGTGTACCTGATAATTCTGTGTTTTGGTAGGTCTTTGAAAATGATAAACAAATTAACAATTTTATGCAGTGTATAGAAACATTCACTACTACATTCTTTGAAGGTTCAGATGCAGAATGTAAAGAGTTTTCACTAGAGTGGGTAAAGAGCTAAGTGATGGGGTTATGCAGTTAAGATGGAATAAGATTCCTAAAGGGCTGGTCTCTTTAAGACGTCTCTTTGATCACCATGGTGCTTATAAGAAAAGAAAAGATGAACAGATTCTTGCAGTCCAAGATGTTGGAGGTTATGAAAGAATTAACATTGGCATTGAGGAAGATCCCAAGTATATCAATCTAAGAAAATGTTGCACACCTGCAAATAAAGTTCACTGTTGGAATACAAAGATGTTATGATGACCTGAAGAACTTCAGGGAAGGAAAATTTCAACATCACATTCCTCTAAATCCTAGAGTGACTCCTTTTGGGCAAAAGCTTAGAAATTTTAATCCTAAGGTAGCTGAAGCAATATTTTAGGAAGTAGACAAAATGTTGAAAGCCAGGATTATATACCCTATTCATCATTATACTTGGATAGCCAACATTATCCCTGTCCATAAGAAAAATAGAGAAATAAGAATTTGCATGGACTTTAGGAACCCGAATCAGGCCAATCTCAAAGATAATTACCCATTACCTGCTATGGATCATATTTTGCAAACAATCTCCGGTTCATAAATGATGTCCATGCTTGATGGCTTTTTTGTTTATAATCAGATTAGTGTTTTAGAAAGTGACCAGCATAAAACTGCCTTCAACACTCCTTGGGGTACTTTCGCTTATAACAGGATGCCATTTGGACTGATCAATGCAAGAGAGACTTTTCAGAGGGCTATGGAATTATCTTTTGGTCATTTGAAAGATAAAATAATTGTTGTATATCTTTATGATTTAACTATTTTCTTGAAGAGGAGAAAGAATCACCTGAGAGACTTGAGGCAATTGTTGTAAAGGTGTCGCAAACATGGAGTGTCATTGAACCAAAAGAAGTCAGTATTCAGTGTGACAAAAGGTAAATTGCTTGGTCACATCATCTCTAAAGTAGGAGTAAGAGTGAATCCAGAGAGGGTAAAGGCAATTCAGCAGCTAAGCCTACCATCGAATAGAAATGTAGTCAGATCTTTCTTTGGACAGGTAAATTTTCTAAGCAAATTTGTTCTAGATTTTGCAGAAACCACTAGGTACATTGTAAACTTGATGAGTGAAAAGTAAGCATTCAAGTGGAATGAAGAGGGAAAGAAATAATTTGAATCAATAAAGGAAGCCATTTCTCAAGCACCTGTTCTTGTTAATCCAAATTTTAAGAAGGATTTTATTAACTACTGTTATGCCTCAGAGCATACCATGTGAGGGATTTTGTTACAAAAGAAGGAAGGTAATGAAGAAGTTCCAATATCCTTCATGAGTGTTCCCCTTAAGAAACATGAGCTAAAATATTTCCTGATAGAAAAGCAAGCGTATGCAGTCATTAAAGTTGTAAAACAATTTAGGTACTATATCCTTCATTCTCGCACAGTTGTTTATGTGACTCATTCTAAAGTTAAGAGCATTTTAACACAATAGGATATAGGAATGAACAATAGAGCCTCATGGGTGTCTAAGATACAAGAGTTTAATTTGGACATTAAACCAACAAAATTAGTGAGGGGACAAGACCTGTGTAAGCTGATTGTAGAAAGTAAGAATGAAACGACTGAGGAGCTCCCCTTAGTCTTATTTGTTGGGCTTCAAGATTCCTAGTTTGCAGATGTTGTATATTACTAACCTATGGGGACTATCCAATGCATCTCTCTCCAAGAGAAAAAATGAACTTGAGACTAAAGGTTGCCAAATATGTCATTTTTTATGATGTGTTGTACAAAAAGGGGTTAGAAGGAGCTTTCCTGCGCTATGTGGATAAGTCACTTCAAGAGTCACTGTTAAAGGCCTTTCATTATGAAGCCTATGGTGGTCATTTTTCATCAATAGTAAATGCTTACAAAATCTTGAGAAAATGTTATTATTGGCTAGGTATGTTCAAGGATGCATACGCTTAGGTAGCCAAGTGTGAAAAGTGTAAATTATTCATAGGGAATCCACAAATTGTAGCATTACCTCTTCGACCGGTAGTTGTGGATGAACCATTCAAATAGTGGGGTTTAGATTTTATAGGTCCCTTGTCACCTACCTCAAGTGTGGGCCATACACGCATATTGAAAGCCACAAATTACTTCACAAAATGGGTTGAAGCTATTCTAGTGCGGAAGACATTTTTTTAGATTGTTAGTAGTTTTCTTAAAGAAAATATTCTGGTTTGATTTGGAGTTCCTCGGAAAATTGTGGCTGATAATGAAACTAACTTCTCTTTTGCTGAGATTTCACTATTTTGTTATGATCATGGGATATCTCTCACTCACTCTTTAGATTATTACCCTCAAGGTAATGGCTAGGTAAAGTCAAGTAATAAAAATCTAATAAATATTATGAAGAAATTGTTCGGTGAAAATTTCAAAGACTCGCACAAAAGATTGTATGAAGCTCTTTGGGTAGATCTTACATCTCCGAAAAGAGCTTGAGGGATGTCACCTTTTGAACTAGTATATGACATGGGGCCTCAAGTGTCACTTCCCTTAGAACTTGCAGCTTCAAAGTTACAGACTATCATTGAGGATGTGTATTTTCAAGATTCCTTGGAGAAGAGGATTATGCATTTGATGAGGATTGATGAAGAAAGAGACAAGCTAGTTGATCAGATCATAGAACATCAAATGAGGGTCAAAGAAATATTTGCAACATGATCCAAGCCATGGAAATTCATGGTGGGTGATCAGGTTTTGCTTTGGAATAGAAGAAGGGAACCAAAAGGAGCACATGCAAAATTTGAATCATTATGGAAAGGAACATTTGCAATAAAAGAGGTAAAAGGCCCTAACTCTTTCAAATAAGCATATCAAGATGGTATTGTTCTTCCCCTGACCTATAATGGGCAGGATCTGAACCTATATCAATTGTAAGCGGGAGTCCACCATAAATCTTGTACATAAGTTTTGGTTTATTTAGTTTGTTGTTTTGATTCTATTTTGTGTTTGTTTCGGTCCTTTTTGATAAGACTTGTTTGCAAAACTAGAGATTCTGAGGTTCATGTCTTGGTCCCTTATCGTCCCAGTCCCCAATCAGAGCCAATGTTAGTTCCCCCCTAGTTCTCATTAAAATTTAAAATGCAGACATTGCCTTTTTGTCTTTCTTTTCCCTTTTGGTTATATATTTTCTGTCTTTGAACTTGAGTCCTTGAAACTTTATTAAAGTTCAAGGTTCAAAGTTCAAAACGCGCTCAAAGGGCTTCTCTTCGTGGCTTTGTTCTATGATAAGGTAGGTGCTTTGTTGTAATTTGTATTGAACTTGAACTGTTGAACCCTTTTTGGTTCAAGGTTCAAGGTTCAAAGCTGGTCATGCGTCGGTTTCATCTTCGCTCATTAATTGTTATTTGTCTTGTCGTGAAGTTACTGTTCTATGTTGTTTTGTGTTATTTCTCGTGTTTGAACTTGAACCTTTGAACCTTTTGGTTCTTGGTTCAAGGTTCAAAGTCTGAATTATTAAGGACTGAAAAGTTATATGTAGAATTGATACATGCATCATTAAGTAAGGTGGCGACAGGAAAAAAGAATATTTCAAGCATCTCAAAAAGGTTAGTTTCTAAAAATTATGACAAGCAATTATGATTCTTCATGAGTCATTCGATGAAGTGATCTGAACATTAAATGCATGCCGGCTATATGTCAAATCAGGCAATATCTTGCACGAACTTCCTTAATTTGTACAGCTTGCTAAGTTTTAAGTGTGATTTGGTCTATCATTGTTGCGTAAGCTAGCAATTGGCTCTAGAATTTTCTTTAGTTGTAATGCAAGTGAGATAATTTAAAGGTATTTTGTTTGTGTATAGAAGCTCTTCAAGAATTTTCTATTGAAACTAGGTTAGATTCAGTCGTTCTTGCTTCTGTTATATTTTCTTATTCTAGAAATTAGCTATTGTTTGTTCTCCTTTATTGTGTATAAAGTTCATTGCATCCCTATAATTGCTTGTTTAAATAAGAGGTGCCATAATGAGGCCCACCCTACCCAAATTAGGCCACACTTCTTTCCTAGTTGGTTCACTCCCACAGATGGGAGATACTTCATTAGCTTTAGCGGACCTTTCAAATTTTATTGAGAGAGAGCCCAAAACCTAGTTCAGAATTCAATGATGGAAAGAATAGTGAAGATTGATTTGGTTGAGGCAGCCACATTCCCCATTGCTGCACCATGCCTAGAGTTGGTACTAGAATGTATGAATAGGTATGATGCAGAGCACAAATGTATCAGGAATATCAATGGCAAAGTGTTGTTAAAAATTGACAGAGAAACTGTAATGGCAGCCATGGGTATACCTCATAAAGATCCATATGAGGACTAAACTATTGGCACACCATATTCATTCTTCTCTCAGAAGAAAAGCACTTATAAAAGTGTGATTGCAATAAAATGGATACTGAAGATTCAAAAAGTGGGGTCTAGATTGCCGCAGCTGCTTACCTAAGAACACTTCATAGTAGAGATGCGAGACATTATCATTCTTTTGAATAGGTTAAAAGGGAATGCCCATGCCTTTTATTGAGAAGACTGGATGTACTTCTATATCCAAGTCATGTTGAATGGGAGCGCCTACTCTGATTGGGGGCAGGTAACTGCAGAAAGATTGCATAAAAGTCTTAACAGGTTTGCAGGAATGAGTGGCTTCTTTATGTCATCTTATTTGTTTTATATGCTTGCATGTACCCAAGATTGGAATGAGCTACATCATGAACCCTAGATTGATGGGATAAAGGTGTATGAATATTATCCTCACCTGCAAGATAAAAAATATGTAGAGAATTTTATGAGGTGGAATGATATTTTCATAGGGAGATTGGTTCACGAGTTGTAGGGAAACATAAATGAAAGATTGACAACAGAGGCAATGAAATTCATTAACATTTATGGTAGTTATTTTATCCAATTTCCCCAGCTCACTTGTATTTGAGTTGGCAGTTTTTCAAGGTGAACCTTTTACGTTGCCCCAGTTTGTGTTAGATAGTTATGTTTTAATTGAGGTCTTTCATCAACTGGCATGCATTGACAAAAAGAGTGGAGGGAAGTCCGGGGTGATATTTTCTGTAGAACTTGGTCATTATAGTTGTGCATCTATTTTAGATGCATTGAACCTTAAACTTGAATTCAGAAGGTTCAATCTTGAACCGTATGTTGCTAGATACAAATTTGATAGCCAAGCATTTGCTAGAGAAAATTTAGAAGTGGACAGTGATTTTCGGCATGAACCTCAATTGGAGAATTACTGGGAAAATTGTGTTGATGAATTCAAAGTCCGGAGAAGGTTGTGGTCAAGCTTCAGGATTCAACAAATTGTCACAATGGGCCTATCCACGAATGTTTCTGGGTTGCAAGAAGAAGGAGATGAAGAAGAAGTTGACCCCGAGTTTGATGAGAATATACATGGACATCCTATCCCAGAAATTGATTGGAGTAGAAAAGGGGATGATAGCATTTACTCCAGAATCTTTAATGTAATCAGAAGAACAAAGAAATGGTTGAAGGATCACCGTTTCAAACAAAAGCTTGTTCCTGTTGTAGTCACATAAATCTCTCCACTTAATTAAATGAATATTTAGTATTTATTTGATTATTTAACCATCAATCAATAATTAATTAAATTAATATTTAATTAATTCATCTGAACCCTGTTCTCCTATTAATTAAATAAATTATTCAATTTATTTGATTTAACTCACTTAACCAAATTCAGACCATTAATTAAATAAATAAATCATATTTGTTTAATTAAATCTTCTCTCACATTTAAATAAATTAATATTTATTTAAATCCCTCAAAATCTCATCTCTCACATTTAAATAAATTAAGATTTATTTAAATCACCTTTATCCTCCACCCACTTGCATTTTCCTACAAATGCAAGTTGCACAACTATTTTAAATAAATAAATTATTTATTTAAAATCCTATTTATCCTCACCCACTTGAAACCTTTAATGGTTTCCCTTAAAGTCTTCAAACTTAATGGCTTCCTTCTAGAGTCTTCTCAAGCCTTTAATGGTTTCCCTTAAAGTCTTCAAACTCAATAGCTTCCTTCTAGAGTCTTCTTAAGCCTTTAATGGTTTCCCTTAAATTCTTCAAACTTATTGGCTTCCTTCTAGAGTCTTCTCAAGCCTTTAATGCTTTACCTAAAAGTCTTCAAGAATTTAATGCTTTATCTTCCCTTTTCTCATGTAAATAAATTAATATTTATTAAAATCCAAAATTCACATTCACATTTAAATAAATTAATATTTATTTAAATATCTATCCAAATGCAAATTACACCATTTAATTGAATTAAATGATTTAATTTCAATTGAAAATCCCAAAATTTCTCCCACTTGCATTCTCCTAAAAATCCACTTGCATGCTTAAATCCCTTCTAGATTCTTCTAACTCCTTCTAATTAGCCTAATCCTATCCTAATCATTGTCACATTCCTAAATAAAAGGAAGTCACTTCTCAAAAAGCCCTCAAAGTCTTCAATAACCATTAAAGGCTTTATGTCTTCAAATGGTTAACCTCTAAAGTCTTCCAAACCATTAAAGGCTCTTACATAACTATTTATGGTTAACTGACCTTTTACCTTTGGTTAGAGACTTTCCTCTAACTTAAAAATCCTTTTGACTCATGGGTCTCTTTAAAGCATTTATTTCTTTGACTAAGGTAACCATTTAACCCTTGCACATTCATTTATCCCTTGGATAAAAGGAATATCCATTAACCTAACCCTAACCCTAACCCAACCCCCCAGGATAACCATCATGTCTCCTCAAGCATTTAATGATCCTTATCTCTCCTCTCAAGCCTCCTCATGGTGACACTTGTCAACATGGGATTGGGTTGAAAGTCTCACATGGATTGAATATCTTTCAATCCTAACCCTTCTTAAGATTTCTCAATCTTAACCCTTCATTTCCCCATTTCTTCTATAAATAGAACCCTTCTCCTCAAGCAAAGGAAAATGCATTAGAGGATTGTTGTTATACTGGTATTAGCATAGAGATTTTTCATAGCATCACTATCTACACTTGCATAACATTTTCGTATCATATTCAACCATCTTGAATCTCCATATGGCATTCATGGCTAGTGCTAAAAGCTGAGAGCTACACTCATGTGGAACTTGGAGAGGAGAGGAACAAGGGAGGAGCAACTATGAGCATGTTGATTAGCATTTTGAGGAGTATAGTTTATCTATTTTATGTTTGTATGCTTTCTATTTCATGCTTAATATCTCTCTTGATATGCCTGTTTAGGATAATCTATTGTTGCTAACACTAACGTTTGTTTCTTGTGCTCTTGTGTGTGTTGCCATTGAACAAATTTTCTAATCCTTTTTGCAGAGCATCATTTGGTGAATCAAACAACAAAAGTATCAAACTATATGACCATTCTTCACATCTTGAGAAAGAAGAATCTTCATCAACACATAAACTTGAAGAAAAAACCATTGAGCTCAAAGGCTCTTATCAAAAGGAGGAAATTCTTCTATCTTAATAGACAAATCTTTGTCTCTAATAGAGCTTTTCTATGTCACATGTGTCTCTATCTTCAAGGAAAATCAAACGAGTTTGATCAAGACTCATTAAACCGTCGAGCTTTTATGCAATATCGTGCTTTGAGTTATCACAAAAACAAAGGAGGCAAGATCAATCCTGACTTCTTTCCAGATATTTGCATCACATATAACATAGCTTGGGAAGAACCACCAACTCCCGAAAGAGAAGAAGAAGAAATTGTCCCATATGTGACACAAAGTTTTTTTTAGGTTAAACATTTCATCCATTTCCCACATTCACATCATCACTCCATTCCAACTCTCAAAAGATTAAGAGGTTCTTGTCCTAAGTTCTATTTCAACATTGCTTGAATCAAACACAAAAACATCACTTTTTAGAGTGTCTCTACATCTAGGATAAACTCATCCTAAGAGACATTTCTACGCAAGTTAAAACTAGTCTATGAGTGCAATCCTCTCATTACTAGGTAGTTGAGTCTGTAATACATCTCAGATTTATCGAAACCTTATCACATCAAACTTTGTCAATCAAACACAACAAGCAATTCAAGAAAGAACTTTGGTACCATCTACCTTTAGTGCTAGAGATTCATATTCGAAACACTTCACCAAACATCAATCTTTAATTTCATCACCAACTCATCATCATTTTCATCAAACTTCAACAAAAACATATACAAAATGGCTCATACTAGATCAAAATCTAGACAACAAGAAATTGAAGAGGAAGAGGAAGAAAATATCAATGAGCTCCAAGAAGCCCTAGGAGGAAATGTAAATGATGAAAATCCAAACACTCCTCCGGCGGCAATAGAAAGGGCACAACACAACCCTCTCTTTAATAGAATTTATGATAAGATACTCAAGAGTAATGTCGATCCTCACTTTTTAAGACTTGCTCAAGAAGGAGCTAAACTACCCTCTGACTTTGATGTTGCACAATTAAGACAAGCATCAGAATGCCAAAGTTGTAATGAGGAAGAAAGAGGTCAAGAACACATTAGATACAACTTTCATCAAGGTAATCCCCCACAACCTCCTCCTCCAAATGAAATAGAAATGTTGCGGCAAGAAGTTGAAAATCTCTCCCAACAACTTCATAGTGGTGTGAAAACTAATCAATTTTCACTCAATGACATTTGTCCCTATCCCTTTGATAGAAACCTTCATATGCCACCTTTTCCACAAGGGTTCGAAACACCCAAGTTTGAAAAATTTAGAGGAAAAGGAGATCCTCATGATCATGTTAGAGAATTCCATTCAACTTTCCTCGAAGTGGCATACAAGGATACTTACCTAATGTGACTTTTTCCCCAAAGCTTGGGAGGAACAACCACATCATGGTTTTCCTGATTACTAGGTGGCATTAGGACCTCCGAAGAGCTAGTCGAGAAGTTCCTAGCACATTACTCACACAACATTGAACATGATATCACAATGGTTGATCTATGTAACACTAAACAAAAACCAGGTGAGCTACTTTTAGTCTTTCTGCAATGATGGCATCAAATGTCTAGCAAATGTTCTCATCAATTAGCTGAACAAGAACTAGTGGAAATATTTATTTCCAACTTAAATGACGAAATAGAATTTCACCTAGATGTAAAAGAGACAGACTCTTTCAATGACATGATTACCAAAGGCTTAAAATGTTAGTGGGCTCTCACCAAAAAAGGGCTTATCAAGATATATAATGAGCCAAAGGATGGCCCTTGCCCACGCTTCAATAGTGACAAGCCTAACTTCTGGAACAAAAACAAAAATGTCATCAACAATGGGGTTGTGAATGTAAGAACTATCAAAAGTGCACAACCTATGGTTCGATTTACAGGACAGAACCCCCCACCCAAGAGTAATATAGTTGCTCCTCCAAGTCAAGGATGCAACACATCTCAAGAGGAACCCAAACAACATCAACAAAATTTTAAACCAAAATGAACATATACTCCCTTAGGGGAACCCATCGAAATAGTGTTACATCAGTTGGTTTCTCAAAATCTGGTGACCTTACCCAAAACATCAAATTATGAACCTGAAGTCAAGCCTTCATGGTGGAGGGATACTGAGAATTGTGACTTCCATCAAGGGAAGGGACATAAGACATGCAATTGTCACAAATTGAAAGATCTTATTCAGGTTCTTATTGACCGAGGTAAAATCGAAATTGAAGGACATGACCTAAAGACAACAAACAATGATCATCTCATGTTTAAAAATACACTTCCATCACAAAATCAAAGGGGTCCTTCCACTTTAGGGCGAAACACAGATACCACCAATTATACGCAAGCTGCATATAATTACACTGTGAATCACCTATATGATGCCAGTGAACAAATTGCAACTATTACCATCAAAAACCCTCGCTCCACTTGCAATGTTATTACACGTCACAACTAGATTACCATAAAAGCAGCTCCATAAGGCACCCCATCTATCTCAAAGCAGTATAACCTTGTGGACCAATTAGACAGAATGCCTGCACTAATATCTATCTTAGAGCTATTGCGCCTATCTCCATCTCATAAAACAATCTTGGATCAAGCTCTCCAAGAGGCATTAGTCCCTGCAAACCAAAATACAGATCACTTCCAAGCCATGGGTGGAAATCTAAGGTCATCACCTTGTCTCACTTTCTCTGAAAGTGACAACTCATCCTTCTAGCAACCTCACAACGCCTCACTCCACATTGAAGGATTTATCAACCAACATAGGATCAAGTGAGTCTTGATCGATAATGGAGCAGGCCTGAATATCTGTAAGCTGCAATTAGTCATAGCTTTAGGATATGCAATTGAATCAGTGGATCCCCGCAAGAAGATAACAATCAAAGCCTATGATGATGCAAAGTGTTCATCCAAAGGAGCTGTGGTGCTACCAATCCGAGTGGGCCCTGTGGTGAAACACATCATCTATCAAGTTCTGGACCTTCCTGTGCCATACAATTTAATGTTAGGAAGACCTTGGATACATGCCATGCAAGTCATTCCATCCACCTACCATCACTGTATCAAGTTCTCGCATAATGGTGTAGAAATCACAATCCTGGGAGATGCAAATCCCTTTTCATATTGTCATAATATCAGTCATCAACCAAATATTACCATTCCCAACAATAGAGAAGCCATCTCCTCCACATCATACATAAATCCAGCCTCTCTTTCCAGTTCAAACACCACTATACCCAAGCAAGAGAAGCTCAAGATGAAAATAGTAGAGGAAGGTTCTGGGGAGTACAATTTGAGACAAGTCTTTTGTGTTGGACAAATGCCTACTTCTCCTAGAACTCATGGTAAACCTTAATGGTTACTTCAAATGCCACTGGTTAAGCCAACATGTACTTTGACGCCATTCATCCTTGGAAAGAGTCAAGAAGAAGAGACCAGACATGAGGACTTAGCAGAATGGATCTATAAAGATCCCATCACCATTGATATTCTTCAAGCTAAGCTTCCCACAGATCAGTATGGAAAAGGCCTTCTCATTATACAAAGAATGGGTTATGATGGTCAGAGTGCTCTATGACCTTGCAAGCAAGGATGACATGAGCCGCTGCAGCCAGAATTAAAGCCTAAGGATAACACAGGACTAGGCTTTCAAAAGGAGATCCTGCCTAAGCTCTAATTCAAAGGGAAACCCAACAAACCTCTATATCAACCTACTACAAAGAGGCCACCTTTGATCATATCAGTAGCACCGTACACCATCACAGCTACCCCACTGAGGCTAAAAATCCCAGCAAGATCATCCCCAACACCCATCATTCCACCAATCAAACAACCAACCTTATTAGCAGCAGCAATAACATCAATAGCACCGTTCACAAAAACAATTGTATCAGGACCCATAGCAATATCAACAACACCGACAATTCCAACAGAAGCAGCAGAGTCAACAATGTCGATACTCCCCATATCAGATTCACTCATCCCCATAATTCTTCCTGCAGCATCGATCATTTCATCTACAATGGTACATCAGTCGATCACACCTGTAGTGTTTAACTCAAAGGACATCCTAGTATGGTATAGTAATTGAATACTGGAAAGTGACTTAGAGACTGACTCACATGAGTGGGAATTTGATTCTATCCAGCTTAATACTTCAGATGAGGAGGACACATCACTACCTCCACCCCGCAAAGACATCCCTATTTATAGAGAAGCACAGATAAAGACCTCTTCGGTTCCTGAACTGGAAACATCTTCCATAGACCCTACGTCACATCCTATGTCTGATTCTGATAGGGAGAGTACCATCAATGACCTTCACCACAACGTCTTAACCTTCACTGACACATCTAACGAACTTAACCTAATTGATGAGGTAATGCCCATTATCCATCCTAAACTCATCGAATGGAACCAACCTAATCCCCCATGTCTTGACCATTTTCAAAATGATGAGGCGATCATTGACTTTTTGGAACTACGGGATAACATACCAAGTGGGGATCACAAAGTTGGATTTTCCATTGAACTTAATAGCACAACATACTTCAGGGCTGATGCCAAACCTTTCAGCTGCAAAAATATAACAATAAAACATGGATCTTCCAGTGAAAACCACACTGTGGCACTGTTTGACGCCACAAAAGTAAAAAGAAAGAGTGTATCCAATCATGAAAACCTCTCTGAGGCACTGGAGGATGAAAGGTTTGACATTCTCCCTTCTAGTACATAACAGGAATGGTCGACAATTCTCATTGAGGAAACAAAAGAATGCAATGTGGGGACTCCTAAAACTCCTCACCACATACATCTTGCATCTCTTTTAACTCCAGAGGAACAACCTAAGTTTGTAGAGTTCTTCCAGAAGCGTCAGATCAACTTCACATGGTCATACACAGACATGCCCGGGCTTGATCTTGATTTAGTCATGCATCACCTCACTGTAGCAGAAGGAGCCAAACCTATCAGGAAAAAGCTTTGCAAGATGCATCCTCAGATTGTAGTACTTGTCAAAGGAGAACTTAAGAAACTTCTAGATGTTGGTTTTATTAGACCAATTGATTATGCAGATTGGATATCCAATATTGTGCCTGTCGGTAAACCAAATGGGGGCATTTGTATCTGTACTGACTTTAGAGATCTGAACAAAGCATGTCTTAAAGGTGAATTCCCCCTACCAAACATTGGCATAATAGTGGACCTAACAGCAGGACATGCCATGCTTTCTCTCATGGATAGATTTATAGGGTACAACCAGATAAAGATCGCACCTGAGGGTCAACATAAGATGGCCTTCACATGTCCATGGGGCACATACTGCTGGAATGTAATGCCTTTTGGTCTAAAAAATGCAGAAGTGACCTATCAAAGAGCAATGACCACCATCTTTCATGACATGCTGCATACCATAATGGAAGATTATGTTGATGACTTACTAGCAAAATCACTCACAAGAGAAGGTCATCTAGACATATTAGAGAAAATCTTTGATAGACTAGAACAATATCATGTTCAACTCAACCTAAAGAAATGTGTCTTTGGAGTAACCTCAAGGAAACTTCTAGGATACATTGTCTCAAGCAAAGGCATTGAGGTCGATCAAACAAAGGTCAAGGCAATCATGGACATGCCACCACCAAAGAACATCAGTCAGCTAAGGACATTACAAGGGTGGCTACAGTCCATCTAAAGATTCACTACACAACTAGAAGATAAGTGTCACCCTTTTACACACCTACTACACAAAAATATCTGCTTTCAGTGGGATGCTAGATGCCAGCAAGCATTCTAGATGCTTAAAGATTATCTCATGAATACACCATTGCTAATCCCACTAGATTTGAGTAAGCCTCTACTACTCTATATATCAGCAACTAATACATCATTAGGAGTGCTATTGGCTCAACACAATGCAGAAGGCAAAGAATGTGCTATATACTACATCTCTCGTACACTGGTTGGCTATGAACTCAATTACACACCTATTGAGCGAGCTTGCCTAGCAATAATCTTGGCAGCCACTAAATTGAGGCACTATCTGTTAACACACAAGGTACAACTCATTGCAAAGATTTATACACTCAAGTACTTACTCAACAAAGCAGCATTGACAGGCCACTTGGCCAAATGGGTAATGATTCTCAGTGAATTTGATATCGAGTATATGGACCGTAAGGCTATCAAAGGCCAAGTTATTGCAGATCAATTAGCCGACGCTCCCCTCATGGGTGATCATCCTCTCATTTCCAATTTTCCAGATGAAGAGATATTCATGATCACAACAACACAACCATGGAAACTATACTTTGATGGTTCATACACTAGGCATGGCTCGGGGGTAGGCATTCTGTTTATTACACCTCAAGGTGACAACATCCCAAAGTCTTACAGGATCACATTTCCAAGCACATACAACATAGCTGAATATGAGGCCTTGATCACAGGACTCGAGCTAGCCATACAATGGAAGTTACAAGAACTACAAGTATATGGTGCCTCCCAACTGGTCATTCGACAAGCAACAGATTAATATCAGACCAAGGATGACAAACTCATGTCGTACAAACAAATGGTGGACAAATTAAAAAAATCATTCACTACTATCACCTTTGAGAAAGTACCCAAAGATCAGAAACGAGTTGTTGATGCTATGGCTACCATCGCATCTCTCCTAGATCTTCCACAGAATTCAACACGTTACGAGTTCTTAGTAGAACAACTTTGGATTCCTTCTTATGATATCCCCGAATCCGAGATGATATGTCGCCTTGTCGGTTCTAAATCCCCATGATATGGTGAGTTCTACACCTACCTTCACGATCACACCCTTCCTCCTAACCAATCGAATAACCAATATAAAACCTTCATTCGCCAAACCGCTCGATATACCATTATTGCTGAAACCCTATACCGACGCAGTCTTGATGGCACTCTCCTTCAATGTCTAGAACAAGATGAGATAACAAAGGCCTTGGAAGAGGTACATGAAGGAATTGGTGGAACTCATACAAGTGGCCTGTCACTAGCTAAGAAGATAATATGAGCTGGATACTATTGGCCATCAATGGAAAAAGACTCCTACTACTTTTTCAAAAAGTGCAAAAAATGCCAAGTTCATGGAGACCTGATACATGCACCAACATAGGAATTATAACCAATCACAACACCATGGCCCTTTTGTCAATGGGGACTTGACCTTGTGGGTAAAATCCATGCATCTTCATCCAATGGCCACAAATTCATTATTATTGCCACCGAATACTTCACAAAGTGGATCGAAGTTGTTCCACTTACCCAAGTCACCAACAAGAAGATCACCTCATTCATCTTTAACTACATCATCTACCAGTATGGTGTACCCATGTCCATCATCACAGATAACGGTCTTCCTTTCAAAAATCAAGATGTCCGTGAACTCCGTAGAAATTTCACATCCAACAATGCTTTTGCACTCCCTTTTACCCACAAGGCAATGATCAGGCCAAAGCATCAGACAAGAACATATTAAGAATCCTCAAGAAAACAGTCAATGATGTTAGTCGTGATTGGCATGTTCAATTAAATCCAACACTATGGGCATATCGAACTAGTATTCGAACCCCTACAAGCGCAACTCCTTACTCACTGGTCTATGGTGTAGAAGCCATCCTTCCCATCGAGGTTGAGATACCATCTCTATGGGTTTCATTGCATAATCTCATAGATGATGAAGCATACAGAGTATCACATCTTCAAGACTTGGAACTACTTGATGAGAAACGACAAGCTGCATACAATCACCTCAAAGCCTATCAGCAGCGCATGAGTAGAAGCTATAATCATCGAGTTCGACCATGTTGTCATCTCTTGTGTGTGTTGTCATCAAGATGTGAAGAATGGTCGTGCCCCATCAAATCAATCAAGCCATGTTCCTCACCATCTATCTCTAATAGGAGGGGTTGCGTTTCCTATCCTAAGTCATCCTATAAATCAAGCAAATTACTCTATCTGCATAGGTACATTGACTCACACACACCTAGACTATCAATAGATATTTTGATCAAGTATCTTCGAGTCTCAACAGGTAATCGATCATGGTAATCCTAGACTACATCAGACATTTATCATAATGATCTAGTCTCAATGGAGCTGCTCTGATTCATCACAACCATCCATCACAAACACACTATCAATTGATCAACCAATCAAACATAATCCAAGGACAATTACATCAATTGTCTAAGTCTCAATGAGTATTTTTCTTCATATATCTTGACTTCATCGGGTAATTACATCAATTGTCTAAGTCACTTCAGGTCACTTTGACTCACTTACTCAAACTTTATCCTGTCCAAGCGACCAACTGACATCAACTATCATGCTTTGACTCGACCAAGGCAATTAAATCGGTTGCACTAGATTGTCCATCCAATTTTGACCAATTGTATAGCATCAATCCAAACCACACACTACATCTGCTTTGTATCTCATGCATGACCTTAGGGTACTGATTGTCTTGTTGTTGCTTCGTATTCACTCCATTTTCTCCCATTCTTTCACTAGCATTGCTAACTTCTTCTTTTCTACCACCCTGCCAATTTTCATTATTTTTCGAGAGATCGCCCGATTTTTCAAAAAAATTCAGCCCATCTCTTGAGGGGGCATACCACCCATTAAATTAATATTTTATGGGGCATTTCTTCACACCTATTTTTCTTTTTTTGAAATGATGCGATAAACCACACCATCTCAAAGAGGGGCAAATGTAGTCACATAAATCTGTCCATTTTAATTAAATGAATATTTGCTATTTATTTAATTAAAAATCCACTAGCCATTAGTTAATTAAATTAATTCATCTTCAAACATTCTCCTATTAATTAAATAAATTATTCAATTTATTTTAATTAACTCATTAAACCAAATTGATAATCAATTAAATGAATAAATTCTATTTATTCAATTTAATCCCCTTTCTTCTTTTAAATAAATTAAATAAAACATTTATTCAAATCATTTATTCCCCCCACTTGAATTTTCCTACATCTCCCACTTGCCTCCTAAATCCCCTTCCTAAATTCTTCTAGAACCTATCTAATCCTAATCAATTAGCCTAATCCATCCCCTATTATTGTCACATTTCTAAGCAACTTGGAGTCACTTCTCAAAGACTTCAAAGTCTTTGAAAAGCATTTAATTCTTTGTTTCTTCAACAAGCTAACCTCTAAAGTCTTCCAAACCACATATGGCTCTTACATGACCATTTATGGTTAACCCCTAACTCAACCCTCATGTGTCTCCTCAAGCATTTATTGCTTTGACCATGGTTATCCCTTTTACCTTTGCACAAGAGTTTATCCATTGGATAAAAGCTTTATTCTTTGAATAAAGAATTTATTCACTCAACCCAACCTTGACCTTAACTCCCAAGTTAACTCTCAGGTCATGTCAAGCATTTAATGTTCATTCCCTCTCCTCTCAACTCATCTCATATTGAAACTTGTCATCCAAGGATTGGGTTGAAAGCTCTCACATGGATTTAATATCATTCCATCTTGACCCTTGTTGAGATTACTCAATCTCAACCATCCATTGCTCCATTTTTCCTATAAATAGAGCCCATTTATTCATAATCCAGATCTTGAAAACTTGTATGCATCTAAGTTATAAAGAATTTTAAAGAGCATTTAGCATATCTTATTCACATTCACTCTTTTGGTTAAAATTAACAAATAGAATTTAGATAACTCATCCTAATTTGACTATTAAGCTTGCATTTGCATACCTTTCATAATCATCTACAATCTTGAACCTCCATAAGCATCCATAGTGCAAAAAGCTGCTGAGAGCTACACTAATTTGGAACTTGGTGAGGAGAGGAACAAAGGATAAGGAGCTAAGAGCATGGTAGAAGGCATTTGGAGATGTCTTCTTGCATTTATATTCATAGTTAAATGCTTTACTTTGTTCTTAGTGTCTCTTTTGGTATTTCTGCTTAGACTAGTTTTTGGTTGATTAACACTAATGTTTGCCTTTGTTTCTTTGTTTTGTGTGTTATACGACCACAGGTTTTAGTCTAAACATTAACCCCATTTTATAGAGTATCACCTGCAATTAAGGATAAGAAATTTGGTTGAACTCGTGTGGCTTCCCAAACATCTCTTCCTTCTTCTAATGTTGTTGTTGATATTGCAGGTGAAAGGAAACAAAGGATGGAGAAGACAAAAAATATAGGTCTAGGAGAGTCTTTTGTGGGTTCAACTTTCGCTTGTGTTACCAGATCACATGGTAGGAAAAGTAATTCAAAAACCCTAGCGAGTTCACTAGTAGTGGACTTATATTTTGAGGAGGAAACTCAAGAAACAGTGGATGCCCAAATGCAAGATCACCCCCTCCTAGATGCAGCAGATAGTGGAAAAGAAATCAGAAAACGTGAAGATTCTAGGAATACTATGGTCATTGTCATTAGTAATCAACCATCACCATTTTCAATGGAAACATCCACCACTCTTAAGTGGATGAGTGCCTCACTTACCAAAAAGATGAATGTCATCCCTATTTTGATCCCAAAGGAGGATATGGTTATCAAATGCTTGGGTAGGATTTCAAAGTCCAAAAGACTCAAAACATAAACCATGATTGTTGTGGATGAGCAGACAAGACACTAGTTACGGAGGTAGCTAGACCTCTAGCAGATAACGAGATTGAGAATGTTAAAGATAAGTACTTTATCATTGAAAAGATTGATTTAGGGATAACTTCTTGGGCTGTTGATGTTAAACACTTGGAATCTTAAACTAAAAGGATTCTTACAAGAACATGGAAAGATGAGAAGGATAAAAGTGAGATGAAGCAAATTATAATACAAATGGCCCAATATATTAATGCTATCGATAATCCAAATCGTCAGCCTCTCTCCCAAGTTTCTTTATCATTCGACCCAAAATCACTTTTGAATGAGAAGTTACTTGATCAGGTTTAAAGGAGCCGAATGATCATAAATGTTTTTAGCAAATGGCTTGAATCAATTGCACAGTAAGGGACAAGTTAAATCTCTGATTTGGTTAAAGTGTTTAAGAATGCAAAATTTGTTGGGAAAGAGATAGAAACAGAGATGGTTGCTCGGGAGAAAGAGAAAATTAAATAGCTGGCTGTGTTAAGGCAGATTAGAGATACATATAGATATGGGGTAATTAACTTCCTTGCCGAGAAGATGGTGCATGGCTTACATGAAAACATACTCTTTGTTTGCAAAGAAACAATTGAGTGGAGGAACTCAATCATCCAGCAAGGACATGAGGAATTCCTCAAGCTTTAAAAAGAATTGGAGTTGTCTAACACTATGAAAAAATACATGAAAAACATAGATCTTCATCTCTTAAGAGAGGATAAGAAAACGCTTGAGCATTCATCACAGATGATTTAGCCCTTCAAAGATCAAATACAATAGGCTGAGGAAGAAAAGTCCTTAACAATTGAGGACTTCTCAAAGGCCACAAGAGTCGAATCTATGTTGGTGGTCTGTTTCAATCATTTGGAGATGCATAAGGGGAAAGTCCTACAGGTAGGTAAAAAGAAAGAAGTATGGAAGTAGCGGATTTTACACATAGGCCTTCCACATTACTAGCTCATCTTAAGGTTCTCAATAGCTCACCAAGAATTGTGCAACATTTGAAGTACTCCCAAATCACAAGATAGATAGGTTGAAGCCACATCAGCTGTTGGAGCTTCATCATGCTTTCTTTGCTCGTGGCTCATCTCATATTTTTAGTTTAGTTATCGCTTTTTAGTTTTATGAAACTAGACTTCTTTAAACTTTAAGATAGAGTTAAATATTTAACTCTGGTTTATGTGTAACAAACTATCATAGCCTTAAGGCTATTTATGTGGTTGGATAAGTCTATTAAAATCTCCGAAAAATTTTGATTGAGGAAGACAAAAACTGATTTTTCTTTGGATTTGCAATATAGACAATTCTGGTTTTCGAATGAAAGTAATATTGTGGTTCGATCTTCAAATCTATGTGTTTGAAAGATTAGCAGTCTCTGTTGGGATATATGCTTATGTGCTGAATATATTTTCTTCATTACTAGTTTTATCTTAGTTTGTGGATTAATTGATTTTATTTGTTAAATAGTACTTCATAGTTGTTTAAATGACTCTGATCCCCCTTGTCCTGTGAGACATGAGCGAGAATCGATCAACATTTTCATTACTTTGAGTATTATGGATGGAATAAATTTTATGTTGAATGAATGCGTACAGAGATATAGTTTGTGAGCTTTATACTTTTAAATTAATATTTTCCAGCATTCCTTTGTGTTGACAAATGAATGTGGAAGCCTTTCTCGCTTTCTGGTTAAAAGTGTGTTTGTTTCTTGAGTAGTCTACATAAAAATTTATTGAACATCTTATGATGAGTTGCACTCTTATGCATAGGGTAAACCAAAGCTTGCTTCACCCAACTGTTGGTACATTTTCTTTTTCATAATGGGTGTGAAAGAGTCAATATTTTAAAAACACATAAAAATTGAATAAAAGGCAAATTTGTTAACCAACAAAATGTACAAGAGCCTTTCTTATAAAAACAATGGCAAGAAAGCTAAGAACCAATAGGAGATGAGGCTAGACCTTATAATCACCTTCCAACAAATGACATAATTACCTAAATGTAGGTAGGCAATAAAATATAATAAATCTTACATAACACCTACTAATACACGATGATTCCTAAATGAAACTTAAGCTATGAGTAAATATATTTTACTCCAACAAAAATTAGAGAAGTTGTTCAGTTTTTTTTATTGGGATTTTCTATATATACATTTAATTTTTTGACCTAGTCTCTTCTTTCATAATCGATTATTGTAGGTTATAGTTGCAGCTCTATATTATTAATAAATGCATATGAACATGAACCTTCTTTCTTTTTCCTCAATGCAGTGACTCCAAGATGAAAATGTCTTAACGTTAGTATCATATTCAACTAAGGTTCTAGACAATGAGAGATCTGAAGATAATTCACACAATGGAGGTTGGAATATCTTATCTTTGCTTGAAATGGTTTTTACATTATTTCTTTTTATAATTAACTAATGACTAATAATTTTCTTAGATGAGTTCTCTGAGCTTACATGCCTTCACCAAATTTTGGAGCTTTGAATAGAATAAGATTAGATATTCTCAAAAGTATCATAATATTTATTTATTAAAAAAAAATTTCCATGCTATAGGGGCCCACAATAGCTTGAACATAATTGGCCTTTAGAGTAATGGTTAAGCCTAAAATCCATTCAGGTGGCTTCCAAATCTCACACTCTCTATTTTCTCATTCTTTTGCAAATTATGCAGAAATCAATATAGAGAATTAGGAAGGGTTTGATAAATTTTAAAGAGTTGTATTCAACACATATATTTGCTAAATCATAATCTCTGTTTTTTAAATAGCTATGTTTTTTGTTGTGTCAATTTGGTAATATACATACCATTTCTTATTTAGCACCATGTGTGTGTGTGAGGTGAAAAAAAATTATAAGAAAATATTGCAAAACTACAAAGATCCAACCTCAACAAACCCTAGTTCTACAATAAAACATTCACCATACACCAATTAAGTAACCTAAGAACATGCAAATAAACAAATTGAAGAAATAATACCATTCACATGTCAAGTAGAGTTTGATATCCATTGTCTCCTATCTCCATTGATCTTATTTGATATATTTGTTTTCAGATTCTATATGTCCACAAGAGCTCAACAATGAATAGATTGTGGTTGTAAAGTCGCTTGGTCGTAAGAAAGATTGGTAGATGCATTAGTTAGGTTGTTGATTAGACAAATTAGATAAACACATTAGGATTAGAAGAATAAAAGAGTCCTCTTATATAGAAGACATTTTAGAAAATGGAGGGATAAGATTAAGAGGTGAAAGAAATAAATGGCTAGCTAGGATTAAAGGGTAGCTAAAAGAAATAATAAAATAATAAACGTGGTAGGTAGAGGAAAATTAAGATATAAATGACATGTGTCATAGAAGGAAAAAAGGTAATGAATTAATTAAATTAAAAAAATTTATTTAATTAATAGAGGAAGTGGGACCAATTACATAAATTAAATATTTATTTAATTTAGGAAAAAGATAATTTAAATAAATTAAAATATTTGTTTAAATAGGGAAAGGCTAGAAGAGGATTATTGAATTAATTAAATTAATTAAATCTATTTAATTAATATGAGGCTTAGGATAAAATAATTAAATAAATAAAATATTTATTAAATTAGGCTAGGACAATTTTAGGTGTCTACATTTTGCCCCTCTTTGCAACAATGCAACTTGTCACGTTGGCTCAAAGAAGATAAGATAAACTGATACAAAGTTTCCCTAAGATGGGAATGATATGCCCCCTTGAGAGATTGGATGAAAAAATTGTAGACACTCTTGATAAGAAAGAAATACTAGAAAGGTGAGAGTGACAAGGTTAGATGAGAAAAAGAGATTGATGTAGGAAACAACAGACTGACACACCAAACTAGGGTTAGGAAGATTATATATACATGCTAAAATAAAAACATCCTCATTGGCATCCACAATACTTAGGAGATCAGAGCACCTAGAGAGAAGTCAACAATGTAGGAGAGATGGCAAAGAGGATTCATCGATTCGATTGTGTCCCATGGTTCTAGTGACTAGATGACATGGGTGAGCCGATAAGTACCTTGATCTTTCTGAGTAATTTTTTTGTGTTTATTGTGCATTTAATGCATTTTACAAGTATATTTACAAAAGCAAGAAAGTAGTGTTTTAGGTTAGAACATGTCTAGGTATGGATTGAATGCATTTGTGATAAACAATCATGTCTAGGTGGGTTTTGTGCACATCTATGTATATAATCACATATGTGTGTATGTATGAGTGTGTCTATGAGTGATAGGTGTGTATGTGTCTAAAAACTGTTTATGCATTGAGAAGTGACGTGTATGTGCTAATAAAGCATGTATGTGTTGTAAAACCATGCATAGGTTATGTGAAACCACATTTGTGTTGTAAAAGCACATATGTGTCAAAAAAATGTTAACAATTGATAATTTTGTGATAGACATACATTGTCAATTGCATATGTTGTTGAGAGGATTCACTCAACAAGCACCCTAGGAAAGATAAAATTGACAACAAGGTTAAAATCAGTAACCATGTGATAAACATGCATCACCAATTGAATAAGCTTTTGAGAGGATTCACTCAATAGGTGCCCTTAAGAAGATAGATTTGCTAAGTAGAATATATGATAAGCCATCGAATTGATAAAATCCGATGAGTGCTCTAGCAAGATACGATATGGTGCAATGTGAAAAACATATACACTAGGATATAGCGCCATGTGATAAATGTAAACAACAGGATAGGATAAGATAGGATAAAATAAGAAGCACTATGTGATGAACCTAAGTATTACTGGGATTGACACAACTGGTTTATCTGAATGCAAGAGGATCTACCATAGCTAGAGTCACAAGAGAGATTCCCTCTTACACAGCGACTATGGATAGATTTGACTATTGAGGACCATGCCACAATTGATGTCATGGGATTGAGACACTTCTATGTACATGCCAGAGATTTGGATGAAGATAGGACTATTGACTACTCTTGTAGAGAGGTGGTAATCTAAGACATGCACATTTAATTTGCTGACTTGTGAGATATCAGTCACTTTAGAGGTTGTATACGGGATACTAAGGATATCATTCCATGGAGATATGGTGCTATATGACTGAGAGGGGGATGTAGATGTGCTTCGATGAGTGTTTGGAGACATGGAGCTAGAGATCAGACTAGGACATTTGAGCTGGGAGGTTATCTATACCAGTGGACATACCTTGGTAGTATTGGTAGGGGAAAAGGGGCTTCATTGGCTAGGCAATATTATATCATGTGCATTCATATTGGGGGATTTAATATTCAAAAATGAGGGTGCAATATATTGCCTAACGTTGTAAATAGGGGGGTTTAATTCTAGGTATAAAAAAATACAATATTTGGTGAAAGTAGACGGGCTTTTAATTCGGGCTATGTATTTGGAGGCGTTAAAAAAGAGGAAGTTTAGGGCAATATTTTTTTAAAATAGGGGGATTATTTAGTATGCCATGAATGTACGCACTATAACCCAAGTTCACTAAGTCAAACACCCTTGGGTAGGGGGTGATCAGTGGGCTCCCATATCTTGATAGAGCGACATGTGGATTAGCTATAGATTGGGGGAGGGAATTAGAAATCCTACTCATAAAGAGGAGGATATTCATGTGGGGGCCATGTGTATTATCACATTTGTACCATGAGACTCACTAGTTTGTATACCTTGGTGGCCGCGGGATAGGATGTGGAGTGCCATTGTTACAGGTATGGGCCTATGAGCATATTGTAGCAACAAAGCCAATCCATTTCAGATTCAGAGGGCATGCTCAGGCATATGTACATTTATTGAACATGATTACTTCATAGCCATAGATTGGGAAGTTGGAGTACTAGCTATGGGTCATAGATGATATGCCAGTGTGACATAGAGCCCATATCTAGACTATGAGGCCTACGAGGAGGATGATAGGGAGTTACCATTTTGATTTTGTGATAGGTATCTCATTGGGTGAACTCCATATATTTTAGATCAACACTTGATTAATGTAGTTACTAGGCGAGATGATGATGGCGGGAATGAGCAAGTGGGTTGCAGAGGGCAAGCTAGGGTTTCATCAGGCAAAGATCCTGGAGATGGTGATGCAGATGGAGACGTAGATGGCGGGGGAGAGGATACCCCATGCTTCTTTCCCACATCATGCAATTGGCTATGCAAGGCTATTCATGCCCTAGGCTTGGGTGTGGATGAGGGGTGGAGTTTTGGGAGTGGCTCCTTTGGTGGCTGGTGTTCTCTTTTGGGGACGCCCACTCCCCCTTGTGATGATCCTAATTTTTGGGGTCTATGAGACTTCTGAGCTCTTTGCAACGGGAGATAGTTGTTGCCCTTCTTTGTGAGGATGGGGGTCCATTTATGGTCTATAATGTGAGTGGACGGGTTGTCTTGGCTGCTTCTCTGGTGTTTGTTTGAGGATTTTTCTTTGCACCTTTTATCTTTGATCTCTCTTGGCGTGGAGGTGAGGTTTGGGATCCGGGTGGTGTTGCTAGGGTTGGGTTCTTTTCTGAGGTGGGTGTGCATAGAGGGATGTGATGGAGGGGTGTTGTTCGATATTAGGACCTTGTGGCCACTTCTGAAGGGGTTTGGCTAGGTGATCTGGTCCAGACTTTTGATGGGTTCTTCCCTTTCAAGGTCTTTGTCTAGATTGGGTCGTGGCTGTCTGTGGGATTGATGAATGACTTTTTGTTGCATAGCTTTGTGATCATTTGGGGGTTTTTTTTCTCTCTTTTGGGTTGGGTGTTGAGGTTTCTATTGAGGTGATCCCAACCCCATTTGAGGCATAGTTGTGTCTCACTCTTCTTCCCAATAGTAGATGGAGGGAGTTTTTTCGGATGGCTGCCTTCCTTTGGCGATTGATCTGGTCTCTTTTCTTCATGTTTATGGGATCCATACTAAAACCCCGTGGGGTGGATTTCTTTGGTCTTGAGTTATTTATGATAGGCCCTATTTTCTTGTTTCAACAAAAGATTAAGGGAGCCTTTTCAAAACCCTTATTTTTCATGGTTTTGGGAATTGATATTTTCTACGCTTGTTTGGTTTATCCTAGTTCCCATTTTGATGTGGGTATTTTTATCCCTATGTACCCTATCTTCATGGATCAATTTATTATGCTTTTATATCAGCATCTTGGGGTTTCTCCGGTTAGTCCTATTGAGGTGGACTTGTCTTCTATATATGGAGGTGGAGATGGAGGTGGCTGGAGGAGACCTTTCTCTTATTAAGGTGGAGTCAGATGTTGTTGGTTACACCTAGAAGCCTATATATATTATAGAGGGTACTGGATATTGTGTTAAGACCCTATCAGTTTGTGGGAGCCTCTTAAAAAACGCTCTCAAGGTTAAGGGAGCCTGGAAAAACCTTTGTTTTTCTGCTTTGGACAAGCTAGATGCTGGCAATTTTCAAGGGCCTAGTTTGGCCAATTTGTGTTTTTGGTTAGGTTCAGGCTTTGTTGCTGGTGAGTTGAAAATTTTGTTACAGGTTAAGGGAGCCTAGGAAGACCTTCTTTTTATGCTTCTCAGGTCTATAAGGTAGTTTAGATCTGTTGTGGTTGCCAGCTTGGTTTGTATTGTTTTTCTTTTGTGTCTGGTTGGCGGTTGTTTCATTTTGGCTGCTCTGTCCTATAGTCTTTGGTGCCACAAGTGGTGTATTCCTTCTGTAGATGATTGTGGCTTTGCTATTGGTTATCTTTGTTGTATCTGTCTGCAACATCCCTCTTATGGTTCTAGATCTATGAAATATCTGAGGGTTTCAGGTCCCTTCAAAACCTATTGTATGGGGTTTTTGGTCCCCTCAAAACTTGTTTATCCTAATAAAAAACATAGTTACTAGGCAGTTTGGAAGGAGAAAACATATGCCATGAGGATCAAGAGATTTTATGTACACTATTAGAGAGCAAGCTCACTAGAGGCCTATTTTGTCATATGATGCAGCTCTCACTCAGTTTCAGGAGCTAGTGCCCATGCGTTAGGATTTTTTGCCTAATGTGGTCGATGCTAGCATGACCAACAAGTATGCAACATATTTTGAGGCACATCCTTTTGCACAGTTGTTAGATCCAGGTGATCCCATACCACCATTGGATGATGATGAGGATGGCGGTGGATGATGGAGGAGATGGAAGAGAGGAGGGACAAGTAGGATTGTCTAAGGGATAGGAGGATAGAGGGATGGAGGACAGGGAGAGGGAGCTCAAGGAGGTGGTGAGTGAGCTAGGTTAGAAAATAAGAGGGAGGGGATGACAAGGAGGATGAGCTACTCATGCTCCAGGATCTCACACAAGGACAGGGTGATGAGATTGATGATCTTGAGAGAGAGATGACTCAATTGAGGCGATAACTCAGAGAGATGCACAACAAGAAAGATCAGGCCATTCAGTGATACACAACTATAGAGGGGGCACTTAGGGAAACACGGGCCATAGTAGCAGGTGACTCTATGTCAGGTTTTGCATAATGTGTTCGGAAACTTGAGAGGAGACATAGTACATAAGGAACTTGTATCATGCATCTTTTCTTCCCCATCTCAGAGTGGGCAACTATAGACAAGCATCCTAATCCATGATGATAGGGTGAGAGAAGAGAGAATCTAGTGGGATGTTATGGGTCCACCCATAGTAGAAGAAACAACAAGGTGAGTAGGATGAGTAGATGAACTGACCTTGGGGCTGGGCCTTCGGAAGATCAGATTCCTTCGAGGCCTGCTAGCTTCGAGGGAGGATCTTCATCGTAACTCTCTTGGATCCCATTTTGTATAAGTTTTTGTATGATGATGTAGTATATATATATATATATATATATATATATGAGATGACCTATTCTTTGTAGTGATTATATGCATGTGTTCTTATTATATCATGTGCATTCATATTGGGTGGTTTAATATCCCAAAAATGAGGGTGCAACATATTGCATATCGTTGTAAATAGGGGGGTTTAATTCTAGGTATGAAAAAATACAATATTTGGTGAAAGTAGAGGGGCTTTTAATTAGGGCTATGTATTTGGAGGGATTAAAAAAAAGAATTTTACGACAATATTTAAAAAAAAAAAGGTGATTATTTAGTATGCCATGAATGCACGTGCTATAACCCAAGTTCACTAAGTGAAGCCCCCTTGGGTAGGGGGGGTGATCAACGGCTTCCCATATCCTGATAGAGCGACACATGGATTGGATATAGGTTGGGGGAGGGCATTGGAAATCATACTCACAAAGAGGAGGATATTCAAGTGGGTACCATGTGTATTATCACATTTTTTATCATGAGCTTCACTAGTTTGTATACCTTGGTGGTTTCGGGATAGGATGTAGAGTTACATTATTACAGGTATGGGCCTATGAGCATATTGTAGTGACAAGGCCAATCCATTTCAGATTCAGGGGGCATGGTCAGGTATATTTACATTTATAAAACATGATTACTTCCCAGCCACAGATTGGGAAGTTGGAGTACTAGCTGTGGGTCATAGATGATATAACAGTGTGACATGGTGACCATATCTAGAGTATGAGGCCTGGGAGGAGGATGACAGGGAGTTACCATTTTGATTCTATGACAAGTATCTCATTGGGTTGACTACATATATTTTAGATCAACACTTGATTAACACAGTTACTAGGTGGGACGACAATGAGCGGGAACGAGTGAGTGGGTTGCACAGGGCAAGCTAGGGTTTCATCGGGAAAAGACCCTAGAGATGGTGATGTAGATGGAGATGCAGATGGTGGGGGAGAGGATACCCCATGCTCCTTTCCTACCTCATGTGGTTGGCTTTACGGGGCTATTCATGCCCTAGGCTTGGGTGTGGATGAGGAACAGATTTTGGGGAGTGGCTCCTTTGGCAGCTGGTGTTCTCTTTTTGGGATGCCCACTCCCCCATGTGATGATCCTATTTTTTTTGGGTCTATGAGCCTTTTGAGCTCTTTGTGATGGGAGATAGTTGCTACCTTTCTTCATGAGGATGGGGGTCTATTTATGGTCTATGATGTGAGTGGAGGGGTTGTCTTGGCTGCCTCTGGTGTTTGTTTGAGGGTTTTTCTTGCCACCTTTTATCTTTGTTCTCACTTGGCGTGGAGGGGAGGTTTGTGATCCGGGTGGTGTTTGTAGGGCCTGGTTCTTTTCTTAGTTCGGTGTGCACAGAGGGATGTGCTGGAGGGATGTTATTCTATACTAGGGCACGGTGACCTCTTCTATAGTGGTTTGGCTGGGTGATCTGGTCCAGACTTCTGATCGGTTCTTCCCTTTCGACGTCTTTGTCCAGATTGGGTCATGGTTGTCTATGGGATTGATGGATGAATTTTTCCTACATAGCTTTGTGATCTTTTGAGGTTTTTTTTTCTTTCCCGATTTCTCTCTCTGTTTTCTCTCTTTTGGGTTGGGTGTTGAGGTGATCCCAACCCCTTTTGAGGTGGAGATGTGTCTCTCTTCTTCCCCAGATTAGATGGAGGAAGTTTTTTCGGATGACCACCTTCCTTTGCTGATTGATCTAGTCTCTTTTCTTCATTGTTTTAGGATCCATGCTAAAACACCATGTGGGGTGGATTTCTTTGGTCTTCAGTTATTTATGATAGACCCTATTTTCTTGTTTCAGCAAAAGGTTAAGGGAGCCTTTTCAAAACCCTTATTTTCATGGTTTTGGGAACTGATATTTTCTGTGCTTGTTTGGTTTATCCTGGTTCCCATTTTGATATGGTTATTTTTACCCCTATCTCTCCTACCTTCATGGATCAGTTTATTATGCTTTTATATTTGCATCTCGAGGTTTATCCGATTAGTCCTATTGAGGTGGACTTGTCTTCTATATATGGAGGTGGAGATGGAGGTGGCTGGAGGAGACCTTTCTCGTATTGACGTGGAGTTAGATGTTGCTGGTTACACTTGGAAGCCTATATCTACTGTAGAAGGTATTGGATGTTGTGTTAAGACTCTATCAGGTTTTGAGATCCTTAAAATCCTCTCTCAACATTAAGGGAGCTTGGAAAAACATTTGTTTTTCTACTTTGGACACGCTGGATGCTTGCAATTTTCAAGGGCCAAGTTTGAACAGTTTGTGTTTTTGGTTTGGTTTAGCTTTAGATGCTGGTGAGTTGAAAATTCTGTTACAAGTTAAGGGAGCCTAGGAAAACCCTATTTTTTGGCTAAGGGTGTGAGATAAACCATCGTTTTATGCTTCTTAGGTTTATAAGGTAGTTTAGATTTGTTGTGGTTGTCAGCCTTGTTTGTATTGTTTTTATGTTGTTCTTATTGGTGGTTGTTTCATTTTGGTTGCTCTGTCCTACATCCTTTGGTGCCATGAGTGGTGTATTCCTCTTATAGATGATTATGGCTTTGTTGTTGGTTATCTCTATTGTATCTGTCTACAATGTCCCTCTAATGGTTCTGGATCTTTTAAATATATGAGGGTTTTAGGTCCCTTCAAAACCTATTGTACGGGGTTTCTAGTCCCCTCAAAACCTGTTTATCCTAATAAAAAACATAGTTACTAGGAAGTTCGAAAGGAGACAACATATGCCAGGAGGATCAAGAGATTTTCTGTGCAATATTAGAGAGAAATCTCACTAGGGGCCTATTTTTTCATATTATTGAGCTCTCACGCAGTTTCAGGAGCTAGTGCCCATGCCGTAGGATTTTTTGCCTAATGTGGTCGATGCTGGCATGACCAACAAGTGTGCAACATTTTTGAGGCACATCCTTTTTGCATGGTTGTTAGATCTAGGTGATCCCATACCACCATTGGATGATGATGAGGATGGTGGTGGATGATGGAGGAGATGGAAGAGAGGAGGGACAAGTAGGATTGTCTGAGGGAGAGGAGGATAGGGAGAGGGAGCTCAAGGAGGTGGTGAGGGAGCTAGGTTAGATAAGAAGAGGCAGGGGATGATGAGGAGGATGAGCTACTCATGCTCCGGGATCTCATACAAGGACAGGGTGATGAGATTGACGATCTTGAGAGAAAGATGACTCGATTGAGGCAACAACTCAAAGAGATGCACAACAAGAAGGATCAGACCATCCAATGATACACAACTATAGAGGAGGCACTTAGGGAAACACGAGCCATAGTAGCAAGTGTCTCTGGGTCAGGTTTTGCATAATGTGTTCGGACACTTGAGAGGAGATATAGTACATGAGGAACTTGTATCATGCATCAGTTCCTCCCCATCTCCAAGTGGGCAGCTATAGACAGACATCCTACTCCATGACGACATGATGAGAGAGGTAGAGAGAATCTAGTGGGGGTGTTATGGGTCCACCCACACTAGCAGCAGTAGCAAGGTGAGCAGATGAAGTGATCCTGGGGTTGGGCCATCGGGAGATCATATTCCTTCGAGGCTTGCCATCTCTAATAGAGGTTCTTCATCATAGCTCTCTTGGATCCCATTTTGTATTAGTTTTTGTAGATGACCTATTCTTCATGGTGATTATATGCATGTGTTCTTATGTGATGAAATTTATTAACATGTGATGATGCAAATGAACACACCAAAAATATTTGCTTATCATGGAGTGTTCATCTAGATCAATAACAAGCCATGATGGGAATGGGTAAATTTATTATAGAATGGTAGGCTATGAGTGTGTGCAAAGTGAAAGGATGAGATTCAATCCTGAAGGAGGGAGGAGCAAAGTCTCTAAGCATGGCATCGGTAACCCGGTTTTCACCATGGTACTCACCCAGGGCACCACCAAAGTGGTTTTCACAGTTGGATGAATTTATTTCTTTTTACTTATTTTGATTTCTTACTTTTTTTGTCACAAGGTTCCTTTGTCATGTTTTCACCATAGTGACAATTTATAGTTTTTTAATTTTTTTTTGATATTTTTTTTATTTTTTTGTATTTTTGTATTTTTTATTATTTTTTTTTTTTTTTGTATTTTTGATATTGGGATACTATGAAAAATTATGGGTACAACCTGAAAAAGTTCATGTTGTTGATTTAATCTTTTAAAGGTTCTCTATGTGGTGTTGAGAGCCGATATGCACTTGATCCATATATCATTGTAATGACATAAGGGCCAAGCCGATTTGGTTCAAACTTTCCCTTCTCTCTATCTTGTTGATTCTTAAGATTCTCTTTTAGCACTAAGTAACCCACCTCAAATGTATGAGATTTAATGTTATGATTATAGCTACAAGTCATGTGTTGTTGATATTGTTTGAGATGATTGAAAGTAGTTTGTCTAGGCTCATCCAATAATTCTAAATCTTGTAAGTGGGAGACCCTGTAGTCTTTTTCATTGATCAGATTGGGTAAAGAGACCCGTAGAGATGGTAACTCAATTTCAATAGGCAAGATAACTTCAGCACCATAGACAAGTGAATAAGGGGTAGCTCCAGTTGATATGCGAATAATTGTGCGATAGGATCAAAGTTCAGGGTTGAGTTGGATATGCCAGTTATGGCCAACATCATTGATTGTCTTTTTGAGAATTTTTAGAATAGTTTTGTTAGAGGCCTCAACTTGACCATTACCTTGGCGGTAATATAGGGTGGAAAAGAAATGATGGATATGGAAGTGATCACAAAACACACGAACATCCTAGTTCTTTAATGGACGTCTGTTGTCTGTGATAGTGGAAAGTGGAACACCCTATCGATAAATGATATAATTAAGGATAAAGGTTGCAATACCCTTTCCAGTGACTTGGGTGTGAGGAACAACCCTTCAATCCATTTTGTAAAATACTCCATGGCTGTGATAATGAATTTGTGGCCATTGGAAGGAGCGTGAATCTTGCCCACAAGGTCAAGTCCCCATTGACAAAAGGGCCATGGAGTGGTAATTAGCTAAAGTTCCTATGATAGTGCATGAATAAGGTCTCCATGAATCTAACACTTCTTACACTTTCTGACAAACTGATATGAGTCATTTTCCATAGTGGGCCAGTAGTATCCTGTCCTCATCAATATATTGGATAAGGTTGGACCACTAGAGTGAGCACCAAATATGCCTTCGTGAACCTCACGTAACGCAATATAAGCTTTATCACTTTATAAACATCTAAGGAGAGTACCATCTAGACCTCCATGATAAAGGGTATCGGCTAAAATGATATAGCGAGAAGATTGATGAATGAAGGTATAAAGTTGATTTTTGAAAAGGTTAGGTGGAAAGATATTGTCGCAAAGGTAAGTGAAAATGGTATCGTACCAAGGGGAATCGAGACCAACAACATAGATCATTTCTGCAGGAGTGATCTCATATGAAGAAACTAAAATATTATCCACCAAGAACTCATAGTAGGTCGCAGTGTGTGGCATGTCAATCAAAGAAGCAATGGTAGCAATGTTATCTGCAACTCGATTATTATCCCTCAAAATCTGTTCAAAGACTATCTATGTGAAGTATTACTTGAAATCATCCACTATTTTCTTGTACGACATTAAATTTTCATCTTTAGTTTGATAGTCATCATTCTTTAAGTGAATAACAAGTTGAGAGTCCCCAAAAACATGAAGTTCCTGGATATTCCATTGAGTTGTGATTTATAGACCTATTATTAATCCTTCATATTCTGCTATATTATTTATGCAAGTAAATGACAATCGATATGACCTAGGAATGGAGTCCCCCCTAGGTTTGATGAAGAGGATACTAGCTCCTATGCCATGATGCGTGTATTAACCATCAAAATATAGTTGCCAAGGCTTTGATTTTTTCACCATAAGGATAGATTCATCTGGGAATTCAAAGACAATGGGAGCATCATTCATTATAGGTGCATATGTTAACTAATCTACAATGGCTTGTCCTTTAATTAATTTTCTATCAACATATTAAATGTCAAAATCACTCAAGATCATAACCCATTTAGCAAATCTGCCAATGAGTGTCACCTTATTGAGAAGGTATTTGAGTGGATCTATTCTTGTAATGAGCATTGTTTTGTGAGTTAGCATGTAATTATGTAATTTCTGCGAAGCAAAACCCATGGCAAGACACACCTGCTCAATTGGAGTGTAATTAAGATCATAACCAACCAATGTGCAATTTTTCTAGTGGGAGAAATTATGCGGTTCTTGGTGTCTACCCATGAGGCAACAAGTTATTTAAGAACCCACTCCAAATCCCCAACGAGGATTTTTAATGCATCCAACACAAGTGTGGATACTAGGGAGAACCCTCGGTCTAGATACACATCACCAAGTCATCGTGACTTTCACCTAACATATTAATTTATATAGTGGCAAAAGAAAGTACTGCTTGGGTTGTGCTCTCTCACTTGGCCCTATCGGCTACGTGGGAGATAGGCCCTTCTACCTAAAAAGAAGATGATAAAAGTTTCTCTTACACCCAAGTACCAATGGAAGGTGAGGGGAGATGATACTTTTTGTTATCACCTTTAGGGTTATAAACATAAAGTGTGCAAAGTGCACCAAACATTTCAAACAAGTTCTTTAACCCCAAATGAAAAAGATGTGACTCTAATTAGACTAGGAATTGAAAAATATGAAGACACACCTAGATTACCCCTGCAATAAAGTTATTAGTAGATTTTGTTAAATTACCCCCACCTACAAGCACACTCGTTAGGTTAACTTTATAAAAATCCAAATTCAAATGTGAAAAAGGGGCCTTCGACACCACATTTTTGTTTTTTTAAACATCAACACCACTTGATTAACACAATCAACAAAGTTGTTGAGTTTTGTCTAATTTGGTTTTTATCTTTTATCAATTTGTAAACATCATGTTTTTATGCTACTCAAGGATGTCCAAAAGTGACTAGAGGGGCTATGATGAGCAAGATTATTTTTTTTATTTGTTGTTTGTGGTGTGAACCAATGAAATTCTGGGGCAATGGCTCTAGTGGGTGTCTGTGATAGGAGCATTCAGCTTGTGAATGCCACATATTACTCAACCCCTAACGTAATTCCCTGAATGGAGGGTTCATTCCTTGTCTGTTGAGTGTTTGTTTCTTGCAATGGGATATCTTTATGTCTTGGTTCTTTATACCTTGATGTACACAACTTCATTGTTACAAAATAATGCTCAGTGATGATAATGTGTTGCACTATGAATAAAGACAATAAGATTATTCATGAACAATCATATCATATCATTTCATTTCTCATCATGCTGGTTGTATCAATCAAAATCACCATTCCTAGTGGATTGACTTCATTTTTTTCTTTTTCATCTTTTCATTATCTCACATTATCTTTCTCTCATCAATTATTTCATCCTACTAAAATTTCTTCTACTTTAACTGAGTCAAAAGGATAAAATAATATTTTGGCACATTTGAAACAAAAACATTAATTGCATTCATATAGTTTATTCATTTACTTAGTTCATTTATTACCATTCATTTAGATCATTTATTTCATTACATTCATTTTATCTCATGTGAATTGCATTATCATGTTAAATTGCATTCATTTAGTTACATTTCATTTAAGTGCATTATCATTGAACAACTTTAATAGTTGCATTCAATTATTAAAGATAGTCAGATACCTTTCAAATGCATCACATAATATAACATTCATTTAAGATCATAATATAAACAATCATATAACAACATCACATATAATCAAATATCATATGGAACTGCGTCATGCATCACATAGAAAGAACAACTAAAATCATATAGACTACATAATATAAAATGCATCATCAATAGAACACAAGCATATAGATTGCCGCCAGAACTACATATCATATAATTCAAAAATGATAATGTATCAAATTATACAACAAAAGGCTCAATGGCTCGATTATTATCATCAAATAAGTGTCAACCGATACTACCTCTATCTCTAAGAGGATCCTGCCTACTGGATCCTACTCCAGGATGTCCTGATGATTCCCTAGGAGGACCCATCAATCCTCTATTGCTAGTATGTTGACTTGTGTCTCTGCTAGATCTGCTCCAAGATCTATAGGCTCGATAGCTAGGCTCCCTCTGACCCTAGGGAATGACTCTCTCATAAGCTTATCTATAGTATATAGCCTCCTAGGAAGCATAAAAAAATCTATTTGGTTGCGTCCCTAGACCAAACAGCTGATCATAACAATCCATAGTCAATTGCACCCTCCACACAACATAATCTTGCTCCACGATGTCTCGATCCCTCTCCCCAGCAATATAATTCCTCTCATTGGCTAAGGAATCATAATATCTCTAGAATAGCTCTTTATCCTCCCTCTATCTCTATCTAACCCTCACCATCACATCCTCCAAGCTCTATATCTGTGCTTAGAGAATCTGCACAGTATCACCTTCCCTCCTCCTCTGCTGCTCTCTAGACAATGCATCCTCCAGACTCTAAATCCATGTTCTTAGTACCTATAGATCATCATTGTCATCTCCATCCCCACCCTACACTCCATCCCTGCCTCCCTCTACAGAAGGAACATCCTCCAGCATAAGCATGTCAATGTCATCTATGCCCTCATCATCATCATCATCCCCTCCACTACTTGATGATCCTAAATTAGAATCATCATCTCCTTCCTTATCTAAGCTACTGGACTTCATGTCTCCATCGATGTCTACCTCCATATCCTCCCTCTCATCCTCCACCTCTTCCTCTACATCCTCCTCCTCCTCCTCTCCTATTTTTTCTATAGCCAACATAGCTCCTCTCCCTCTCCCTCTCTCTCTCCCTCTCCCTCCATGTGGCTGCTAATACCGAATGTCAAAGGAATGGGTCTGTGTGCCAACCACTAGCCATCATACTGAGTTCTTGTCCTCAAATCTGCTAGACCAACTCCCCAACCCAACTGCACAAGATGTAAAGAATCAAACTCACCAACAACAACATCAAGCTGAATGTAAGCCCCCAATCGTTGATTTCATGGGTAACATGAGAAAAATAAATAGTCATGTCAGGAATACCCTATATCTATCCAAACTGTCAAAGAACCCATCCTCAAAGATGTATGTCAATAATCCAATGTATCGAAAGCCCGACCAATAAGATACCATTGCTGACGATAGAATGGTAAATGTTAAGCACCATTTTCCCAGCCGGGGCAATTCAAATATGGTCACCATGTGAACTACTATTAAATATTTATCTGATGTCTCCAGTACATGGTGTTCCCCAAACCCCTATGTCTGATGCCTAGAGTGTACCTATACGCATAAGGCTGCTCAGCCTTGAGAGAAACATGAACAACCACCTGAGAGATAGCTATATGCTCCCAAGCCCAAACTTAGAGCAATGTAATGCCACATCCAACATAGTTATGCCTCAGATATACTATGCCATGCATCTGATAATATAAGGTTGCAAGAAGACACGGACCCTAAGCAAACACTAGTCTGTGTATAATCATATCATGGATCACACAACCCCATCCAATTGGAAGTCCATGCGACCTCCTATCTGGTATAAATGGACCTACTACTACACTACACAAGACTATAGTGTGGTCATTGTAGTCCATCTTCTCCCATGGTATCTCATATCAATCTCTGATATGCAAATCTTGCTCACTAAACTCAAAGAGATCTCATAATCCATCTACCCCATCTCTACGATCATATACGACTCTCGCACCATGGATAGGAATGTGCAAAATCTGCTAGACATCATCTAAGGTAATGGATGCCTCTCCAATAGGGAAATGGAAGGAACAAGTCTCAGAATTCCACTGCTCGAGTAAAGAAGTGATCATGGCCCTGTTGGTAGTAACCTCGAGAAAATGTAATACATGGTATAATCCAAGGTTCCTAATCAGAGCAACATCCTCTTGTAGTAACTCATCTTGCCTATCGAGACCATCAGGCCTCATCTATCTACATACAAGAACATTAAAGTTCACCTACAAGTGAAAACACGAAAAGTATGTCAAATAAATCTTTTGCATGACAAATTTCATTATACATATTAAAAAATCAAAATTTCAAAAGCGAATGTGAATCAATTATGCCTAATGCAAATTAATAAGAGCTATTGTGCAATGTTATAAGTGAATGCTAATTTGATAGAGGAAATGCATAATGCTAAGATTGAATGTACATCAGAATTTGCTAATGCGAATTAGTTAGTTGAATGTGAACTAATAGTATTGAATGCAAATAAATATCAATGAATGCACATAATTCAATAAACAAATGCGCATCAACTAAAAAAAAATTCTCTGAGAATTTTATTTTTAAAAAATAGCAAAAACAAGCATAAATGACATTTTTTAAAAATATGTACCATGCCTCCAGTCCCATGTGGTCTTTAGTATGATCGGACTCGATCAGACAAGTGCAATCGCACTTAGAAGCTGGCCATGATGCTTGCAAAGTCATAGGAAAGCTCAAACGTCACAATGACCTCTAATAACTCACAAGAATGCAAATGAGCAAATGAAAGGGTCAAGTCACTATTTATAGCTTAAAATTAGGGTTTTTACCACTCCGATGGTTGTGGTCCCCCTGAACTTCAAAGCACTTGTAGACCAGTCAAATGGACTCGAAATCATGTGAAACTTCACACAATTGATCACTCGCATGGTATCAAAAAAATGGTCTTAATTAAAATAAAATTTGACCACTTTTCCCATCGTGGCATATTTACACCTAAAGCATCACTGAGGCATGCTAGGGTAGAAATTTTTCATTTTCTTTGAAACAATGTTGTTTTAATATTGTATCAAAGAGGGGAAAATGTAGACACCTAAACCTATTTCATTAATCATACACTAATTATTCATCTAATTAATTATGTGATTCTTTAATTATTTAATTAAGCTAATTATTCTTATAAACTAACTCAATCATCACATTCAACATTTCTTATTATCAAATTTATATTCTTGAATTAATTAATTAGTTAACCATATCTCAAATATTAAATAAATAGTATTTATTTAATTAATCACAATTTATTCCTTAATTAAATAATCTTTATTATTTAGTTAACCTCATTTGTAATGTTAAAATAATTTCATTTAAATTATTTAAATTAATTAACTTACTTCAATTCTCCAAATTCAAATTTCAAATAATTCCATCTAATTTAATTTCTCTCAAATTCACAATTCCTCAAATTTAAATTTCAATCACCTTTTTTGACTAATCAATCAATTTAGTCATCTCTTCAATCAACTCAGTCAATTGTCTAATCTATTCAATCCTCTATCCAATCAATCTAGTTGACTACTCAATCAATTAAGTTAACACATCAATCTATTGAGTTAACAGATCAATCAATTCACTTAACTGATCAATCTCAATCAATTATCTATCAATCAGTACTTCAGTTCAAATTCTCACCTGTAAAGACGTAAATCAACCTAACTTCAATAAGAGCCAAAATACTCTTTATTCTTAAATAAACACATAGATCAATTAATAAGTCTATTTCATTCCAAATTTCCATCCATAGCTTCATTTAATCATTCCATTTAAATCATAATAAACACAAGATTTCTATAAAAGATAAAGATTCTTTATTCCATAAATCGATAAAAGTAGTATCTCAATCATACAATACTTATGCATTTCAAGTTCTCATAAGTTTAATAACAAAATAATACAAAGTAAAGGGTGAGATGCATTCGTTGATCTGCAACCCAAGCTATTGCCAATGTAATCTTTAGCATTAAGATAAGAACAAGATTCAGACACTTTTTCCACCCAACCTTGAAGCTTATGCTTCCTCGGAATTCTTGGTCAATCAAGAATACCCGACCCTGCATGAAATTTTTTAACCAAAGAACTCGAAAGGAAAGAGGGAATCTGGTGCATGCCTAGATAATACAAGCATTTTCATTTTTTTAATTCTTTCAAGAAACAAGCATTCACTATCAATCAAGGATATGGTAGGGAGCATAAAATAAAGAATTCCATCTATTTCTATGGATAATTCAAATAAATACTCCTCCGAGTATAATTCCATGCACAACAAAAATAAATAGTTGGAAAAAGAAGCTATTCTCTGTAAGAATAAATATTCAGCACCCGTCCCAGAAGGTAACTTTCTATACACAAGCCTATCCATAGCTTGGTTCCCACAAGAATATTTTAACTAACTGATATAACATCTTTCCTATCACTTTCATAAATTAAACACTATTTCCTTACTTTCTCATAAATGAATACAATCTTTCATAATTTGGAAAAGAATTATAAATTGATTGATATTGTGAATCTAACTGTTCCATTAGAATATTTCATAAATATAAATCTAGATCATTCTTTATCTCCTAAATCCTTTCAACAAAACATACTAGATTTGAGCCTACCTCAAGAAGCGTGATCCATGGCTATTATGATCCTTGATAACTTCAAGTTGTCTGGAATATGTTTGGATTTCAATGCTTTCCTCTTCAGCACTCTTCTATCTCAAGAGCTCTCTATTCCAAGTCCATGTCCTTTCTATATACTGGAAAATCCTCTGATAATAATAAAGTAATTAACACTCATTCAAGAGTGTAACTTTCTAAGTTCGACACTAAATCAGAGATGCTCATCATTGATCTTTTATGACTCGGTCGTAAAGACATCAAAATCCCCATTATTCTATTATCTATAATCTCCTAATCTTTTCTCTCTATTCTTTCTAATCTTTTTTTCTCGTTATTCTTCTCTCCTGTGTCCTTCCTTGTGTGTCCATCTTTCTATCCTACATCTCTATTTATCCTAAATTCTCCTATGATCTCTCCCAAATTAGAGGCTCGGTTATGGTGGTTGATTTGAAGTCTTCCATTTAACTCTCTCTCAATTCTACACATCTAAAAAACATGACAATTCTAGTTATATTTTCTACAGTTTGAAGTGCATGAGTTGACTATGGATCAACTTCCTATCGTTGGCTTTCCTAATTCCATGGCACATGTGCCTGATAATTAATTTCTCTTTGCAGTTATATGCCACAGATCATGGATTATATTCCTAAGATAACTGAGGAACTAGCAGTCGATGTCTTTTTTTGAGAAATGAGGGAGTTATCTGCAATGAGGAGTGTCTATTGGTTGATGAGTCTGCAGTTACGTGGACTACTTCCTTGTAAATCTACCGACTTCCTCTACAACATCATCGGGTAGCATGCAACACAAACACTTAGGTGTTTGTTATGTGCATGATCATTTCCTTCGCTGCTAAGTCTCCAAGTCTACGTTAGTTGCTAGCCTATGTGCCTAGTCGGCCACACTTAACTTGCGACATAGTCGATGTTTGTAACGTGGAGTATCACACATTGGTTTATTTAGTCAAGAGGTTGAGTGGTTAGTTTTTATCGCCATGAGGGTTAGTTTTAAACAAAAAGGGAGGAGGGGTGGTCGGTGGTAATACCGACCCCTCCCTTTAATTAAGGGGGGTGGTCGATATTACTATCGACCACCCTCATTATTGTTTAAAACTTCAACCTACCACTCATCATTATTTCTAATTTTTAGGCTTTTATTTTTTTTATATTTGTATATAAATAATGACTTTTCATTAATATATATATTAAACCTTAAACTCTTACAAATTATTTAATAACCATTTTCTATAATTAAATATATATATATTAATATATATTTTGGATATTCATTAAATAACTTAATTTCATAAATTTGTTTGTATAAACAATAATTACATATGTATTTATAAGAACATGATCGAATTATTAGAAGTCATATACATTGTAGAAGTCATAATCATATTAAGAGTAATCAAATTATTGTAAGATTTGTTTTCGTCATGAATTTTGTTTATACCTAGGTAATCATTTGAGATATATATGTGTGTGTGTGTGTGTGTGTGTGTGTGTGTGTGTCCGACGGAATCATAGTTATCTAATTATTATGCACATAAAACTTGTATCAATATGAACAAAACAATCATTAATAAAATTACACTTTCTTATACAAAAGACAATAAATCATTCTATATAAGGTACGTTAAGTCGTTAAATACCTAACTCTTATCCAAATTTTAACTTATAAATAATCATATTAAGAGTAATCAATATAATTACACATAAACCATAATTACCTACGTATATATATGTATATGATCGAGTCCAAGTTATTGGAACTAATATACATAAAATATGTATAGTTATATTATAATTTTGAAAACCAAACATTAAATAAAGTTTCAATAAATTACGTACTTCTACACAAAGGATGTTAAGTCATAGAGTCACTATTTATGTTCAAATTATTAGCAAATTTTCACTCTTCATAGACAAATCACACATAACATTTGCCATTACTCACAAAATTTCATTCATAACTCAAAATCATTCATCAATGTAGACATATGTGTAACTTCACTAATGTGGTGTGTGAGATTCCCCTAGTCTGCTGAAGTCATTAGTTAAAAACAACTCTACCTGAGTCATTTTCTTTCCTTCAACTTCTTTCTCCTGTCCCTGCATCACTTGCACTCAATAATTCATTAGCAATGACAATCCCAACAAAAATTCTTATTGATCATTTAATTGTATATAAATCATTTCAGTAGATTCGATCTCCTATCTTATTTCATTAACATTTCTATTTTCATTTCATTTCAATTTCATTTGAAAAATAAACATTATTTTCCTAGTTAAATAATTATGGGAAAATAGGGTTCGTGACATCCTTCCCCTCTTAAAAGAGACATCATCTCGATGTCTTATTATTCTATCAATAAGCACATACTTTCTTAGTATCATACACATTAACCATACATTGTGGTCTCAATCAAATATAACAAAAATAGTATCATCTATACTTTCCAAATTTACAATAAGTAAATCAAAATCAGAGTATTGAAGTATTTCGTGCATCAAGCAAATACTACTCTAAGAAAACAAAAGATGAATATGATAGTCATTCATCGCATCATCCTCCCAAATAGCACTATCATCAGAATATCAATCCGAGTGGATCCAATATTGAGTGAAATCTCTGCTAAGTAGTCTTAACACTACTTCGATCAATAATTTGGATGTGCTCCACTAGCACCTTTCCTGGATCCTATATCCATAAGCAACTAGATTCATACTTCCAACACATCGAAGGGTCCCACATATCTTGGTACCAACTTGATGATTTCCTAAATAAAATAAAGCTCTTATGATGCTTCTCTCTCAAAAGAATTTCTTCTTCAGTAACAATTATCTGAGAGTCTTGTTTCTATTGTCATAGCTTTTTCTTGTCTGTCGATTATCTCTTCCAATATATTCTTGATCAATTTCATTTGCTCATTTATTTATTTTAAGAATATTAGAACCAATGATGATCCTATCTTTATTCTATCCCAACTAACAAATGTTTGTCATTTTTGTCATAAACATCATAATGGGTATCATTCCTTAAAAATGTATGAAAGGATTTTGTTGTATGCCAACTCAGTCCAAAGGCAAATATTTCTTCCATTTGTATTTCTAATTCATGTGATACATCAAAATGAATTTTCCACAACCTGATTAACTCTTTCTATTTTTCCACTCGTTCATCTATGTAAAGATGTCATGTCGATTTAATTTAGTTCCCAAAGATATATTCAATATTTTCCAATTCCAAAATGTCAACCAAACATTCCTATTTGATATTTCTATTTTTTAAACTCTATGCAATTGATAAGTTGAATGAGTAAATGTCTTCACAAGATTTAATGATTCATCTTTATATGTATCCAAGTACGAAATATGCAATCTCTGTCAATCCGTTGACACTATCCAACTATAATATCTTGCTTGTTCTTACTCAAAAGCTATTCTTGAATAAATTTTATATTGATTTCCTGCCACCTATACTCAGGTTTGATACAAAAGTCCTATTATACAATCTTGCTCAACATTGTGCCACATACTCAACTATCTTTTCCAAAGTTCTTAGGTTTGTCACATCTTTATCAACAGTCTCTAGATTAACTAGATATTTCGAAATGTTTTTAAATATGGTGAAATATTTACATCCTCAAGTTTTTTCCTCTAAGTGAGTACATCCTTTATTGACGTTCTTAATTACCCTCAAGTTCTTTTCTCAAATTTATCAAATCTATGATCCAAAATATCTACTTTCAAAACCTCAATAATGTTTTTCTTCCAAATACATCTATTGCTATCTCAAGTTTGACTTTATAGTAAACATGGTAGATAAAATTCCCTTGATGTATGAGCACCCATCATTTGACTTCCTTTTTATTTCCAACTATTCCAACCAACTCAATCTTCTTCATACCTTAAACTTCTATCAATCCATAAAATTTCCAAACTACTATGTATGCTCTTAACCGACAAATAACAAGGCAATCATGATGACAAAAAATTTCCTAACATCATAACATATGTTATACAACTACTAGCACAATCTTACACTCAATTATCTCAAATATGTTTTTATGCCAAAGACTATATATTCTTGGATGTTTAAGACTCCATAACCTACTTTAACAAAAGACATTTTGCATGGTCACATGATCTCTAAGGTAAAAACCAAGGAAGTAAGATCTCATATAATTGAAGAACTAATTTGAATTTGTCTATCTACTAAATATATATATTTATCTTTGCAAGGCCTATCCTCTACTTATGCGACACATTGAATTTACTCAAACTAAAAATTACACAACACATAGTATTATTGCCCTAACTGACACAACACCTATGTTTGGTACACTCTCTGCTCTTACTCTCTTGGACATACCATCAGGGGTTCACTATGATCATGATAAGGACACATACTAGAATATAGAGTCCTATGAAGATTTCATCATATCCTCCATAATTCCTATCCATATAGTACCTACCTCGTACACTATAGACATAGTCTATTAAAGCATCTCAAGCATATAGGTTCTAATAACAACCATCATTTATCAATTAAATCTCAGCCACAACTTACTATATAAGCATCCAACTCTTACTCAATAACTATATTCCAATGAATGTGTCCATTAAGGATGTCATTCTAGGAGATAATCTTTCTCCATCTATCTGGACACCATGTTGATTTTGGAAAAAGCAACTTTACTTATCGATTGTTCATAAATGATATCACCCAAATTTATATTTCTTCTCATGGAGTCAATGAGGTGCATCCTTTCGACTTATATAAACTAAATATAGTTAACTTAGTAGGAAGATACTCATATATATATTCTTCATCTATCTCCTCAATAGGCTAGTCCAACTATTCTTGTCTCCCAACGGAAAGGTAGGTGAGATTTTTGTTGCCCTACTCAGCTTGCTTAGCTATTTCTTCTCTCTTGGTTTTAGAAGTTGATACCTTTCTTCTTTCATCCTAGAAGTAGACAACTGCCTTCCTTAACCTTATAATTCTCATCTTCAATATCCTGAATTCATTTCAGAGTAAGAGGGAAATATTTCTTCCTTAATCAACCATCCTCGTTCGTCTAGGTCGTTGTCATCAATTCACCTTTAAAAGGCTCTATGCTCCTTTATTTGCAAGTTTCATGCATTATATATCCAATAGCAAGTTTTTCAAGCACATGACTTCATTCATGAAGCGAACTCAGAGGCCCTAGAGTTATAAACTATGCTCTGATACCAAAATGTAAAGATGTAAATCAAGCTAACCTCAATAATACCCGAAATACTCTTTATTCTTAAATAAACACATAGATGAGTTAATAAGTCTATTTCATTCCAAATTTCCATCCATAGCTTCATTTGATCATTCCATTTAAATCATAATAAACACAAAATTTCTATAAAAAATAAAGATTCTTTATTCTATAAATCGATAAAAGTAGTATCTCAATCATACAATACTTACGCATTTCAAGTTGTCATAAGTTCAATAACAAAATAATACAAAGTAAAGGGTGAGATGCATCTGTTGATCTACAACCCAAGCTATTGCCAATGCAATCTTTAGCATGAAGAAGAGAACAAGATTCAGGCGCTTTTTTCCGCCCATCCTTGAAGCTTACGCTTCCCTGAAATTCTTGGTCAATCAAGAATACCCAACCCTGCACGAATTGTTTTAACCAAAGAATTCGAAAGGCAAGAGGGAATCTGGTGCATGCCTAGATGATACAAGAATTTTCATTTTTCTAATTCTTTCAAGAAACAAGCATTCACTATCAATCAAGGATATGGCAAAGAGCATAAAATAATGATTTCCATCTATTTATTTGGATAATTCAAATAATTACTCGACTGAGTATAATGCCATGCACAACAAAAATAAATAGTTGGAAAAAGAAACTATTCTCTAAGAATCCATATTCAACACCCGTCCCGAAAGGTAACTTTCTATACACAAGCCTATCCATAGCTTGGTTCCCACAAGAATCTTTTAACTAACTGATATAACATCTTTCCTATCACTTTCGTAAATTAAACACTATTTCCTTACTTTCTCATAAATGAATACAATCTTTCGTAATTTGAAAAGCAATTATAAATTGATTGATATTGTGGCTGTAACTCTTCCATTAGAATATTTCATAAATATAAATCTAGATCATTCTTAATCTCTTAAATCCTTTCAACAAAACATACTAGATTTGAGCCTGCCTCAAGAAGCGTGATCCATGGCTATTACAATCCTTGAAAACTTCAGGTTGTCTGCAATATGTCTGGATTTCAATGCTTTCCTCTTCAACACTCTTCTATCTCATGAGATCTCTATTCCTAGTCAATATCCTTTCTATATTATGGAAATTCCTATGATAATAATAAAGTAATTAACACTCATTCACGAGTGTAACTTTCTAAGTTCGACACTAAATCGGAGATGCTCGTCATTGATCTTTTACGACTCGGTCGTAAACACATCAAAATCTCCATTATTCTATTTTCTCTAGTCTCCTAATCTTTTCTCTCTATTCTTTCTAATCTTTTCTTGTCGTTATTCCTCTCTCCCGTGTCTTTCCTTGTGTGTTCATCTTTCTATCCTACATCTCTATTTATCCTAAATTTTCCTATGATCTCTCCCAAATTAGAGGCTCGGTTATGGTGGTTCATTTGAAGTCTTCTTTTGCATACGTTGAGTCTTCCATTTAACTCTCTCACTCAAGTCTACACGTCTAACAAAGATGGTAATTCTAGTTATATAATTTTCTGTAGTTTGAAGTGCATGAGTCGACTATGCATCAACTTTCTATCGTTGGCTTTCCTAATTCCATGGCACACATGCCTGATAATTCATTTCTCTCTACAATTATATGCCACAGATCGTGGATTATCTTCCTAAGCTAACTGAGGAACTAGCACTCTATGTCTTTCTTCACAAAATGAGGGAGTTATCTATGATGAGAAGTGTCTATTGGTTGATGAGTCTGTAGTTATGTGGACTACTTCCTTGTACATCTACCAACTTCCTCTACAACATCATAGGGTAGCATGCAACATAAACACTTAAGTGTTTGTTACGTGCATGATCATTGCCTTCGCTGCTAAGTCTCCAAGTCTGCGTTAGTTGCTAGCCTACGTGCCTAGTCAGCCACCCTTAACTTGCAACATAGTCGGTGTCTGCAACGTGGAGTATCACACATCGGTTTATTTAATTAAGAGTTGGAGTGGTCGGTGTTTATTGCCATGAGGGGTAGTTGTAAACAAAAAGGGAGGAGGGGTGGCCGGTGGTAATACCGACCCCTCCCTTTAATTAAGGGGGGTGGTCGATATTACTATCGACCACCCTCATTATTGTTTAAAACTTCAACCCGCCACTCATCATTATGTCTAATTTTTAGTTTTTAATTTTTTTTAATATTTATATATATAAATAATGACTTTTCATCAATATATATATTAAACATTAAACTCTTACAAATTTTTTAATAGCCATTTTCTATATATATATATATATATATATATATATATTGGATATTCATTAAATAACTTAATTTCATAAATTTGTTTATATAAACAATAATTACATATGTATTTATAAGAACATGATCGAATTATTAGAACTCATATACATTGTAGAATACGTATATATATATATATATATATATATATATATATATATATATATATATATATATATATATATATATATATATATATATATATATATATATATATATATATATATATATATATATATATATATATATATATATATATATATCTGTGTGTGTGTGTGTGTGTGTGTGTATATGTATATATATGTATATGTATATGTATATATATATATATGTATGTGTATATAATGTATATATATGTATAGATATGTATGTATGTCTGATGGAATCGTAGTTATCTAACTACCATGCATATAAAACTTGTATTAATATAAACAAAACAATCATTAATAAAATTACTCTTTCTTAGACAAAAGACAATAAATCATTCTATATAAGGTACGTTAAGTTGTTAAATCCCTTACTCTTTTTCACATTATTTAACTTATAAATAATCATATTAAGAGTAATCAATATAATTACTCATAAACCATAATTACCTATGTATATATATGCATATGATCGAGTCCAAGTTATTGGAACTAATATACATAAAATACATATAGTTATATTATAATTTTTAAAACCAAACATTAAATATAGTTTCAATAAATTAAATACTTCTACACAAAGGACGTTAAATCATAGAGTCACTATTTATGTTCAAATTATTAGCAAATTTTTATTCTTCATAGACAAATCAAACATAACATTTGCCATTACTCACAAAATTTCATTCATGACGCAAAATCATTCATCAATGCAGACATATGTATAACTTCACTAATGTGGTGTGTGAGATTCCCCTAGTCTACATAAGTCATTAGTTAAAAACAACTCTACCTGAGTCATGTTCTTGCCTTCAACTTCGTTCACCTGTCCCTCCATCACTTGCACTCAATAATTCATCAACAATGACAATCCCAACAAAAATTATTACTGATCATTCAATTGTATATAAATCATTTCAGTACATTCGATCTTCTATCTTATTTCATTAACAGTTCTATTTTCATTTCATTTCAATTTCATTTGAAAAATAAACATTATTTTCCTAATTAAGTAATTATGGAAAAATAGGGTTCGTGACATCACCTGATCTATATTGAAAATTTATAAAGACAAGACCTTTTCATCAAATCAATCTAGAATCACAGTCTTCAAGGCAGTTGTCTAATCTATGCAGGAATTTCAGTGCAACACCAAAGAGCCATCCTACACTCACAATTCAGAGAAGAACACTAGAAGACACAATGCAACTAAGGGAGTTTTCAATTCTCTTATTTAAGCATTTTGTTTCATTGATTTATGTTTAAGGTTGCTAAATTAGTTAAGAATTTTGTGATTCGTCCTTTTAGTCTAATTAGCTATGTTTAACCTAACACACACACACACACACAAATAATGGTATTTCTTTGAAAGGAAATCTATTCCAATATAGATCTTTACTTATATGACCATAGCACATTTGCTTGAGAATTATTTGGCTAGGAAATATCTGTGAATGATCGAGAATGTGCATTTACATGTCTCTCCTATTGTTATAATTTATTGATTAATATACCTAATCATGTATTCTTTAATATCCACAACCAATACATTGCATCATATCATCCTATAATCATATAAATATGAAAAAAGTTAAAACAATTCTCAATGATCACATACATGTAAATAAAAAGGAATTAAAAACATCACTAAGAATATATAAAAAAGATACCATAAATATTAGAATGTATCATGATGTACCATCAAATTTAATACAAATAATCTATTTTATTAATATAGACATTATATTTGAAAGTTTTGATATCTAACTAAGTTCATTGGAAATAATGGCCAATTCTATGTAAAAGCTATAGGCATTTTTATGGTATTTTTTCTCCTTTTAAATTATCCCCTAATGTTCATTTAAATATTAAAACTGAGAAAAAAATGGTCATTAATTTGCCGATAGGGAATTCCTTGTGGGGTTGCACCTCCACCAGAATTGTCTCACGCCGTAAAATTTCTTCTTTTTCCGATTGCCCATCAGTTATTCTGGGAGTCTCCTTTTGCTGTAGGTAGACAATACTGTGCCTTCCCACGTGGTACTTGCTACATCCCACATGTGAAAAATCTATTACAATTAATGATTATTATCCTCCTATCTTTGATAGATTATTTGAGCAACAAATATTGGAAAATAACACAACTGCAATTTCACAAACTCATAAAAATGTGCAACACAATGAACACAATATTTTCAGACAATTGTCCTTGGAAAAACCCCGAAGGGAAAACTAGTACTGCTGATGAGGAATATGTATTAAATACAGAAAATCAAGAGATACAAATACTGCTTGCCTGTTACTGGCAGAGCTTCGACGACCTCCCAATTTCTCTTGCTGAGATTCTACCCCGCTACTATCCCAGCGCTATCACTGCTCCCTTGCTAACATTGAAAGACTACTTGCTAACATTGCAAGTTCTTCACACAATTCATTCATTCATTATTTTCCAAATGCCCCCTGACCCCCTTATATACTACTCTCGTTGGAAAACCAATGGACGAGATTAATTCTCAATCAATGGTCGAGATTAAAAAAAACTAAACAACCCTAACCAAATTGGTTGCTAGAAGTTTCTAAAAAGAGTCAAATAATTAATAAGAATTGTTTGAATTCTAACTACATTTGTTAGCAAATAATTATTTACTAATTATTTAGAAAATGGACAAACAACTGTCCTAGCTAACAAACTAACAAACTAACACTCCCTCTTAGTGAGGAAGTTGTTCTTCATGACACCCAACTTCTCTTTGAAGAAGATGAATTTCGCCTTCCCCAATGCCTTTGTCAAAATGTCTGCTACCTGTTGATCTGTAGGTATAAATTGTAGCTGAACAACTCCACACTATATACAATCTCTAATGAAGTGATACCTGATGTCTATATGTTTCGACCTATCATGAAACACTAGATTCTCAGTCAACTTAATGCAACTCTGATTGTCGCAGCGTATCACTGTAGTCTCCACCTTCTGACCAAACAAGGCTACTAGCAACTTCCTAAGCCATATACCTTCACATGTCGCCATGCTAGCTCCTATGTATTCTGACTCTGTAGAACTCAGAGCCATAGACTTCTGCTTCCTACTGAACCAAGAGAACTCCTGATCCCAAACTGAAACAACACCCTGAAGTGCTCCTCTTGTTTATTGTACTACCTGCCCAATCTGCGTCAGTATAGCCCATCAGCCTAATTCCTTCACCTCAAGCATATCTAATCCCATACTCAATTGTACCTCACAAATAACGTAGCACATGCTTTGCCACTGTCCAATGCACTCCCTTTGGTTCAACCATGAATTGACTAAGAGAGTTAACTGCAAAAGCTATATTTGGCCTGGTGTTGACCAAATACATGAGAGAACCAATCAACTGCCTGAATAATGTGGGATCTACATCCTTCTCCCTGGATGTATCTACCTTCCTCCAATTCATGATCATAGGTGTAGACATAGCTTTGCAATCTTCCATCCTAAACCTTTTCAAGATTTCAATGCAATATTTCCCTTGTCCAAGGAAAATCTCTCCATCTATGTGCCACACCTCCATGCCTAGAAAGTAGTGCATAAGTCCCAAATCCTTCATCTCGAACTCTACTGCAAGGTCCCTCTTGCACTCTTCTATGAGCCCTAGTGAACCTGTTAGAAACAAGTCATCCACATATAGAACAAGAATGAGAATCTCACCCCCAACCACCAAGTATTAGAGATTAGCATCCGCCTCACTCTTCACAAAGCCTATTTCCTGCAAGTAACTATCAATGTGTTCATACCACGCTCTGGGAGCCTGCTTGAGTCCGTATAAAGCTCTCTTTAATCTACACACCTAGGTCTCTTTGTTGTGTGCTACAAAGCCTTCTGGTTGTTCTATGTATACCTCGCCTTTCAACTCACTATTGAGGAATGTTGTCTTGACATCCATTTGATGGATCTGCCATCCCATTTGTGCTGAAATTGAGATTACATCTCATATAGAAGTATACCTGGCAACTGGAGAAAATGTCTCCTCATAGTCTATTCCCTCCTTCAGAGAGAACCCTTTTGCCACAAACCTTGCCTTGTATTTCTCGATGCTACCATCTGCACCATGCTTGATCTTATAGATCCAATGTGATCCAACCACAGCTCTATCCGTTGGTCTAGGAACTACCTCCCAAACATCATTCTGCATAATTGAAGTATACACCTCAACCATAGCATCTTGCCACGATGATGTGCAGCCTCCTGATGGCTAGAAGGTTCACTATCTACCAACTGACTAACTAATGCAACATAGTCATCAAACTTGACTGGTTGTTTCCATTGTCTACTACTCCTCCTAGGAGTACCCACTAACTCGTAAGTATTCTTTTGTGTCTGTTGAACCTTATGATTGTTGTTGTCAATGGTAGAAGATGAAATATCAACCTCCATGTCTTCTTGATGCACTTCTTCTTGCATCTGTTGCTCCATACTCTTAGAACTCTCACCTTCTGAGCCTATGCTTGTACTAGTAACTGTACTAGAGCTTTGTTGACCTTGATTCGGTTGAGTGATCCTTGGAGCTTGTGTTGGCTGCTCACTCTGATCATCTACTGGAAAATCTCTGGACCTTCTAAATGCCTTGTCCTCCATGAACTTGACATTACATCGAACAATAATCTGCCTGGTCCCTGGAATGAATATCTGATATACCTTTGAGGTTTCGTTGTACCCCACAAAGTACCCTCTTTCTGCAGTCTGATCTAACTTGGTACATGTATCCTTTGGAATGTGACAATATGCCAAACTCCCAAAGATCCTAAAGTGACTAACATCAGGCTTCTTCCTAGTGAATGCTTCCTTTGGTGTCATCTTCCCTGGCACCTTATGTGGAACCCTGTTCTGTATGTATACTATCGTGCTACATGCTTTTGCCCATAAGTAACGGGGCAGGTCCTCATCATGTAGCATAGCCCTTGCTGCCTCTGATATGGACTGATTCTTCCTCTCAACAACCCCATTCTATTGCTGGAATAGTCCACTCTCTCCTGATTCCTTCCCTGGTACAAAACTCTTGAAATTCCTTCCCTTTGTACTCGCCTCCATTGTCTGACCGAAGAACCTTTATCTTCCTTCCTGTTGAGTTCTCCACAAGAGCCTTGAACTCTTGGAAGTGACTGAAAACCTCATCCTTGGTCTTCAAGAAGTATATACAGGTCTTCCTAGAGAAATTGTCAATAAAAGTAATAAAGTACTCATATCCTCTGAGAGATTTTGTCGACATTGGTCCACATACATCTGAATGTACTAGATCAAGAACACTCTCAGACCGAGTGTCATTCCTTGGAAAATATGTTTTCACAAACTTCCCCAACACACATCCCTTACATACATCATCATGCTCTGTGCTCACCTCTGGAACACCTATCACAGTCTCATGAAACAATTTAAGTGCTCCATGATGTATATGGCCCATCCTCCTATGCCATAGCTCTCCAAGATCTCTAGGATTATTGCTACTCATGAGTACCTTAGGAGTATCAAACTACAACCTATAAAGTCGACCACTCCTTACTCCAATAGCTATGGGTGATTTCCAATCCTTATGCTTAATCAATACATGTGCCCCTCTAAAGAATACATTGTACCCTTTGTCTTCAAGGATAGATACAGAAATCAAATTCACCCCTAAGCTTGGAACATGCAACACATCATGAAGAGGAATCATCTTACTATTCTCCCTTTGAAACTGAACAGTCCCTTTCCCAACTGAGTTGAGTTTGGACATGTTTCCCATAGAGATCTAGATTCTGGTGCTCTCCTCCTTATAACTGGAGAAGTATTCTCTAACTCTTGTCATATGAAATGATGCCCCACTATCTATGTACCAAACACTCTATGAGGTTGAGCTAACCATACACTCTATGAGTGCAAACTTATCTTCCATTCTATTCGAGAGCTCATCTACACTTGCTGAAGCTGCAACTTGCTTCTTGCCTTTCTTGTCATTCTTCTTCCTTTCTGGGCAATCGCTGACATAAGTGGCCAAACTCGTGATAGTCGTAGCAATTTATCTTCAACAAGTCTTTCTTCTTCTTCTCACCTTGTGGATTTGATCCTTTATTGGAACCCTTCTTTGCTTTTCCTTTACCCGATAGGGCAACAATCTCCTGTTCTGCCTCACTTTTATGACTTTTATTGTTGGCTCCATTGACAAGGCTTAGTCTAAGCTCCTCCTGAGTGAAGTCACTCCAAAGTCGATCCCAATTTGGTAAGGTGTCTCGTTCATTCACAACTTGAACAAAGACATCCCACTGCTTAGAAAACCCATTTAGGGCTATCTGTACTAGCTCATCATCACTTGGTGTATCTCCAACAACTGCTAACTCATCCTTGACAAGTCCAAGTCTGGTGAGGTAACTCGTCACATCTTCTCCCTTATTCATTCAGGTATTCCTCAGCTTTTCTCTAAGAATCAGCTTCCGATTAGTGGTAGCATTTTGGTATAGATTCAGAATGGCATCCCACATCTTCTTTGTAGTATCTAGCTTTGTAATATGTGGAACTATATGGTCCTTGACACCATCAAGGATTAGCCTCCTCGCCTTGGAATCATCCTCCTATATGCTACAAGCTATGTTGCATCTGTAGGTACAATCACAACAGTGGTAACATATTCTTTAATACCATTCTCTTCTAGCAATAAAGAAATTCTGGCTTTTTAGACACCAAAATTAGAGGCTCCATCCAATCTGTCCTGATCTCTTAAACCAACTGAGGCCATTTCAAAGGTTAAAGCAAATAAAAATTCTAAAGAGGTTAAAATAGGTTTTATAAACCCTCAGTTTCCTTCCCCTAGGGTAAATCTCTTCTACCCTTAACTTAGCTCTGATACCATGTGAAAAATCTATTGCAATTACTGATTATTATCCTCCTATCTTTGATAGATTGTTTGAGCAACAAATATTGGAAAATAACACAACTGCAATTTCACAAACTCATAAAAATGCGCAACACAATGAACACAATATTTTCGGACAATTGTCCCTGGAAAAACCCCGAAGGGAAAACCAGTACTGCAGATGAGGAATATATATTAACTACAACAAATCAAAAGATACAAATACTGCCTTCCTGTTACTGGCAGAGCTTCAACAACCTCCCAATTTCTCTTGCTGAGATTCCACCCCGCTACTATCCCAGCGCTATCACTGCGCCCTTGCTAACACTGCAAGACTACTTGCTAACACAGCAAGTTCTTCACATAAATCATTCATTCGTTGTTTTCCAAATGCCCCTTGACCCCCTTATATACTACTCTTGTTGGAAAACCAACGGCTGAGATTAAAAACAACTAAACAACCTTAACCAAATTGGTTGCTAGAAATTTCTAAAAAGAGTCAAATAATTAATAAGAATTGTTTGAACTCTAACTACATTTGTTAGCAAACAATTATTTACTAATTATTTAGCAAATGGACAAACAATTGTCCAAGCTAACAAACTAGCAAACTGACACCACAAGCGAATCATATTTGGTTGTAAATCTTCTCCACCTTGTCGCGTGCAGGATTTTCACAAGGTAATCATGCAAGGACTCACCACAAATTTGGGGGACTATATTTGTCTTCAAAGGAAGAATCAGGCTGAAAGGAGGAAAGAAAATTATGGCGGTTCTTTAATTTGGTTGCAAAGTGTTGTAAAGAAGAGGTTGGAGTATGGAATTTTTTATTCTTAGGTGACACAGATAAAAGACAAGTGAGTTTTTCTGTAGCACTATTTAATAGGAGGAACAACTGTAGCAATGTTACTTTTTTGTACTAATGGATTCACACAACTTAGCCACAAGGAATATACAAGAAAGAGGCACGTTTGTTGTGAGATTAGCAAGATCTCTGCTTCACTCGCTCTATCAAACACCCATTAATCTTTGTCAACCCTTCTCTGTGCTTATAGTATGTCACTCCGGCTGACATTGTTGTCTTCTTGTTATTCTATCACCAAGACAACCCGCCTTCATTTATCTGGTTGATTTTTCTACATAAGAAAAGGCTTTCAACATCTTCTCAACCATTCTGAGTGCTTCCTTTGGTTCCTCTATGCACTGCCATTCAAACATATACAGGGGAAATGACTGGTTATTAGTAATTGCTATAGCTTATATTCTTTGTCTTGTGCTTATCATCTCTTCTTCCTTTCTCCTGCTACCACAAGGTACTGTTTTTTTAAAACAGCTGTTTATTTATATTTTATTGGCGTTAACTGTGTACTGAATGAAATCAAGTGTGTATATTCTGTGCAGGAATAGTTGTGCGAGAGAATACAACTGAGACTCCATAAACACTTCCAACCTGACCAGCTTTTAAATTTGATTAGGCACATATGTTGCTAAGTCATTTGTTGTGATAATAATGGCATTTTTCCTGTAAATTTGATATGGATGTTCATTTACTCTATAATGGTTAAGATTAGGATTATGCTTAGGGTTAGTATAATGTTTATTGTTAGGGTTAGGGTAAAGATTATTGCTAGGGTTAGGGTAAAGATTATTGTTAGGATTAGGGTTTGTTTAGAGATTAGTTTTCATTGAATTAGATTTATTATCTTTATTTTTTTAAATAGCTTGCTAAATACATGTTTATATAAATAAATTTGAATACTATTTAAATATCAAACAATTAAATCTTGTCTTATAAGGAAGTATAATGGTTAAGTAATATATTTTTAAATATAAAGATGAAAAAATGTATTGAGTTAATAATTTATATGAGGCTTGCCAATCTTGAAAGGAATTGTGACACATCAATTCACGAAAGAGATAATGAATTAGAAATAGATCATTGACAACAGAAGAGAAATGCTCAAGATTCCACACAAGACAAAAACCCTTGTTTCTCTAATATAATACATTTCTCAAGTTACCTATCAAAATATACCAATAATTGGTAATATAAGTAGCTTAATATTTTATTAATGGATGATTATTTCAAAACACGTTTATAGTTTAAATTGGAATCCATAAAAATAATATGAAATTTCACTAATATAATATATGTTTCAATATTTGTCTTGATTTTTTTGGCACTTTATCTAAATCTTGTCCATATCTATGCATTTTCCTTATATATAATATAAATCACATTCACAAAAATGAGATTTTGTTGAGGAATTGGATAAATTAAAAAGTTTCATAATTATATTATTATGATGTTATTAACATTCATCAATTCTTATCTCATAATGGATTTTTTAATTATCATAGGTTTACTTGAATTAATCAATCCTCTCATGATAGCAATATCACCCATTAAAGTACAAGGCTTAGCTTTATTATTGGATTGTGATTATTCAATTCTATGTCCTAAGTGTTGAATTGAAATGCTCTATTATAATTTTAAAAATTCATTATGTCTGTGCATTTCTCTAATATAAGTTTGATCCTTAGCATTGTAAGGAAGTTAAGTAGCGGAAACAACTTCCTACACTAACCTTGAGAGGAGGGTAATGCAAAACTTTTTCAGATCATTACAACAGTTACAGAAAATAGAAATAGATATAATAGCATTCATACCACAACACAGTGATTTACGTGGGGAAAACCCTTTCGGGAGAAAAACCCCACCATCCAAAAGCAGCTCAATATTTTATTCAGCAATCAAAAACAGATTACAACATACTTGCAGAGCAAGCTCTTCGCAGGAGTAGCACTAATCAGAGATTCAGAGGCAACTCAATAGCCATGAGACTCTTACACACAACCTCTATCTCACACACCTCATAAATAGGAGATACAATACAAGAAACCGTCAAACGGTATTACAAAACCATGGGCTAAAACCACCCAATAAGGTGTAGCCGACCTTATCTCCCTTCTATGACATGTTAAAGCACACATCAACACGTGTCGCTCCCTTTTACAGCTCATTTATGTATCCGATACAAATTATTTTTCCTATTTCAGGAGTACAAACTTCCGGAGGCCATAACTTGAGAACCGGGTGTTCGATTGACGAACCGTTTGAAGCGTCAGAAAGCTCGCGAAGTGCTCTATCACCTCGTAACCCGCTTCGCCGGTTACGGCCACTTTTCAGGGCGTTTCAGAGCCTCTAAAGTCCCCAAAATTAAGTTTAAATATTTTATTGCACCCCTCCAAGATGAAAACATTAATATCTTCAAAACTAGCTGTGACCTTGCGACGCAACTTTACCGGAATGCTTATCTAGCCAACCAGAAGCTCCAGGGAGAGTTTCGCACCATTTCGTGCTCAAATAAAAACTTACTATAAATAGTAACCTCGCATAAATGCAAGGTTGAGACACCATTTTTCCCAACAAGCATTTCCAGTTGTTTAGATATAATGCATAATTTCCTCTCATGAAGGCCATCAATTAACCATATATCAAGTTTCCACAATTCCTAGAATTATTGCTAAGTTGATTCACGACTAGATTGTGTTCAAGAACTTTTTCACCAACATTTTGGACCACAATAAGTTTTCTTAAATGTGGAAAAACAACCAAATAGAAACAAATAAAAGATATTCTTAAATGTGGCAAAACAACCAAATAGAAATGAATATTTAGTCAAAGATAAATAGTAAAATTACAATGAAAAAATATTAACAAACGGTAGACATGGATATTTCATTACAATTGTATAATTATAATTTTCAAAATCCTAAATTCTCAACTAATCATATTGGTATTATTAATTTTTTCATAAGTTATTATATATTTAAATATATATAAATTAGATTAAAATAATATAATCTTAAAGTAGTAAGATTAATAATAATATTTTTACTTATTGAAGTATTTAAATAATACAATTAGTACATTAATTTTTTTAAATAAATTTGTGTTAGTGTTTAATTAAAATTTATTTGTGTTAATGTTTAATTGAAGTTTAATTACATCTAAAGGGTTCCAAGTAGGATAGAATAAAGGTAATAAGATTGAGATTAGAATTAGGTTAGCTATTAGGGTTAGAATAAAATTTGGGTTATATTGAGTTTTACAATTACAATTAGGGTTAGGGTTACAACTGTTAGAATTAAGTTTACACTTAGAGTTAGAGCTAGGACTAGACTAAAATTTGGATTATATTTATAATTAGGGATAGGTTTGCAATTAGAGTTATGATAAAATTTTGATTCTAAGAATTAATAATATAATTATAATGAATGTAAAAGTTAGTATTGATGATGCAAGTGTAAAACAATAAACTTCGAGGGATTGAGTTCTGAACAAAGATGCATCTCAAGGCAAGCTAGATGGAATTATGGCATATTTAGGGGAATAGCACCAGTAGTTGAGCACCCTAACTTCGCGCTTCTCAAAATCCTACATGGAAATTCCAAATCACTCCCATTTTTTACAGTAACTTACTTGGCAAGTCCCCTTCTTATAACTAAGCTTTTAGCACCACATCATCAAGTATGGTGCCACATCAGCATGCTTTTTGCTAAGGTATCCAAAACAACTCCCAAAAAAAGTGAGACCAATAGGCCTAGAAAAGAGGCCCCGATAGTTGTGCAGCTGATTTGGCATCACCTGATTGGTTACTTTTTACAATATTAGTACATTTCCTAACAACTATTGGTACATTTCCTAAAAACTATTGGTACATTTCCTAACAAAAAATGATATTTTATATTTCAAACAATATGTTTTATTTGTTCAATTTTTGGAACAAAAGGTATCAACAACCCTCACAACAATTGGTACATGCTCAACTACTAGTGCTCTTCCCCTAGCATATTATGGATAATCTACAACTTTGATTGTTAGGATGTTGAATAGGTATGTAAGGTTGTCTGTCATACATATTTTTAGATATTCATCTATTATGAATGTTTTTTTATTGATGTTTGAATTGAACATTTTAATTAATGCTCCAACAATTGTAGTATTAGCTCCAAGGACATTATATTTATTATAAGTTCCATCTACTTGATAATCTTGGATTTTTATTTTGATCTAGGAAGAGAGGAATACTTCCATGTAAATAAAGTTCATGGAGTGCAAGGAGGCGTGATTGAAATATCTTAGTATATTTTTATCTTTGAATATTCTAAGATAGAGGTGGAAAATTTTTGATCTAGAACCTTGAGAGTGAAAAAAGATTTAAAGATAAAGCTACATGCTTAAGGCATGATGTTTAGAGATCTAGAAATACTTTTAGCATGTGAATAATTTTTTATAATTTCTGTGTGATTTAGACAATGTTGGTGTAACTAAGAGAAGAAAGATGTAAAGCTTAGCAATTATCCATCTCACTGTACATCAACACCCTAATCAGTCTACTAGTATATTGAATTATGTAAAGAAAAATATAAAAGTTGCAAAAAAACTAAGATATTCTGGCTAATTTTATTTGAAGAAACCAGGTACTCTTCTTTTTTAATACTTTATCTCTTGCACAATGTTGGTTTAATTTTTCTCTATCTTACCATTACCTTATAATATTTGGTGTTACGAGGACCCCCACAAAAACCATGCAAGTAACTTACAACAAGATTCTACACATATTGTGTTTTGTTATAAAGATGTAGGAATAGAAATAAAGAAAAGGCATCTCTCAACTATTGTGGAACAACCATTTTATTTTTACAGTAGAAACTGGGAGATACCTTACTAGACATAAGTTTTCTCTAATACAAAAGGGATCAAATCATAAGGGACCATGGGATATCTCAATTGATTGAGGAATCTCTCAAGTGATTGTGGTTTAAACCATTTTATTTTACTGTAGAAGTTTTTAAAAAATTCCCTTTATGATTGTCTACAATAAATTTTTTTTTTTCTTACCTAGCATTTTTCTTCCACTCGCTGATATCAAAACCATTACACAATGAAAGAATCACTCCACATTTTGGCAAGTTCTTAGTGGGCATTCAAATTTCAAGCATATCCTACAATTTAAACTTTGTGAGTAGCTTAAACTTTTTTTTCAAGGCTTAAACTTTGTATTACAACTATGGCTAGCTACCCACATAACTCTTATGGAGTTCCCCACCAAACCAGTATGGCGACTCTCCTTCCATTCCAAACCAATATGGAGATTTTGCTCCTACTCCCGGTGAGCAATATGAACAAAACCCAAATGGATAGGCCCTTCCTATCAACCCTAATCATACCCCCACCATCACTCCTTATGAAAAATCTACTGCTCCTTACTATTGCCATCCACCTATTAAATAGCAACCATTGTTTGCACTAGCCACAGACCACCTACTTCATGTGGGCAATATGGACAAAACCCAAATTGATAGGGCCCTGCCTACCTATCAATCCTGATCATAACCCACTTCCGCTCATGAAAACTCTATTGCTCCTTCCTGTTGGCATCCATCTATTCAACAACAATCATTGTTTGCACAAGGCATAGACCTGGGAATTAGAAGACCTTTTCAAGCTTATGATCCAACTCTACCGATTTTGAAAAATAATGTGTTTATAGATTGCATCAAATAAATTATTACCTATTTCTTCATCCCCAATTTAACTATTTTTTGAAAAAGGATAGTTATATTTATAGGTTACTAATAGTAGTATCAGTAGAAAAGAATGGTAGATTTATTTTCATATTAGACTACTTCACCTCTCAAAATAGTTGACTTGTGTGTATACTTTGTTATTTTTATATTTAATTTTATTTATTAAAATATAGTCTATGATAGTATTATAATGATAAATTTATTGATCGTAGTGAGATACATTCATTTAGTAGTAATAATTCTATCATTTAATTTGTTTCTATCTTTTTCTGTATTATATGTTACATATTACATTTTTATGTTAGCATCTTTTTATCATTTGCTCTTATCACACAAGATTTAATAAATTAGATGTATCAATAATAGTTACAATTAAGTGGAGGGAAAGTTGGATATTATTTTATTTTCTATCTCACATATCCATTGGTCACATAATGTTAAGCATCTTAATTACACAAATCTTTTATTGTGTCTTTTATGATCAAATTATGATGCTTATTGTTCAGATCAACTTATTATATGGTTATAATTCCTCTTAATAAATCATGATCATGTTATCATGGTTAGAGTTTCTACTCCAACATTTCTCTTTCCTTGATTCACCCCTTTCGAGGCAAACAATTTATTTATTTCACCAATCACTTTCGACCTTTTTTGTGGTTCAAAGTTAACTCTAAATGACAACACTAATTATTTTTTCTTTAAGTTGTGTTTATGTTTTAGACAAGCATTCTTATTCATACACATCTACATGTTTTTTACCTACCTACATATGATATTATAATATCTATAGAGTGATTGAGATACCAACATGTGACACACATCCCTTAAGTTAGCTATATGTATCACCTATACAACTTGTGTACTAATTAGGTACATTAAGAAATGTGTATTCCTATAATCAGTTTACTCTTTTACCCCTAGATTATATCTTGTTATGAAAACATAGAATAAAAGAGGTGAATTTTATTGTAAAAACATGTAGCTTGACTATTGTACGTGCTAACCCTCTCTTGAAGAGTGATATCATAGTAAGTTCTCTCATAAAAAGTAATGTCTAAATTATTTCTCTTTTTTATTTTTCTTGCACAGTTCCCCTCTATTTCTTCTTTTGCAACCCCTTATGAATTCGTTGTTTTTTACGTTTTAGAACTCTTTTCCTTATTACCGCTTGAATATTTCTTGCACAAATCAATGCGCTTCACTACGTTTTACTTCCTAACTATTTTTATTAGTTTGGAACTTGCCATATTAAAGTGTAAATTTTATTCCTCTATACCCACACTCCATCACTTGTAAACTTAAATGATCTTATATAATTTTTCTAATTCGTGTGCTATCTTTGTACCTGGTTTTCTCTGTTCTTTATAACTATGATCTTTCTCAATTCTTTATCTCCTTAATTGCCCACCATGCATTACCAATTGTAAAGCATGTATCTTATATTGGCTAGAGGAAGACCAAGCATTGATGTTCTCTATTTTGGTGACTCACTTATCTGTTTCACACAATCCTTTGTTCTTATCTCTGTTTTCTGAGAACTCTTGTCTTGTACCCCTCTTGTTTGTTTCAATGAAATTGGTAGTCTATATATTTTTAAAACTAAAAAGGAAAGCCTTTCATATCCAGCACTTTCATTTCTGTTTCCTTCTTTTAACTACCAATTAAGTGTTGCCATTGTCTAAGCATTTATTCCTATTTTTAATTTTCTTCTTTTTGATGTTTCTTTGCAATATCTCCGATCTAATAGTTATTCCAGCATCTATTCACCTTTTCTGCCCTGTTAGCCACTGTATATTTTGTCTTTTCACTGCACAGTTCTATCTTGTTTCAAGTGTTTAACTCTGTTCCTTTCTTTTCTTGTACAACCCATTGTTTTTACCCTAGATAGTATTGTGCGGGATATATTTTAGGTTTTTATTTTAAGTTTCATAGAATGAATATTTTTCACATACCTATTGGCCTTACAAATTGGACCTTTGCCAGGTCAAGCCGCTAGTTAGCTGATAGGCTATTTTCACATCGGCATAGCCCACCTGAAATGTCTCACGCACCCACAAAAAATATCATGTCGAGCCGTATTTTCTAAAGTTCCGATAGCGGGTAATTTCCAGAGAGTAGATGTAAGGAAATCTATGGTGCGGAAACACTCTCCTAATGTCAATTCACAAAGGATGTAAGCAACAATATCTATCTACTTCCTAAATTGCAGGATCTCGAGATGACTTAAACTGAAGAATAAAGAACATATAAAAAACATGCACATATACACAGAGATTTTTACTGTGGGAAACCCTTTTAGGAAAAAACCCACACACCAAAAAGTCGAGCGTCTCCCTTGTATTATAGTAAACAAAGTTACATACAATTGACAATGAACTTTTTGCATAGGCTTAGATTGTATTACAATCAACCCGAATTACTATCACACTCATTTCCTAATGAAACTTGCAGCAGTTTATACACACTGCAATCCGTTATGAAACTTGGTGTTGTAACTGTCACTACACAAAAAATGGTTACTGACAGCCTTGTCACTCATCCATCCATGTGACAGTCATAAAAATATGTACAGACACCACCATATGAGGGATGCTACATTGTGGTCATCATATGCCATTAGAATCACCATACGGGTAAGCAATAGCAACTACCGGAACCACCGTACGGGTCTGGATTGGTAACTACCAAAACCACCGTACGCGTCAGCATTGGCAACTATCAAAATCATGGAATCAACGTACATGTCAGCATTGGAAACTACCATACGGATTAACTCAATACGTACAAGGCAACAACCATACAGTATGTAGGAGACAACAACCGTACGGTATATATGGGTTCGTACGTACTGAAGAGGGGAAAAGACTTGTGAGGTGGATTAGATAGCAAGTATGCAAATCAAACATATAATCATATGAAATCCAAAGACATGATTTGAAATTCTCAAAAAAAGAATGAAATGCATATACCTCACAACCAATACCTTCTCCTTCGGATGAAGCTTGATGAAGTGAAGGCGCCCTTGGATGATGCTCCACTTGATATGCTCCTCTTGCTTGCTTGATGTGGATGGCTCTCCAATGTTGTGCATAATATGAAATGGATTTTAGGAGGATGATATGGATTAAATGGTTAAGTGTGGATGAGATATGATTTGGACATGATAATGTTGCTAAGATGGTTTCCTAGACTCAAAAGGGCAGCATAAGATTACTGAATTTGGAGATGAAGAATGAAGGGATGGAATCCTCAATTTATAGGAAGAGGAGAGGAAAAATGGATGGCTAGGATGTATTCAAGATGAAGGGCTAGGATTGCTTGTGAGCTCCCACAAGGCCCAAGAGAGGGTGTGGATACCAAGATATATGCCTTAAAGGCATTTTTTGTCTCCACACTCCTCAAGGTACATTGGGAAGACTTCCCAAGGTACCTTGAGAAGAGCAAGGTGCATTGGGAAGACTTCCCAATGTGCTTTGAGAGGAGCAAGGGATGTGACATTCCTTGAAGAATGGGGAGGAGGAATTTAAAATTATTCAAAAAGGGATAATCATGGGGATTGGAGGAATAAGAAGAAATTAAAAATTCCTTGGGAGAGGAGATGCCTAGAGGATTGTGAGATTTTAAAAATCTCACATTCACCTAGGAAAAGAGCATTAAAAGCTAGTGGTTGGATGGAAGAGACAAGGAGTTGACTTTGTGGCTAATCATGATGATTAGCCATTAGCAATTCATTAGGAGGTGGATTAGAGGAAATTTTAGGTGGGATTAGGATTTGTAGGAGGATTTGACTAGGAGAGAGAATGAGTGGAGCGAATTAAAAATTAGAAGAATAAGGTTAAGTGAGTTTTAGGGAGTTTCTAGAAGAATTTATTAGATTAATGATGAATTAAGAAGATGATTTGTAGGAATCATGTAGGTTATCTAATTAATTGAAATTAATTAGCCAAGAGGAAGATTTGTGAGGATTTAATTTTTTAGAAGAATAAAGAAAGGGATTGATTAATTAAATAAATCAGTCACATACTATAGTGATAATATTAATTATATTTAATTAATATTGAGGAGAATTTGAATTAACATAATTAATTAATTAATTATGTGAGGAATTAAAAATAATTAAAAATAATTATTTTCAAGTGTCTACATTTTGCCCCTCTTTGAAGTGAGGTGTGATGATGCGTTGATTCAAAGAATAATCTCATTTTTTTTTATGATGATATTGATTTGGTAGGATTTCCTAGCTCTTAATTGCTAAATTCTAGTATGATGATGCCCCCTCGGGAGATCAATTGAGATAATTGATTTTTAGAGTTTTGCAAGATTGATATCCTGATAGATTTGGTTTGATTTCTGCAACTGTGGATTGATGAAATTGCAAGTTCTTCGATTAGCTTGATGGCTTAGGTAGGTAAGATTGAAAAATCTTGTTTGATTCAATTGATAAGATCTAGATTTAGTCTGGTTTCAGGAAGGATTCATCCTGTATAAGATAAAGATGATCAAAGCGTCTAGTTTCAGGAAGGATTCATCATGTATAAGACATGATTGATCACAACGTTTGGTTTCAGGAAGGATTCATCCTGTATAAGACATGATCAGAGAATCTAGTTTCTAGAAGGATACATCTTGTATAAGACATGATTGATCACAACATCTGGTTTCAGAAATGATACATCCTGTATAAGATGTGATTGATCACAACGTCTAGTTTCAAGAAGGATACATCCTATATAAGACATGATCAGAGTGTCTAGTTTCATGAAGGATTCATCCCGTATAAGACATGATTGATCATAATGTCCAGTTTCAGGAAGGATTCATCCTGTATAAGACATGATCAAAGCATCTGGTTTCAGGAAGGATTCATCTTGTATAACACATGATCAGAATCAGAATTAATTATGTCAGGAATTAAAAGTAACTAAAATAATAATTTTGAAGTGTCTACATTTTGTCAGTGTGTAGAAGATAGAAGGAGAAAAGGATTCCCCAGTGTAAAGCATGGGAGATGTATGCCCCCTCGAGAATTTTTTTAGAAAAGGATGAAAAATTCTCGAAAAAAGAGGAAGAAGAATCGGGGTGGAAGGGATAAATGAGGAAGAAATATGAAGCAGTCTTGAAGAATTTAGAAAGAAGAATAGGAGATGCGAGACCGCAGAGGAGAATGGGCCCTCACAGGGGACCCATATAAGCCACAACGGATCCAATGAGGGGTCATTGTTACACACAAGCCTTGGAGCTACTTAGAGCGAAGAAGAAGAGAAGGAGAGATGGACTGCCTTCCAGTTCATGATATTCGCACTAAGAGGATCTGACGTTTTGACCGACCGATGAGCTATGCACAAACGGTCAGTAGGTCTATCCCTCATTTGAAATTTTTTATTTTAGGTAATTCTTAGGGCTAGAAATAGGGGTCAAGCTTAGCCGAGACGCTCACACTGATCACTGTTTCAATGCACGCACTCCTAGAACAATGTGAGTGCTCGCGATTAGCACGAGCGCTCGCCATGAGCTGGTCAGGGTAGGGGAATTTGGGAGGGCTATGGGTGGACCGAAAAAACGGAGGAAAGGGGGAGCTTTGTTGGTGCAAGTGCCTGCAAAACAGCACATGTGTCACAGTTTTGGCACGAGTGCTAGGTAAATCAGCACATGCACCTAGGAAGGGGGGATGAATTTTTGCTTAGAATTTTTGGTATGGGAGAAAGGGTATGGTTGGTTTCGGAGGTGAGGATTCGGAGGTGAGGAGGGGATTTTGAGGTGTGAAAGTAATGAGTTGATGTAATGGATTCAGGTGGAGAGGGGACCACTGGCATCGATGGAACATTGGCCAGCAACGATGAGTCTATACCATGAGTTAGGCTGCGATGAGCTGGAGGTTCTAGATGCATTGGGATTACATTATGTAGGCAGGTGGCCTAGGATACGGGCGCATACTGCTATGATGACTACATTAGTGGAGAGGTGGGATAGTCAGTATAACACCTTTTGTTTACTAATTGAAGAGGCGATAGTGACCCTATTAGATGTTTGGAGGATCTTGAAGATCCTCGTTCGTGGCGTGAGCCCTGAGTATCAGTTGGATACGGGCGATTTTTAACTGAGGGAGGTGTGCGAGTATGAGATGTTGCCGATGCTAGATAGGAGCAGGATGCACTTGGGCTGAGCGTTGGGTATCTGACAGATTCCTCGGTTGGGTTTAGTGATTTGCAGCTTTTTGAGTTGGTGGATCCTACTAGATTTGGGTGGACACAGATTTCCTCTAGAGTGGAGCCGATGTGTTTACTTCATGGTGCATGATGGCATTCAGCATGCATGGAGCTCCGCGATGCTAGCCCAGCTTTATCATGATATGCACCTAGTGACCTATGAAGAGTATGTTAGTTTGTTTGTCGGGGTTAAACTATTACACATCTGGGCATGTGAGCATATTGCAGTGACTCGGCCACTAGGGGTTCAAGATAGATGACCATGACAATCATTTGTGGATAGGTACATGGGAATACTGCATTACACACAGATAGCATCTGTGTGGTTTTGGAGATGAATCCTAGATGAGCTGGCGCAGTTTACATGGAGGCCATTTTTGGGGTGTGAGTGGTGGAGGGATGACTGGCAGTTGGACTGGGCAGGAGTTGAGATGTGGATTTTTTGCCAGTCAGTCTATATCATGGATTATTATGCTCCATTTAGGGTTGCTCAACAGCTTGGGCAGGTGCAGGATATAGTGGGCGATATCCTGGTGTATCCCTAGATTACACGAGAGGTGATATATTGGGGGCCTACACTGAGTCCCTTGGATGGACGGACGAGCTTCTAGACATCTTTTCACATAGTTTGGGATGAGCGGATGGGAGCAGGGGAGGACCCAGGTATGACAGGTAGATACAAGAGCTGGTGGGAGGGGCACTTGCGAGTGCAACTTACTATTCCTAGGGTTTTGGATGATGAAAAGTTGGAGCTGGGGGTTGATCAAGTGGTGGGTGGGGAGGATGATGGCCCAGGAGAGAGAGTTGTAGTTCGGGCAGGGTGTGGTGTGGATGGAGGGCAGAGGAGAGTTCGAGTTGTGTGGCGAAGGGGTCCAGAGGAGGAGGGAGGGGATGGAGAGGATGCCCTAGTGGGAGAGGCTGTAGAGGCTGCAATAGGCGAGAGAGAGGAGGATGCAGTTGGGGAGGGAGAGGTTGTGCCCATGGATATCCTTGAGGCACAGGCAGGGGAGAGGAGAGGACTGACATAGGCTAATTTTGACCGATTACAGCAAGAGCGGGATGGCTATCGAGCGAGGGTTCATTCCGTTGAGGATGAGATGTAGGTAGAAAGGGCTCGGGGGTAGAGCCTGGAGGCAGAGGTGGAGCAACTGACACAGGAGATATTTGATCTGACAGAGAGTCTACATACTGCCAGGACAAAGGTGGATTCCTTGAGGGCGGAGGAGGAGGAGGCAAAGAGGATGTTGGAGGAGGCCCGAATAGGTACAACTATAGTAGGGCTACAAGATCTCATTCGGCAGTAGGATGCTGATTTAGAGGGATTACGGACTAGAGTGTAGAGGGCAGAGGTAGATGTGATACAGCTGTGGGGGGAGAGGGATGCAGCACGCTAGACATTGATTCCTGTAGGGTTGGCGTAGATATTTTCTGATAGTCTACAGCAACGAGAGAGAGCTGAGAGGTCAGCTCGAGATGCAAAGTATTATAGGAGTTTATATCACGGAGTAGTACCTACAGGACAATGAGTAGCCTTATACACTGAGAGTGTGCAGTCTCACAGGACCCAGAGTCAGCGGCTGAGTCAGACTTAGCAAACAGGGGGGTTAGTGGGTTTTTGACCACCAGTAGAGGGAGCAAGAGCAATAGGAGGATCGGGTGGGGGTGGTACATCAGAGGGGGGTGGAGAGATGGGAGGGGAGAACTAGCTCCTTGTATTGCTTGTGTATTATATTTTGACCCGTCGGGGCGATCATTGTATCATGACAAACAGATTTTCCTCTTTATATATATATATACATGATTTGATTGATGGTAGATGATGTGTAGCATTTATTGTTATGGAGTATTTTTGTTTTTCTTATGATGTCATATATGGATGTAATCATGGATGTGCTATGCTGATCTATTTTGTGATGCAGAGTGGATGCTTATATATGTATATTTATGATGTGTTGCTGACATAGTTTTTGGATGTAGGATGAGTGATTTTTTATGCTTTATGTATGAATACACCTATGTGAATGATTTATGATGTAGTCTTCATGTAATGCTATATGGATGAGTGTATATTTTGTTTATGTGATACGATCTTATATGGTAAATTTTTTGTGGAAAATATGACTGTCTAAGAAATGCACTCTATATGATGTGAATGAATCAATAAAAAGAGGGAATATGCCAATAATAACACAATGATCTTAGATAGAAGAATATGGAATAGATGGGTAGTGGGGGAATTTTTTTTTTGAGAACTCCATGGGTTTTTTTAGTTTAGGATTTGATGGAATGATGATGAGATTTTGTGTACAACAAATATAGAGAGCCAACCTAGTTTGATATTACCCTGGGTGACTTGCACCGCTAATTATAGAATTCAGGATGCCATGAGAAACCCAAGGCATGGACTAACTCACAGATAAATGGGAATTCCTTATACATAGCTATGCAAGTGTTAAGAAACACTAATACAAAGTTGTGGGTTCGTATAAGGAAACCCTCAAACACACTGATACCTCTTGTACACAAGAAGGTAAGTGTTGATAAACACTAGTACCAAGTCGCCGATTTATACAAGAGGGATGCAAAACATGCCATACTATGAAAATATGTCCTAGTATGTAGCTATTGTAACATACCTAGATATGGCAAACCCAGGCAGTCGTAGATAGTTGCAGTCATAGGGCAAAAGATGCAAGTCTACATGAAAAGATCCAACAAAATCTAGAAAGTCACTTCCTTGCAACCAAATGATGCCTCTTGCCAAGAGTAGAACTAAGATGAAGGATTAGGTTGCCCGACAAGGGAAGGAGTCATCCCTAGGGCAAAGTGGGCTTTTGGATTAGGCAAGTGATTTTATGGTTTTGGAGAGTGACTAGTGGATTTGGGATTATTCTCAAGACTTCTTGAAGATCACATAAAGGCGTAAAAGCTCAGTTTAATGGGATGTGCCTTGTTCATGACTCAGGCAAATACTCATCATCCTACGCATGTTTTATTGGGAGGCAGAAAAGAAGGAATGCTGCGAATGGGAGGACTAGACAGAGAGTGATTTGCAATGTCGACTTGATAGACAATGGATCTGGTTATTTACCTTGGTGCTTGCATGGAGGTTTTCACCAAGGTACTTGTCCATAGCACCACAAAGTGGTTTTCACTGGTGGACGGATTATTTTTTTTTCTTTTCAGGATCTTTTTTGTGTTTATTGTATTTTTCTTGATTTTTTTTTTTTTGGGGTTTTTTGACAATTTAGGACTTTCTGAGGATTAGGCATAAAATATTTTGAGGTGCATGATATTCATTGGTTCATCCAAAGGATTGCCTTAAGGAGTAGCCAACTGATAAGCTCCTAATCCATACTTTGTTGTGATTACATATGGTCCAAGCCAATTAGGCTCGAACTTCCCTTTCTTTTCTCTTTCTTGTAGATTTTTCTAATTCTCCATGAAGACAAGATCACCAATCTGAAATTCTCAGGTTCTAACTTTTTTATGATAACTCATGCACAAACAGTTTTGATATACTCGGAGATGATTCAAGGCCTTGAGATGCCTTTCATCTAGCAATTCTAGCTCTTGTAAGCGGGCAATTTTGTATTCCTCATCTGGTAAGATATTTTTCAGCGATACCCTTAGAGAGGGGATCTCGATCTCAAGGGGAAGAATGGATTCAGAACCAAATACTAGGGATTAAGGAGTGGCACTTGTGGGGGTGCGGATGGAGGTGCAGTAGGCCCAGAACACAGGATGGAATTGGAGGTGCCAATCACGGCTCGATTCATTGATTGTCTTTTTGAAGATTTTTATTAGGGTTTTATTAGAAGCCTCAGCTTGGCCATTTCCTTGGGGGTAATATGCAGTGGAGAAGCGGTGTTGGATATTGAATTTTTGGCAGAGTTCTTTGACATCCTCATTTTTAAATTGTTTGCCATTATCTGTGATGATAACTTTTAGAATGCCATATCGAAAGATCAGATAGTTTAGGATGAATTTGGATATCTGCTTACCAGTGGTAAAAGTAAGAGGGATAGCCTCTACCCACTTGGTAAAATACTCAGTGGCAGTGATAATTAATTTATGTCCGTTGGAAGATGGAGGGTGAATTTTCCCAATGAGAATGATCCCCCACTGCGAGAAGGGCCACCGTGTAATAAATGGCTGCAATTCTTATGATGGTGCATGAATCTTGTCACCATGTTGCTGGCAACGGATGCATTTCTTCACATAATTATATGCATCTACCTCCATTTTAGGCCAATAGTATCCTATTCTCAAAAGCTTTTTAGCCAATGTGAGCCCACTTGAGTGTGCCCCATAGATACCTTCATGTACTTTGCGCAATGCCCATTCCGCCTCTTGTTTATCTAAGCACCTTAGGAGGGAACCATCGAAATGCCTTCTGAATAGGGTGTCTCCAAGGATGGTGTAACGAGCACATTAGTGAATGAAAGTTTGTTGTTTGGTTTTAGTGAGATGTGGGGCAATGGTGTTATCTTTGAGGAAAGCAAAGGTTTCTTGGTACCAAGGGGACTCGGGACCAACGAGAACACACACCATTTCAGACTTTGGTAGGTCATATGCTGGTATAAACAGTTGCTCAAACAAAAACTCACACTTCTGACTATGTGCTAGAATCTGAAGGAGGGAGCCAATGGTGGCCATTTCATCTATAGCCCTGTTGTTAGTTCGTGGGATTTGATCAAACTTGATTGCCATGAAATGTTGTTTAAGATCTTCAACCATGGCATGGTAGGGAAGGAGTTTATCATCTTTTGTCTGGTACTCATCATTGACTTGTTTTATGACAAGCTGGGAATCCCATAGACTTGTAACTCATTTATTTTCCAGTGAATAACCAAGAGTAAACCTGTGATAAGGGCCTCATATTCTGCTATGTTGTTGGTACATGCAAAGGCTATCTTGTATGATTTGGGGATGCCATCTCCTTGAGGTGTGACCAATAATACTCTTGCTCCTAATCCATTTTGGCTGCAAGAGCCATCAAAGTACAACTACCATGTGGAGGATGTGGTAACAGCCATAATGAACTCATCTGGTAATTCGGTGAGGAGAGGATGGTCCCTTGGAAGTGGAGGTTCAGCCAACTAATCTACAATGACTTGTCCCTTGATTGCCTTTCTGTCCACATATTTAATGTCGAACTCACTTAAGAGCATGACCCATTTAGCAGTTCTGCCAGTGAGAGCCACTTTTGATAGGAGATATTTAAGTGGATCTATTTTAGCAATTAGCTTTATTTTCTTGTTTAGCATATATTGTCAAAGTTTCTGCATGTTGAACACCAATGCTAAGGATTCTCTTTCAATGGGGGTATAATTGAGTTCATACCCTACCAATGTTCGACTAATGTAGTAAATGGCATGTTCCTTTCCTTGATCATCTGTTTCCGCCAGTAATGTCCCCAATGCCACTGCAGTAGCACATATATACAAAATAAGGGGTTTTCCAAGAGTAGGAGGCATCAACACGAGAGGTGATGCTAGATATTCTTTCAGTTTCTCAAAGGCCTTTTGGCATAAGCAATCCCATTTGAATTTCATGTCCTTGCGCAAGAGATGTGCGAATGGATGGCATTTATCTACTAGTTGTGAAATAAAGCGTCTAACAAATTGAAGTTTCCCTTGGAGACTGCATAGTTGTCTAAGAGTTTTTGGTGGAGGCATTTCCATGATAGCTTTTACTTTTGCCGGGTCAACCTCGACATCTCTGCAGGAAACAATGAATCCTAATAATTTTTTCGATGTGACTCCAAACACACACTTTTTGGGATTTAGGCATAGTTTGTATTTTTCTAATCTTTCAAAGATCTTCTTTAGAATGGGAATGTGTTCTTGCCTTGTCTTAGATTTGCCTAGCAGATCATCCACATAGTCCTCCATAATTTTGTGTAAGAGGTCATGAAAAATTATCATCATGGCACATTGATATGTAGCTCCCACACTTTTTAGGCCAAAAAGCATGACCGAATAACAGAAAGTCCCCCATGGTGTTGTGAATGCAGGTTTATGTTGATCCTCATCTGCAATCCTGATTTGGTTATATCCTGAAAATTTGTCCATAAGTGACAGCATCTCATGCCCTGCTATAAGGTCCACATTCATATCTATATTTGGGAGCGGGAAATCGTTTTTAGGACAAGCTCTATTTAGTTCTCGGAAATCTGTGCAGATGCGGATGCCCCCAGTAGGTTTGCCAATAGGTACAACATTAGAGACCCACTCAGCATAATCTATTGGTTTGATGAATTCTACATCTAACATATTTTGGAGTTCCGCTTTGACCAGGAGTGCAATGTGTGGGTGCATTTTGCGTAATTTTTGTTTTACAAATTTTGCACCTGGACAGACAGTGAGATTGTCAACCACCAAGGTAGGATCCAACCCTAGCATATCGGCATAGGACCATGCAAAATTGATTTTTACCTCTGTAAGGAAGTTGATGACATCTTGTTTCTCCTTTTCTATGAGTGACTTGGCAATGAACACATTTTTCGAAATGACTTCGGTGCCCATGTTGATGTCGTCTATTTCTTCTATCAGCAAATTTGATTTTTCCTATGGAAGGTAACCAATGGTAGGGAGGTCAAGTCCCTCATTGTCAAGTGCCTTTTCCAGGTTTTCACTTTCGGATAGGTCGTTTGTTTTTAATTTTTGTTCATCCAAAGGTGCCTCAAGGAGGTTTTCACCTAGGGAATCATGTCTTTTCCTTTTATTATCTTTTTTGTGGCTAAAGGCATTTTCCTAATTACCAAAGTATCCCTTTTTGTGTAGTTGGATACCCTCGATTCTGTTACAATCTTCCAGATTTTGCACCGTTAAGAGAGCAATGAGAGAATTATTGTCGGCGCAGATATCTAAAGTGGGTTTGTCTTGTTGGCCCCAGTCAAAGAGTTCAGGATGGACAAGATGTAGCTCATGTGAAGTGGGAGGGGTTACAGGGGTGATGGTATTGATGTAAGCATCAAATAAGATATCTTTCTCATATTCATAAGGCATTTCATAGAATTCCTCTTTGTCGGTGCTTTCGATATCCAAAGAATGACTAGCAGGGGCACCGACAATAGTAATCTTAGGCACTGGGGTGTACCCTAAGCCTTTGTTGTATTTGTAGGAAATAGGATTTATGGGTGCTTTTCTTCCTTTCTCCTATGGTCCCAGGCCATGTCCTTTGTAACCCATTTTTTCAACTATGGCAGATGCTTTTGGGTACATATTTTTGGATACTTTTGCTGGATCATCATCCTCTTCCTGGTACAACCAGGAAGAGACATCTGCTTCAAGGCTCTCCTCATTAAGTGGGCCCCATTGTTGGAAGGTGGTATTTTGGCATTGCATGACTAGTTTCGGGTCCTTTTTGAGCTCTTTTAGTTTGCCAAATGACTTAGGAGAGAGAGGGAGGTTGCCTATTAATAAGGCGTCCTCCAATTTGTATTCTCGAGAGCCATTGTCCAAGATCTTGATTTGATTATCTGGTTGGGATGAAGTGGAGGCAACATTTGATGCGTCAGATGGAGGCGTTGGCGAGGGTCTATTTAGTGGACAATGATACCGATGCTTCCCCTCTAATAGTTTGCAATATTGAAAAGGTTGGAGATCACCTTTGATAGTGATATCTCTTCCATTATAGGAGAATTTGATGCATTGGTGTAGGTGGAGGGTACGGCCTGCAAGGAATGAATCCATGGCCGCCCGAGGAGAATGTTTTAGGGGAGATCAAGATCTAGTACTTGGCAAGTGGTTTCAATTGTAATGGGGCCCACTTGAAGAGGTAAGGTGATTATGCCCTTTGAAACTATTTCTACATCATCATATGCCTTTATTGTGGTCCTTCCTGATGTGTCTACCAGATCCTCAGAAAGTCCCAATTGTTTTATTAATTTGTATGTACACGGATTAAGCCCGGATCCACCATCTATCAAGATACGTTTGACCTTATGTTTGTGGATAAGAGCTTCTATGTGCAAAGGTTTGTTATGGTCTTGATCTGTGGGAGCATCTTTGGAGGTAAATACAAGGTGATGTTGGGCAGCAAGGTTTCCAATGAGGGCTTGGAATTGGGTGGCGTTGATGTTATTAGGAGTGTGTGATTCAAGAAGGGCTTGTTCCAAAATTTCTTTATAGATCGGGGAAGTCTTAAGAAGTTCCAAAATAGATATCTGTGCAGGGGTCTTCCCAAGTTGGTCAAGGAGGTCATATTGGTAGGTGGAAGACATGGGCGGGGGGTTTGGTGGGGGAGGGACTCCTTGGATGGTGACTTTACCTCGACGTGTAGTTACATTGCAGTCATTCTGGAAATGGGAGGTGGAAGGTGTGGCGCCTTGAATGACTATCCTAGTAGGATTTGGTCTTCTTTGGGAAGAAGGAGGATTAACACCTTGGATGGTTATGACATTGACATGATTGTCTGCAGGTTCAATGCGACCTACTAAAAAATCAAAGTCGGTTATGTGATTAATGTAGTCATAACCCATTGCGTTAGATGATGAGCCTTTTCCTTTATCATGCTTCGGGAAGGGTTCTTGGTATATTTTGAGTTTGTCATTGTTATTACCAAGTTTTGCATTTGCTACTTCAATCTTACCCCTATCAATGAGATCTTGTATGTAGATTTTTCAGTTTCATACACTTTCGTGTATCATGCGCCTTGATACGATGGTATTCACAATACTCATTTTTGTTATACCATCTTGGTTTAGGTTGATTGGGGTGAAATGGGTGAGTGATTGGAAAAACCACTGCACCTGCTTGGACAAGTTTTTGAAATAGCATTTCAATAGGCTCAGCCAGAGGAGTGAAGTCTCTTGGAGTCCTGTTATTCGATCGGGGTGGTCGTCCCTAGATTGAGACATTGTTGTGAGGTTTTTGGGATTGATTTTGATTGTTTTGATTATTGAATTGATTATTATTGGTGGTGGATTTTGGGGGAGCGGCCACGGTTTGGACCCTCTTTGCATCAGTTACACCATCATTGACCACGTTTTTATTTTTAGACCACAATTTTGGCTTGTCGTTATGATAAGAGGAAGAAATTTGTGTCGACTTCTGGTAATGTTTCAAGGTCCCTTCCTCCAACAAGACACGCTCGAGGGTGAGGCCCTTATCGGTCAATTTTTGGAAGGATTTGATACATTGGGATATTAAGGGTTTTGAAAGTTCAGGCACCGAGTTCTTTTGAAATAGCTCAATTTGATGTTGTTCTGGCATGTCCCACTGGAATTTCTTGATAAGATGTCACCATCTTTGTAGGAAATTGGCGAAGGTTTCTTCGGGCCTTTGTTTTGTATTGCATAGGTCCATCATTAACCATGTTGTAAGCATAGTGGGCCACAAAGTTTTCTGCCAAGTCTAGAAAGGAGACAATGGAACCTTGTGGTAGAGATGAGAACCATGCTAGGGTGTCTCCCATGAGACTCTTGGGAAAGAGTCTGCGAAGATAAAGGTCACTATAGGAGACTTCTTGGCATAAGATGTAGAATTCTCAGACATGGTTGCGGGGGTCTCCTTTGCCTTCATACTTGGTGAATTTGGGGATCTCAAATCCTCGGGGGTAGGGTGTAACTGATATAGATGGGTCGTAAGGACAAGGGAAAAACTCTTTGAACGAGTAAGTTTTCCTTTTATTAGTCCTTTATTTCATGTCCTTGATGATATTTTTCATGTCTTGAATTTCCTTGATGAGGTCTTATTGTGGACTTTGATAATGATGAATTGTATTTCCCCCAAGAATTGGATGAGCCAAAGAAGGTGCACCACCACCAATATATTGATATGATGAGGAGCCGGGAACGTGGGATGTGAGGACCGATGTCGCATGGATTTGTGTGATAGTTGGTTGTGGTCCGGAAACTATTGTGATAGGATTGAGTACGACTTGGATAAAACTTGCGACATTGTTGGCAGGAAGGGAAGTTTGTGGAATAGAAATATGTGTTTGAACGAAAGGAGGTGGTATAGAAGTGTGCTAGAGAATAGATGAGATTGGATGTGATAGTGGTATAGATGGTAAGGAGGAAGAAGGTGGGATGGAAACCATAGTGGGAGGTGTTGCGGGTGGTATTGATTGAGCTTGGATGATTGATGGTGCTATAATTGATTGAGTTTGAATAATAGGTGCAACACTTTGTGTGGGAGCGAGGTCTCCTTGTGGTTGTTGGGCGAGAGCAGATCTATTAAATTCAGGCAGAAGTTGAGCTTCATTTTCAAGGAGAGTTTTTAGAAGTGTAGTAGGGTTATGTTGAATAAACTTTTCCATCATCTCTTGGTTATAAGAATCCACTAGGAAAGTTTGCACTTCCAGAGAGAGTTCATCTTGGCTAACCATGTTAGGATTTTGGCTTTGATCTGGATTGCTAGGCTGCCCACTTTGTGTAGGATCTTGCATGGGATCTTCATATAGGGCACTAATGTCTGGCATGCCATATTGTTGTTCAGCCATCTTTCTCTTTTGGGATCGAGTTGTGACCATACATGAATAACCTGTTAGTGAATAGATTTGCCCTTTATTTTCAAATGATTAATCTTAAACTCTATTACCATATTCTGAGAACAAATGATTCACTGAACAATTGGGTAAGTGTTGTTCAAATCACTTCCATCTGAATTTTTGCATAGGTACAGCTCCCTATCTTGGTTTTTCATGAAATATGTTTTATTTTTATTTATATCTGAATGAAAGCTTTTAACTAGAAAGCATGTAAGGCCACCTATTTCATTCTTGGATGAAAGGCTGCCATTTTTCTTATGTCTCATAAAAAAAATGAAAGCTATTTCCTTAATTTCAAAACATGTAACTACAGTAACTGAAACAAAGTTCAATATACTTTTTGTACTTAAACTAATTAAAGACAAACAAATTCAAGGAAAATAAATCCTCCCTCAATCGTGAATCTTTTCTAGAGTAAACAACACGTTCAAAGGAAAGAACATCAGAAGAATAATGAAATACTGCAATGAAATGATCAATTACTGTTACTTGATCGGATGAACATATGCAAAGACATGTTATCTATTCGGATTCAAAATACACAGATCTTTCTTCTCCCCAAAAACAATATGATCAGATTTCATATATATATCCTTATGCAACAAAGACACAAAAATATATCTGCCAATCTTTTTCACAACAGGTCCCAATCATCTGATTCTTCCTTTGAATAAGAACATAAAATACCAAAAACAACACTTCAGTCGAAGTTCCCAAAATTAGTTGCTAAAATCTAACCTTTCTACCCTCTGTTTTACTTTATTTATAATCTAAACGGGGGCGGTCTCCCTGAAAACTCGACCACTCCCCGATAAAACAGTTACAAAACTAACAAAGATTATTTTGGGATAGATGTCCCGAAGTTTCTGCATAACCATAAGAAATGTTTTAAAAATAAAGAAAACTAGCTCTAAGCGGATGCATTATGTCATATTCCGTCATTATCATCTTCTCCGTCTTCGCAGGCATCATGAGCAGCTGTGAGTTCCTGGATCATTGATTGGCTTGGGAATTTCATTGCATTGAGTTTCGCCTTTGCCACTTCTTTATTCCACTTGTGTTGCACCATCTTCTCTGAGTGCTTTGACAGTTGATCGTTCCCAATGAAAACCATAGATTCGATCCTAGCTACCTTGATTATATCCTCTGGCGTGAAGCTACTCTTGACTCTGATCTTCTCCATGTTCAACCAAAAGGATTTGACTGCTTCCTGTGTGCTTGACCCGCAGATTCCTAGCTCCCAGTCATGATCGGGATTTACCACTTTATTATCCTTGACTATACTACTTTGCAAATCTTGGAGTTCATAGACGGAGGTTCTTGCATTCGTAATTACTGACTGAAAGGTGAGCACACACCACATGATAGTTTTCTTTAGCATGAAAAGTTGGTATTCATCAGCTACCAGCTTAATTGAATGTTCTGATAGAAACCTGGTAGCCCCATACTCTTCGATTTTGGTAAACAGAGGCAGGACATTTTGCCATTTGTGCTCTTCTTTCTCCCACGGTACAAGCTGGTTTTGGATTTCAAAAATCAGGCTCTGTACTTCATCACACAACTTCTGGGAGTCGGTAATGTATTTTTCACCATCTTTGATTACTTGTTCAATCCACTTCTCAATCGCTTCAGTGATGCTCTTAGCCCATTGAACTTGGTTCATCAACTTCTTGTTTTTCGGAGAAGTTGGGTCAAAATTCTCAGTGGCATGGGATATTGGAATTGCTCCAAGGCAACCGATGCTATCAATGAACTGAGCCAAAACACTTATGTGTCTTTTAAGTTCTCTTTTCTCCCGTCCATCCTTCTTTGACCAGGTAAGCATTTTCTTCGCTGACACTTGGAAAAAATGGTTATCTGTATCCTTTCTCATCTTTCCCAACTCTACTTTTGTTATTTCAAAATCATCAAAACTGGCCTCTTTGTTCTCATCTTTCGGTTTGTAAGAGGCAATTTTTGCCGTCCATTTACCAATTTCTTCGTCATTGTTCAGGTGAGTGGTAGTCTTGAACCACTTTGGCTTTGGATTCTTCTCGGAGTACTTGGAAACCATCTCCTAAATTGGAATGGTCATAGGAAGAAAGCTCCTTTTCTTGTTCACTGAGGTTGTTAACCATTTAGGAGCCGCAACAGAATGAGTAGTTCCTTCAATCATTTTTGGTGGTGGCCTCATAGCCACAGTCACTGTTTGGGAGTCCAGAGCACAAGCAACTTCACCATCCAAATCTTCAATTTCAAAGATCTGATCCTCAAGCACGACATCTTTTACTCCCATATCCTTGACCTGGTCCATCTTCCTCTGGGCGACACTACGTGATCGAGTATGCCAAGGGGTACTGAAATCCAAAGTTGGGCTAGACCTGCGTCTAGGCTGAGCTGACTTGATTTCCTTACCTGCATGAACATGAGCACTATTAGAAGGACATTTTGGTGAAGATATATTTCTTGCAGAAAGGGACTTGGCGCCTGGCTTCATTGCTTTCTTTTTAGCCACCCATGCCACGGTTCTTTCCAGAACTCGTTCAGTTCTCAATTCTATATCATCATTTTCCTTCTCATCCCAATTAATTGGGGGCGTTTCAGTCTCTGCATGGGCTAAATACCCTGGTTCAAACAGTTCAAGATAATCCTCTTCAAGCCCTTTAATATCTAGCCTTATTTGCAAAGAGATAACCTGTTCCAGCACCGATCTCATGTTTTCTCTTTTAAAGATTCCAAATTCATTTGAACAGTCTTCCCAGAAATCTTCTAACTATGGCACGGGAAGATAAGGCATTAAGCCAAGGCTCCGAGAAAATCCTTTATTGTCAAACCCTTTTCTTTCAGAATACAGAGAGAAATTAAAATTTCTAAGGTCTGCTCCTATACTTAGTGCATCAGACATTGAATTACAAGATAACACTCCCAATTGTATTAGAAAATGACCTTCCCACTTGTCCTTAGGCTATGCCTTCTTGACCACGGAAGTCAGTTGTCTGCATACTTCTGCTAGGACAAAACAATCATAATAGATGTGCAGAAGCTTGAAGGGTTCCTCTTCAAAGCCTGCTACTCGTATATAGAAAAAGCGTGGGAACTGGATGTAAAAGCTACCAAACTTCTTAATCAAGATCCGTGCATCATCTGAAATCCGTTTGGCCTTTGTACCCTTTAGTTTATGACACATATCACCTAGGAATGCATTGTGTACCCTTCTGAAATCTTGTAGGGCATTATCTTTTTGCAGCATTGGATAAAACTCATACACCAGAACATCTTCCTCAGTGGGCTGCTTGGGTATACCCGTTAACTCTTTAACACAGGCCAGACAATACAAAAGATACGAGGACATGAAGAAGTTTTGTTGAAAATGCTTGGCTAGACTCAACTGCTCTTTCATTGAATCAACAATTAACTCTGTCCAATCCAAATATTGTTTTCCTTCCAGAACTAATTGCACATAGCAATATATCCAATCATCAAAGCTATAAGCTTCGGCAGAACCTTTGGCTCGATGCAACAGAAGCATCACATAATGGATATGTGGCAACATATGGTTCTTGTTTGGATTTTTAGGTAGTCTAGAACCAGCTCTCTGAGGGACCTTCAACTAGAACTTCGTCACATTATTCCTGTGTCCAGCTCTATCTGCATTGAACTCACTGATTAACTGGGCAGGAGAGAAATTAGAAAACTGGTAATCCGGTATCTTGAAAACCAAAGCAATTACCTCACAGTTAATGGCAAGAAGGGTTTCACCATTATCTCTTTTAATAGTTTCAGATACAGGGTCATATCTAGCAATACACTCCCGAACCAACTTTGGACAAGGAATTGCTGGAGGAAAGGTTGCGGCTTCTAAAAGTCCACTACTCAAAATCTCTATACAAAAAGACTTATCAACACCCTTGAACACCCTTTCTTTCAAATCTTCAAGGTTCTCTCCCTTCAGGTCAGTATCACTAACTATGGCTTCTGTGGACACCAAGCTAAAGATGTTTCCAAACAAGTGCAGGGTGGACTTCATGATTTCAAAACAAGAAACCTAAATTTGATTGCAGTGAAACCTTCTGTATGAGAGAAAATGCAAGGGAAAACACTAGAGAAAATAAGGAAAGACTCACCTTAACAGTTGTATAATCGGATGATGGCTAGCAGCAAGAAAGACTCCTATCCAGGGATAACATAAACAAAAATCCAGCAGCAAGTAGCAAATGCAGAACACAAATGATTTTCATACCTTATTGAGAAAGGTAATGATACAGACACATTGAATGCAATGATTTCGCAATTTCATTCCGAACGTGGCAAATTGGTAGATTAGACCCCCGCACGCATGCATTGAATGCATGGCGGTGTACTTTAAGAAACTGCCAGTTCCTGAAATGTTCACTTATTTTGAAAAAGCTAAAGAATGACATCACTTTACAACATGGTTCTGCCTCTCCATATTTAGCATTAAATGCACTTCTCAAAACATTAGAAACCACGGGACCCACCAACATTGAACCCGTATGAACATCTTGAACCAACTTCTTGAGTGTTCAAGTAGTTCAAGATGTATGTCGCGTCAAACTGTTGACCACTTGCTGTGTCGAACATGTTGAACATATTTGAACCCTTTGAACTCAGTTCAATAAGTTCAACACAAATGTTATATCACCGAACACGAAAAACTTTATTTACGAGCCGCTGCAAAACACTTAGAGAAGATGTTAGTATGAAAAACTTTTTCTGAACACCTTGGAACCTATTGAACCTAAATGAACCTCTTGAACCCAGTTCAGAACGGTTCGACGTGTTCAAGGAATTCAATCAATTGTCTGAACCTGACTTAAATGACTAGAAAAAGGATTTGGGGATGCATTAAGGACTTGAACCAAGGTAATATGGCATGAACTAGGACTCCCACATAAAAAATGAAAAGATGACCCACTCTTGCCATGAGAAATAAAATGGCACAGTAACATAACCTTAGAAAAGTTAGGAGGGGGAAATTTGTGATGAAAGGACTTAGCAAGATATTTGTGGAATTTTGGATTTTGTCTTTTATGACAAGCGATTTTGTTGATTGGTGGGGTTCTTGGATTAGAGCCCGAATTTGATTAGGATTTGACACCTTAGTCCTTGGATGAGGATTTTAGGTGGTGGATGCAACCACAAGCAAGGTGATGACCAAGTTGGGTAGAATTTAGACCTTGGATTGATGGTTAAAAAGCCTCTCTTATACCAAAGGTTGACTAATGACCCTAAGCAAAGTAAAGACATGAGTTAAGAGTCTTGATCGACTCAAAAAGGATTAGGTAAAAGGTACATGGAGAGGATTCTTCTTCAAGCATGAGAGCCAATTGATTAATGATGAGGTCTAAATGAAACTTTACAAGGCCTGTAACCTTAACGTGAGGTTAAATTAGATTAGAGGATGATTGGATTTGGATTTTGATAATTGATTTGATAACGGTGGAAGATTTGATTTGATGTGCTAATTCCTTAGGAAATTTGAGGATGATTGATGGAGGAGGTGTGATAGTGATGGCTTAGAAGAAACTTGATGACTAGGTTGTTCTTGGCATGAACATGACTCAATGGAGGATCGATTTGAATGGAAAGTTATATGAAGGGACACAACCACCCTGATTTGGATGATAGTTGGTCTTTCAAAAGGACAAACTTGAATGTTGATAGAGAGGATGGACTCTTAGCTTCTCTCTTAGGCTTATGAAACATGGGACAGACGGAGCTTTGACGCAATTTTGGACTTTGTGTGGGTAATGACTTGGACAATTGTTTGTGTCTTGATAAGTGTTTTGCAAAGTGTTTGGGGACAATGATGTGTTTTTAGTCTACTCTTGGCAAGTGTGTATCAACCAAAGCAAACACAATGATCAAATGTATATTAACTCAAAGACACTCATGCTCATATACAACATTCTTAAGGTTGGCAAGGACAATAGTCATTGGATCCCAATTGGTTTCCTAGCTACGCTTACCCAGAGTAGACACTTAGATGCTTGACCCCACTGGCTTCCCTCCATGGCACTCACTTCTTGGGGCAACCAAGCATCAATTCCCATAAAAAATCCTCATGGCGAACTTTGTGTCTCTACTAAGGGCCATAAAAATATGAGTGGCTTCGGAGGTCCGACCTCCTGCACCAATGACTAGAAGGTCTTTAGCCACTACAAACAAGGTGCTTAGTAAGTTTTCCCGTCAGGAGATACCCTTCGAATTTGCACAAGCGCAATTGAGGCCTGTAGCCCAATGAAGCACCAAGAACTTAGTAGTCACGCAAGCGTGACTGAGATCTCTAGGATCCTACTAAGCACCCAATGTGAGAGTGAACTCTCATATAGCCCCAACCATTGACACTTTTGCAATCAATGGCCTATTCATTATGGTGATTTGAGAACCCCAGGTCTAGGTGTACTCACTTGGGTCAGTCCCCTCTTACCTTCTCAAAGAGAAAGTTGGGAGGGCAGGCCTGCTAGAGGTAAACATGCAATCAAATAAGAAAAGGTTGGAGGGTCTGGATTTTTTATCGTCTAGTTTGACAAGAGCATACTTTCCTACGTTTACGCTTTTTTTAAAAACATGCAAGACAAAGGTTCATTCCCCTTTAATTAACATCTAGGTGCTTAATTTAAATAAATGCACAATATTTGGTTGAGTCAGCTAGGCAACCTGCAAAATAGTGGGATTAGTAGTTTTTTTTTTGTCTTGGACGGTTGGATTTAAGCTACAAAACCAAAAAGATGGAAATTAGTCCTAACTGCACTGCACAGACAACGAACTCGCTGGAGTGCAGTCACTCGCGCCGAAATGCTTGCATATGCGCTGGGATCAATAAATCCATAAAATAAACTTGACAAAAAACACAAGACAGAAAGGGATTTATACTTGTCTATTGCACTGATCAGAAACTCTCATGCTGAAACATGTCCGCTCGCGCCAAAATGCTTGCGGTCGTGCCAAAATGCCTGTGGTCATGCCAAAACCTGAAAACAGAGACCTATGGAAGTTAGCGAGTAAAATTTTTGAAATTTAAATTCAAATAATTGGGCAGGAATGTCAGAAAAGCGCTCGAGCGGATTTAAATCAGCCGCGCTAAAATGCCTTTGCTTGTGCCAAAATGCATGTGCACGTGGCAATACACACAGATAGATAGTAAAAATTTTATTATTATTTTTTTTTAAGACCAGAAGAATTTAAAATTTATGGGATCGGTTGCGCTGATGCACTTGCGCTCGCGCTGATGCGCATGTGTACATCCCGAAATAAAAGTTCTCTCGCACTAAACCCGAGTCGCTCATGCTGGTTTGCAGTCCCTCACGCTGTTCCGGAACCTCCATCTCACAACTTACAAAAACTCATAAAAATGTTAGTTTTTAGAGACGTGGGTCCCACCGGGCGTGTCAAAATGAAGAGGGGAAAAGACTTGTGAGGTGGATTAGATAGCAAGTATGCAAATCAAACATATAATCATATGAAATCCAAAGACATGATTTGAAATGCTAAAAACAAGAATGAAATGCATATACCTCACAACCAATACCTTCTCCTTTGGATTAAGCTTGATGAAGTGAAGGCGCCCATTGGATGATGTTCCACTTGATGTGCTCCTCTTGCTTGCTTGATGTGGATGGCTCTCCAATGTTGTGCACAATATGAAATGGATTTTAGGAGGATGATATGGATAAAATAGTTAAGTGTGGATGGGATATGATTTGAACATGATAAGGTTGCTAAGATGGTTTCCTAGGCTCAAAAGGGTAGCATAAGATTACTAAATTTGGAGATGAAGAATGAAGGGATGGAATCCTCAATTTATAGGAAAATGAGAGGAAAAATGGATGGCTAGGATGGATTCAAGATGAAGGGCTAGGATTGTTTGTGAGCTCCTACAAAGCCCAAGAGAGGGTGTGGAGACTAAGAGATATGCCTTAAAGGCATTTTTTGTCTTCACGCTCCTCAAGGTACATTGGGAAGACTTCCCAAGGTACCTTGAGAAGAGAAAGGTGCATTGGGAAGACTTCTCAATGTACCTTGAGAGGAGCAAGGGATGTGACATTCCTTGAAGAATGGGGAGAAGGAATTTAAAATTCTCCAAAAAGGGATAATCATGGGGATTGGAAGAATAAGAAGGAATTAAAATTCTTTGGGAGAGGAGATGCCTAGAGGGTTGTGAGATTTTGAAAATCTCACATTCACCTAGGAAAAGAGCATTAAAATCTAGTGGTTGGATGGAAGGGACAAGGAGTTGACTTTGTGGCTAATCATGATGATTAGCCATTAGTAATTCATTAGGAGGGGGATTAGAGGAAATGTTAGGTGGGATTAGGATTTGTAGGAGGATTTGACTAGGAGAGAGAATGAGTGGAGGGAATTAAAAATTAGAAGAATAAGGTTAAGTGAGTTTTAAGGATTTTCTAGAAGAATTTATTAGGTTAATGATGAATTAAGAAGATGATTTGTAGGAATCATGTAGGTTAACTAATTAATTGAAATTAATTAGCCAAGAGGAAGATTTGTGAGGATTTAATTTTTTAGAAGAATAAAGAAAGGGATTGATTTATTAAATAAATCAGTCACATACTATAGTGACAACAGAAATCTAATAGATGTTAGCTTAGCTACATGAGAAAAGATTTCTGCATTGTCAATCCCTTCTTTTTGAGAATACCCCTTTGCAACCAGTCTTGCCTTGTACTTGTCAATTCTTCCATTTGAACCATACTTCTTCTTAAATACCCACTTATAGCCCACATGCTTTCTACCTTTAGGCAAGGGTACCAGATCCCAGGTTCCATTTTTCTCCAATGACTTCATTTCATCTTTCATGGCTTCCAACCAAGAATTTGAATCTGACATATTAATTGCTTCATTCACAGTTCTAGGCTCATCAACATCAGTAAGCAAAGCATAGGCACAATTAAAATTCAACAATGAGTAATTAAACCTTTTTGGTGAATAGTCATACCTATCAGGTTGTTGTCCCTCCCATGTGGATCTCCTTGATTCCTGTGGTGAGTCTTCACGAGGTTCGACATGAGGTTCATGATCATGTTCTTCTGAACTTGCAGAAGCACTCGAGCTCTCCTCATCCTCAGGTATATTCGGATCCTCAGTCTCAAACACATTTGGGGTTTGTAATAAAGGGATTTCAACTACTTCTTTTCCTTTTTTTGCTTTCCCTAGTTGCGGATCTATAGACACAGGTTTCATCTCATGAAAGATAATGTTACTATTGTACAACACCTTTTTAGTGAGAGGGTTCCACAATTTGTATCCCTTCACACCAATGTCGTAACCAATGAAGATGCATTTCACTACTTTGTTATCCAATTTTGACCTTATCACATCAGGTATATGAGCATATGCCTCACAGCCGAAGACACACAAATGTCTCAACAAGGGATTCTTACTAGACCATGCTTCCATAGGCGTTTTGTCGACTAGTACTATAGTAGGAGAACGATTCAACAAGTAACATGTTGTAGCCACTGCTTCAGCCCAGAAATTTTGGTCTAGACTAGCATTGCTCAACATGCTTCTTGCTCTCTCCATCAAAGATCGATTCAACCTTTCAGCTACTCCATTCTACTGCGGAGTATAAGGCGTAGTCTTATGCCTCTTAATTTCATGATCTATACAAAATTTATCAAAATCTGCTTTGCAAAACTCACCACCGTTATCTGTTCTTAAACATTTAATCTTTCTCCCAGTCTGATTTTCTACAAGGCTTTTAAATTCCTTAAACTGACTCAACACTTCTGATTTACTCTTCAAAACATAAATGAATGCTCTTCTTGAATAATCATCTATGAACGACACATAATATCTTAATTTGGACAAAGAAGGAACATCCAGAGGACCAAATACATCAGAGTGAATGTAGTCAAGCAAACCAGAAGACTTTTGAGGACTAGAATAAAACTGAACATGACTTTGCTTTCCATATATGCAATGTTCACAAAAATCAAACTCAAGATTACAATTAATTAGCCCCTCAACCAGGTTTTTATTCTTCAAGGTTTTTAAACATTTCTCACCAATATGGCCAAGTCTATAATGCCAAAACATTGTTTTCTCTGCTAGAAGTTTAACTTCCATTGAATTCACATCATGTGTTGCCATAGTAGCTTAATTGGACTTTACCGAGACACTATTACAGCACACGGGTTTGGCATCTAACCTATACAATGTTCCAATGCGTTCACCCTTAGTTAAAACAATAGAACCCCTAGTCATCTTACAACCATGATGCACAAAAGTTACCTGAACTCCAACATCATTCAGTTTGTTGATCGAGAGTAAGTTCCGAGCCAAACCAGGTATATGAAGTACACCATCAATTCCCTTTACTCTACCATCAGGGAACTGAATTGTGACTCTTCTCCTTCCAACGATCTCCAGTGTGGAATCACTTGCTAGAAACACCTTTCCTCCATTGTACGGTTCATACTTTGAGAACCACTCTTTATGAGATGTCATGTGGAATGATGCTCCTGAATCGACTATCCATACATCATCAAATATAGGCACTGCCAAGGTTGATACAAAGGCATCAGCTTCACTCTGAGAAGATTCAGTGTTAGAAGTACATTTCTTCTTCTTCTTCTTCTCCTCTTTGCAATCCTTTTGGATATGACCTTTCTGACCGCAATTCCAACACTTTGCCTTGGACTTCTTTCCAGGAGTAGAGTATCTCTCCTGTGACTTTGACTTTGTGTCCTTCTTCTTGCTTTTGTCCTTGGATCTGCCTCGGACAATGAGAGCTTCTTTAGTTGCCTCAGAGAATTTCATTCGCATCTCTTATGAAAAAAGTGCAGCAACTACTTCATCCATTTTAAATTTGATAGTAGTACTTTCGATGGCCATCACAAGGTGATCCCACGAATCAAGCAAAGAACTCAACAACAACATACAATGCTCCTCTTCACTAATGGACACACCAACAGAAGTTAACTGTGCAATCACCATATTGAACTCGTTTATATGATCTGCCACAGACGTTCCTCCATCCATCTTCACAAAGTATAACTTCTTTCTGAGGAATAGCTTGTTTACCAAGTATTTGCCCTGATAAATGTCTCCCAGCTTCTTCTACAAAGAATGTACGGTTTTCTCTTCATGGACATTCAACAAAATAGAATCTACAAGGCTCAATCTTATCAGCCCTCTGTCCTTTCAATCCACTAAATCCCAATCTTCCTGCTTCACACCTCGAGGCTTGTTACCAGACACATCGATCCACAGATCTCGGTCAACCAACATGTCTTCAACTTTAAGTTTCCACAGCTCAAAGTTTGTGCCAATAAACTTTTCAATGTCTATTCTCCCTGACGTGCCAGCCATCTCAATTCCCAGACACAACCGATAACAACTTCGCAAAATCCCACTAAAAACAAATTGACACAAAAAACCAACCCTACCCAACAAGGATAACAACAACTGGCCAGGGTTTGACACCACTTGTAAGGAAAGCTACAGTGCGGAAACGGTCTCCTAATGCCAATTCGCAAAGGATGTAAGCAACAATATCTATCTACTTCCTAAATTGCAGAATCTCGAGATGACTTAAACAGAAGAATAGAGAACATATAAAAAACATGCACATATACATAGAGATTTTTACCATGGGAAACCCTTTCGAGAAAAAACCCACACACCAAAAAGCCGAGTGTCTCCCTTGTATTACAGTAAACAAAGTTACGACAATGAACTTTTTGCACATGCTCAGATTGTATTACAATCAACCTGAATTACTATCACACTAATTTCCTAATGAAACTTGTAGCAGTTTATACACACTGCAATCTATTATGAAACTTGGTGCTTTAACTGTCACTACACAAAAAACGGTTACTGACATCCTTGTCACTCGTCCATCCACCTGGCGGTCATCAAACTATGTACGAACACCACCATACGATGGACGCTACACTGTGGTCATCATAGGCCATTGGAATCACTCTACGGGTCAGCATTGGCAACTACCAGAACCACCGTACGGGTCAAGATTGACAACTACCAGAACCACCGTACAAGTTAGCATTGGCAACTACCGTACGGGTTAACTCAATACGTACGAGGCAACAACCGTATGGTATGTAGGAGACAACAATCGTACGGTACGTACGGGTCCGTACGTACTTCAACAGTGGATTAGGTCATTTTTTATTTTCTCACGCCTTCAAAGACACCACAAAAGAGCTACGTAGAATAATTCTTAAAGAATATTGTCTCCGCTGCTTTTCGAGCTCAGCAAATCCAAACCTAAAAACTAAGAAAGGGAAAATAAAATTTTAAAAAATTGGCCATATATATTCCATTGAAGAAGTTTGGAGGACGTAATGGATTCCTGTGACAGGTTTACTCCACATCACACACATGAAATATGAAGCTCGTCTTATTGCATCGTGTGTAATGATATGTAAATGATAATTGCATTCATGCGTTCACCATTTTTAATGAGCAAAAAATTCACGTTTTTTTTCTAGCCTCCAGACCCCAAAATTTGCACACTAATTTGTTATTTCATTCACAGCCTGCAAAATTTCTTCAACAAATTTCAGCTCTAAATTTACTTCAATTAGAATAAAAGGCACTGAATTATTAAATGCTCTTTAATTTAGTGTACACAGTTAAAAGGGCAAGATATGAACACACTTATTATCTAATATATGAACACTCTTATTATCTATCCATTTTTTAAATTCTCATGAATATTAAAGATCTTAATTATTTAATATAGAAATTTTCAAATTTCTGTTGCATTAAATAAATTATATATTAGATATGTCTTTTTCATATTTTATATTGTAAGATTAAATGACACATTTTAAGCTTTGATTTGTTTAGATAACTAATCTAATTTTAATTTATTATTTACTATTAAATCTCTAATACCATTTATGATTTAATTACTCTTAGAAAGAGCCCAGTTTAATTGGTTTCATTTTATTATTGATTCATATATAATGTGTGATAACGGTAATGCAAATTTGGATATTAAAATTTGAATTATTTTTAAAATATAAATTTTTATATATATTATAGAGTTATAGTTTAATTGGTAAGAGTTAAGTTATTTGATTATGTCTTCCATCAATTTGTAATTATCTAAGAGGTACAATAAATAAGGAATGAAATTAACATCATGTTTATAAAAAAATTGATAGAGTGGTTACCCTTTAATCCTTGACCCTTAACTGAAAAAACAAATTATTTGTGTAGCTTAGGCTCATGCTTCAATAGATCAACAATTTACAAGAATACTCTAGAATTGTTATAAACCCTCCCCCTCTCCCTCTCACCATATATATAAAATTCTAAAATTGAAATCCTCTAATGTAAAATATCTATCATTAACACTCATTAGAAAATACATATCACCATAAAATCCATATTATGTGATTAAAATAATACAACCATAAATATTATAAAAATTAGAATTACATAAGTAAAACAATATGTAATGAGTGGGTAATATTAGATTGGAGAGGAAGTGTCACAAAAATATTACATTTTAGACAAAATATATAGTCTCTATGGAATTAGTAATTTGTATATTTACTTGACAATTAAGTCTTACTTAAAATAGTATATAACTCTTGTGGCAATCAATTTCATTTGTAACTTTATTATTTTGATTTGATTAATGCTACTTTCAATATCAATAAACATAGAATTTAGATTGTAAATTTGAAAACAAAATATCTTCAACTTTTAAAATTTTATTTGATTAATATAGAATCTGGAAATATTTAAAGAGATGGAAAAGATTTTATAAAAAATAATTAGGGTAACTTTCATTGGTGTTTTGATTTGACTCATTAGATTGTAATGTTAAATAAAATTTAAGAAGTAATTTATTTTTTTAATGCTTTGCATTGAACCTATGTAATTTTTAAAGAGGAATAATCACTTTTAATATGAACAAGTATAAAATTTAGGTTTAATTTGGAAAAAAATATCTTCTACTTTTTAATTTTGATTTGATTAATGTAGATTTTAGGATTAAAAACATTTAAAGGGATGAATGTTTTTTTAATAAGGATAGAATTTAGGTAGCTTTGGAATTTTTTCAGTTTAGTCTTTGATTTTGGTGTAGATTTTATGTTTAGGAAAATTTTAAGAGATTGAAAAATTATATCAATGTTAAAATTATAGATTGAACAAGAAAATTTATATCAATGTTAAAACTATAGATTGAACAGGTTAGAAACAATGCCACATTTGCCCTCATAGTTCATCATACCATTGCCTTCCACAAGGCTTGTAACAATGTCAGTATCTCTTGCAGATAATACACCACTAGAATGTGACACTTCTTTTTCCACCTCTAAATTTGTAGCTCCTCATATCGGTATGAGTGCTAACACTAACTCTAGCACCGACTTCTTGATTGCTCCATAAGAGCCTTCAACAAAAAAGATTGGTATGTGAAAGAACAAATTAAAATCCTTGTTCTTCAAGTGTGCTTAGCTAGAGAAGTAGCCTAAATTTATTTCTTTTTGTACTTGCAATGAAATAAATATTTCTAATAATGGTTCAGATCTAAAAAAAAATTCATGTGATTATAAGGAATACAAAAGAAGTCTCATTACAACAACTATCTCTTTAAGGAAAAAAGTATGCAGTCCCAAACCAAAGCCCTTTTATACTTCGCACAATTTTTATTTCTTTCTCCCAAGTATCCATTTTAGCTTAAACTACCTAGTTTTTTCTTATTATAGCATATTTTCATCTTGGACAGAAAACGCATTTGCAAGAGCATCAAAATTATAATGATTCATATCAATACACATATCATGCAACGATATCTTAAAAAAGCTACTTCAACCGTGAGAGACAGATGTATTTAATGTACCCAACTCCAAAAATATAGTGATTCATATCTTGTAAATTGAAAAAACATGTTTGTTTTATTAGACAAAAGATTTTTTTTTTAAATTATAAATTGTAAAGGAATTTCAAAAGAACCCCAAAATCTATATGAATACATTTGTTACAAATATCCTATATTATATTTAGAACTCTGGAACTATTAGTGTAAATAACTATCGGCACCTTTATTGATGCAAGCGCTAATTAAAAATATTAAAATGGAAATAGGCTTCTGTGATTTAGTGTGGTACAAGGCTGGGCGTAGGTCCGCGTAGGTCCGTCATAATTATCTGCGTTTAGTTCAAGAGCGACGACATTCTATAGCGGTAATCTTGACCAAATCTCAGTACGTGGCCTAACTAGCATGTCGAATGCCGTCTCGATAAATAAATTGACTTAATATATTCTAAGTGTCATCCAATAACGACAGAGAAGCACTTTACTGATACGACACAATTATTTGAACACTAAATTGGAAGTCTATTTAAGCAGAAAGTAAAACTCTATATTGTCGAAACTGAAAACGATAATCAAGCTTGACACTCTCTCCAAATTAGCAGGGCCTGCTGACAGCTACAAACAAACTACAGTTAGTAAAGGCTGTACGGTCGTTTCTTCATACTGAATATACAGAGTTCTGTAAATACATTGTTCCTTCTCTTGTTGACATAAAATGTGGATCTGTTGAGGCTCTGCAGTGAGGTCCTTGGCTCTTTCCGCTTCAACAATCCAGTCAGTCCGCACCAACACAGATAACATGAAAATGAGGCACGACACTTGCGCCGACAGCATGCCAAGCCACAGACCCACAAATTCAAATTTCATGTAAACAAAACACAGAGTCAATGCAACGGGCGTCCCTATCAAATAGAAGGAGCCCAAATTTATATGTACGGCACTGCTCGGCCGCGCGCTGCTTCGGAGGACTCCGCATGCCGTCGTTTGCGTCCAATTCGCGAGCTCACAGACGCCCACTATTGGCAGTGTCGACGAGACAAGCGACAGAATCTCCACATTTTGAGTGAACATTCTACCCCACCAGTGACGCACGGTTAGTGTAAAGCCCATCGGTATAAAGCTCAGTAGAGCCGCCAATGCAACTGCTACTGTCATGGCAGTGCGGGCCTTGGCCGGTCTGTTTGCACCGAGCTCGTTTCCCACTCTCGTGGAAACTGCCACGCCCAACAACGATGGAAATATGTAAAGAAATGCCGTGGTCTGGATGAGAACTCCCATCGAGGCTACAGTTGTTTTGGGGTCTAGAAACAGTCCGCAGAGAATAATCATGAACTCGTACCACTACCACTCTAAGCACACCGATGCGCAGCTGGGGATTGCTAGTCTCAGAAACGACATCCATTCTTTCAGGCATTCTCTCGACAGCCCCGGCAGCGAATCCTTGTAAACTCCCGACAGCCATATGTAGCACACCAAGCATATAACAATGTTAAATTCCGTCCATACGGCAGCCAGGGCAACACCCCGGATTGATAGTTTGAAATATACCACAAGAAGAAAATTGATGGGAATGTGAAGGAGAAGAGCCACGCCTGCTGAAACTGTGACCGGAAGGGTGGAGCTCTGCGTTCGGAGAAAAATCTTCAGCGGATGAAGAAATGACTGCGCGATGAGATTGGGCAGAGAGTAAAGCACATACGTGCCTGCCATCCTGGTAATGCTCTCATCCTGCCCGCACCACAGCAGAAGCGATTCGATGTTTAACCACAGCAAACTTATGGACACAGAGGCGCAGAGAAGGATGAGAATTGTTCTTTGAAGAGAGTGCCCGAGAAGACTGCTCGCTCCAAAAGCCTGACTGCACAGGGGTTCCATTCCCATAGCCAGGCCGGAAATAACCGAATAGCCCGTTATGTTTGCAAACCCAATTGAAAGAGAGCCTCCCGCCAGCTCCAACTCTCCCAGGTAGCCCAGGAACTTCATGGAGATCGCGCTTCTCAGGTAGAGAAGCAATCCAGTAACTACGATTGGCAGAGAGATTGTGCCCAGCATCACCAACTCCTGTAAAACCTGAACGCAATATATCTCGTCAACCAGGCCGAATACAATTAAATTTTACATTTTGTAACATAACTGCAACTAGAAAGAAATGCCCAATACCCACCTTAAGACGTGCTGGCCAGTGGTCGAGCTCGTCGTAATCAGGATCATCCTCTCCTTGTGCTACGAGACACTTGTCAAACATATCTCGAATCTGATTCGCGTCATCATGCGCCCAAACTTGACGATTATCTTCGAGGCTTTCACATTTAAACATCTTGTACTTTCAACGTCGGCACAGATATTTTCACTTATTTTGACGCTCGTTACTGACAACACAAACGTATTGGATTAACTGGTGGCCGCGAAACTAAGTATTTTAGACTTGTTCGACTAGCGAGAAGCTATTTGAATGAGAGTAAATAACTTCAAGTCTTTCAGCAAGTTCAGTGGGCGAAGACGGGAATTTATAGCAAATCCAAAAGCCAAAATGACAAATTTCATTACTGGAACTGACAAAGTTGTAAGTATATTTCTCAGTCAACCAGCCAGCTTGGCAGTGCAAAAAGACCTAAAACACGATGTTTTCTTCTGCAAGGAAGATGTTTCTGCTTACACTTAGCTACTTGAAAATCTATTTAACGGCAAGCTGGTGATGAGAACAATGTAACTTGTTCTGTGCGACATTTCCAAGAGGCTACTATACTCTGCTTCGAAAATCGCACCGCTGAAGGTGAACCCAAGGAGAAATTCTGAAAGCTAATTCGAACCGATTAAGCGCGTGAAATCAACATTGTCTTTGTTATTTATGCAATGCAACGCTATAGCCCTATCAAATTCTACGCGGCGATGTTAAGTTTCACGTTTGCGATAAAATGCAAGCTTTCTTGGACCGATATATCTGAATAAACAATTATTTCAGATATACCGGTTTATTAATAAGTAGCGTTGCACCAAAATGAGGTGTAATGTTTATACTCATAGTAAAATATAGATTGAACAATGTATATGAGGATGCAAGTTGTCGTAAGCAAGAAGTACGTTTGTTCGTTGTTATTATTTCCAATATTAATGGGTTGGTTCTGAAATGCAGCAAAATCAATAAAGAATAAATGCAAGTTAAACTAAAATATTAAGTTGTAGAAACGGATGCTATTATGCAATTTTTTTATACTGCATGTATAGCGTTCACTTTGGGGAATGGTTACATTAGAGACAGTTATTGTTGATTGCCGATTTATTCTTTTTACAACTCTGGCAAGTCAAAAGATGTACAAAATTTTGTATTATTACATTCAATTGTATGTAGACCTATTCATGCTCTCTCTTGTTCTCCAAAATCCTTTTTTGCTTTTTAAACACAAGATGGTGAACAAAGGCTTCAATATAATCCAGGAGAAGTATGTTGGTGTGCAAACCTTTTGACGTGGTTTCAAGTATATGGTCGTTGATGATGACAAAATTGTTGTGCCTTGGAAATTCGTCGTATGTGTAAACATAAGGCAATCTTTGTGTGAGAGAGAGGCCAAAACAACAAGATTAAATTCATTGTTTCTTATGTATTCTCTTTAGATTTCATACCACACCAACATGTCCATGCATCAATTTCAATTTTGAGTATGCTTTTTGAGAAGTTATGTGCATTGAATGTGCTTGTCCAGCCACATTGATATGAATCATTAGTGAGTACCACAACTATCAACTCTTGACATGATGTATTAAACTTTAAAATGGCTTGTAAATCATCATTTTTCTCAACTACATTAGATAGCATTCTGCACAGGAATAATAATTGAATTAAGATATTAAATTACTAAAAGCAATAATTTGAATAGTTATTTAAAATGTAGGTAGACAAAAATGCAAATTTGGTTACCTTCTACATTGAGGTTCGATAATGAATGCCATCCAAACAACCAAAACCACCAAAGTTATTAGATGACTAGAATCAATACCCAATTTTAGATGAAAAATATATAGCTCAAGTAATTAGGTAAAATGCAAAATTGTGTTAAACAAAAATTAGTGGGACTTTTACTTGTAATTTTTAACTCCAAATTTCAAGCTATACATGGATTGTAAAATTGGAAAATAAATATTAATCACAAAATGCTCCTTTCAACTCTAAATATTAATACATATGAATTTAATTATTTAGATTTTTTTTTATTAAAGTGGGGAAGGGCCCCAACCCATTACAAATCGGACACCAACTATTAAAACCAAACCTAGAACAACCTATCATAGTGATAGAAAAATGGGGCAACCAACCAAACAATATAGCTAGAGTGAAGCAATTTATGTATCTTATTTTGAAACTCAATTTTTTTTGCCATTTTTTTTGGTTGATGAAAACCGACATAGTAATAAAACCCTAAAAAGACCGACTTTGTTTGTTGCCCTAAAAACACATGTTATAAGCGGCTGGGATGCTTAAGGCATTCTAAGGTTGATGTACTATTTTTGTTGGATAATAAGAAAGATTGGAGGGCTATGTATGGTGAACGTAACCCATTCTGGGTGAACCATGTTAAATCTCTGTGTTATCCGTGTCCTATTTTATTTCTTTATCTTTTGTATTTAAATCTGCATATAATTGCTAGTTCATAGTTGCTTCGGATATGCTTGAAACCCTAACAATAACAACTTCAATATCCTTGTGAATGTGAGCTATAAAAAAATTCACAATAGTGCTGAAGGGATTAAAACTCTTGTTGATAAATGACAAAAAATATAATATTGGAAATCTAGGGAGAATACTATCACTGAGGCTGATAAGGGAATGTAGGTCAGTGATGATAAAGGCCCTTGTATTCATACTTGGGGGAACCTTAAAAAGACAAGGGAGTAGGCCAATCACATTTTGCAAGGCGTAAAGAGCCTATCTCATGATTTTGATTAGATAGAAGCAAAATTTGTTGAAGCCTTGAATAATCTTTGTTATTTATTTTTTTTCTGGGCCTACTATGTTAAAGGTCTATTTTAAGAAATTAGTTGAGATAAAGAAATCTAAATAACTAATCAATTTAGAAACTTTAGTTAAGATAAAAGTTGATAAAGCTTTTGAGATGTCTCCCACTCCTTTCCACTCAAAATCATTTTTTTGCTTTACCACCCCTCCTTGGGATGATGCTCTCCATTGTAGATCTAACTCAGCTAAATTTAGTGATATAAATTTCATCTCCAAAAGGGGTTCTCTCTTGGCTAGATGTTAATCTTGTGGTGGTTGTGGTTGAGGCTCCTTATATGGGAGCTCATGTGCCTATTTCTCCAACTTTGGGTCCTTCTACCTCTCCCATGAAGTTGAGTGTTGCTACTCTCCATGGGTCCTCTAGCTCTAGTCAACATGTTTATGATGTAGATCTTCTTAGAAAAATCTTATCTATTGCTTCTGGGGCTAAGATTGTTTCTTCTGAAAAAATGAAAGGTTTTGTTAAGCCAATACTCTATGTTGTTGTTTCTCTCATGATTCTTCTAGGGATATGAATGTTGGGCTGTGAGGAATATTTATTTTAGCATGGCTTCATTTGTTAGTTCTCTTTTTTTGGCCTTCTCTTCCTAATCTGAATCACCAGGTTCAAGAGGTTTGGTCACTTCTGGTTGAGGATAAAATAGAGCTTTACCTTTCTACTAGAGGTATTTTTTTGGTGTGATTTTATTATGAGGATGATCAGTAGGTTGTACTTGATGATGGGTCTTGGAGGTGGGATTCTCATCCCCTCTCCATGTCACCCTAGGTTTCTTCTTTCAACCCCTTGAAAGATTTGACTAGTATTCTAATATTTTGGGTAAGGTTGCCTTATCTTCTCTTTAATTTTTGGTATAATGAAGATATTCATAACTCTCTAGGAAAATATTTGAAGGTTGACCCAATGACCAAAACCCTTTGGTCACACATCATTTGTGCGCATTGTAGTCAAAGTGGATATTTGAAAAGCTTTACCTAGAGAAGTTATTCTATAGGTTAATGATAGATTTTGGTGTCAGTTGGTAGACTATGAGAGGATTCCCTTTCATTGTAGGCACTATTTTCTACTGTATATTTGGCTTCTAAGTACTCCCAAAATGCTTGGGGGTAGTCTTCCTCAACTTGGAAGAATGCTGTTTGGATCTATCTCACTATTTTATTTTTATGTTTCTTTTGAGGATGATGTTTTAGACGATTTTGATCCTCCTACTCCTTATTATCCTCCTCTCAGTTCTAATGTTTTAATAGTAAGAGTTTTTTCTAATTATTATGGTGTTCGATTTGTCATCTCTCCTCCTAACATTGTCTACGCCTAAACTGCCACTTCTACTGGTAATATTTGTTTTGTTGCTCCTACACGTAATAATGATGTTTTTGTTGATAAATTTGTTGTCTTGGTAGTCGTTGATCCACCTTTGTCTTTGGATTAGCATTCTTTTATTGTTTACGTGGATCTACATGACTAGTTGTCCAATGTAAGAAGAAGCCATCTAAGGATAGAATGGTTGATAAGTAGATCCCATAAAACTTGCTGAGTGTACAGTACTTTATTGATCAGTCACCACATTTCAACAGTTATCAATCCTTTTAATTTCAATTCAATCACCCCAATACGGGATTCATAATCCATTTTTAGGTGACTAACATCCTTAGCCACATTCTCAAGAATTGAAAGCATCTTTTTCTTGTCTTTTTCTATGATTTAATTACCATCCCCAATCTAAAAAGTAGAGTAACTACCACCCTTTTGCAAAGCATCCATTTTACTCTTCAAATACCAAATGTTGATATTCACCTAGTTTATTTCCAAAAAGAGTCATTTTAGATATCCAAAACTGATCAATTTCTACATCTCTAGAAATTCCCAAATACTCATTAGGATCCTAATGTTCTCCTCCAAGGATGATAGAATATTTCTACAAATCCCTTGGAAACGGGGCATTTAAATATAGTGTCATAAAATTGTGACCCTAGAAATTTTCAACCATATCAGGGTCCTCACGCAAGCAAAAATGAATCCCTTAGCCTGATTGAAGACCAAAGATTGCTCAACCCCTGAGAAATGCATCTCCTATGCCCTCTGCACTGCATAACCTACATCATGTCCTGCAAAAAAGGGCAGGACAGGGGTGTGGCGCACCTATCCCCCATAGGAAAGGGGTGTAGTGCCCCTTTCCTCCTAGGGCAGGGGTGTGGCTCCCCTATCCCTTGTCCTATTTTAGGGCAGGACCCTTCCTAAGTCTGCATTGAAGGTTGTGCAGTGAGCGGGAAAACTTCCCCTATGTCAGCCTGTGACAAAAATTAGTTTCATTAACCTTAATTTTTAAGTATAAAATTTTAATTTACCCTCTCATTTGCATAAGTTCAATAAGGTGAAAATTTGCGATCAAGCATTCAAGCATCCCTTTCAAGCATTGAGCATCTCAAGTCTCCCTTCAAGGCTAGGTGTTGCATTCAAGTCAAGGATTCAACCATTGAAGAGGAGATGCATTTCAACATTCAATTTCATACAAGAATTTCTATCAAAATTTCTATCAAAACCTCCCTTGAGGTGATTTACATTTTAGTCTTCCATTTATGTTTACTTGCAAGTACTTTCTTTCATTAATTGGTTAATTCCAAAACTGGGGTTTAACCTGAAGGCAAACCCCCAATGCCAACCCCTTTTCCTCTCTTTTCTATGTGTAGGTTGCAGGTGTGTAGCTATACTATCAAATTTGGAATCCATTTGCAGAGGTAGAAAAACCCTTTTCGTTTCACAGATTTTTTGAAGGACCGTGTACACTTTCACCATGGTCCAGGAAACGTTTCCTCAAATTCCCACAACAGCTTCTTCTCAATATATTACTACCAAATCCTGGTGCACAACTTCATCCAACACTTCAATCTTGAGTTATTATCAGTTCTTCATCTCTTTTCACTTAGTCCTAATACATAATTTAATCAATTACTTTTCATTTTGAGTACAAGAGGGGATTGACTTATCATTCTCATTTCATTTAGGATTCTATCTTCTTCTTTGGAGTTTAAACCTAGTCAATTCCCCCCCCCCCCCTCCCCCCCCCCTCTTCTAATGTAATGCATGAAAAGTTTTTGAAGGGAAATCCGTAGTGAAACTCTCATCTCTCCTTGGGAAAGGGTAGCTTTCCTCTTGATCTCTTATTCACACATTTTTCACCCACCATTACATTTTAGTGAACCCGACGTCTTGCATGCTTTCTTTTGAAGAAAATTTCATATTTTTCATTTACAAGTTTAATTTTTCTACAAACTTAGTGGTTCATTCATTCAAAACACTAATTCATATGCTTGTGGTTATCTTAGATTTGACATTTGTTTTGTTTGTCAATTTCAATTTCCTCATTATCTTGTTAAAACCCTAATTTTCAAAATCATCTTGAACTTGTACAAAAATTTGATTTCCATTTAATTTTCATATTTGTGATTATTCTTAGACTTGTTTTCATTCCTACAATTCAAATTTTCAATCTCCCTTATTTTCCCCAAAATTCAAATTTCAAATAAGAGGTTAGGTCATAAAACCCTAATTTTCAAATTTAATTAGATTTTGTACAAATTTCAATCAATTTCATTCAAATGCAAATTTGTAAACATTTTCCAAGGTGTCCCTATCCATTAGATTTGACCTTTTTCAAATTTGCAATTCAATTCCTGTTTTTCTTCAAAACCCTAATAGGGTCCTATTTTTAAATTTGAACCTTAATTTCGCCCACCTAGAAATCGTAAAATTCACCAATTTTGGGGGGGTAGCTTTGAAACCATGATAATATTCATCCTTGAAATTTTTTAAAAAGATTGGTCGGACCATGTGCATTCCCACCACAGTCCTCGACTTTTTTCTCAAAATTTTGGGAGACTGTTATGACTGTATTTAGTAGCCTAAATCCAAAACATTGGTTGATTTTGTCGATTTTTTATCCCTCTAGAATACAAGATACCTCCAAAATTCAACATTTCAAATTTCAAAAAAAAATTTAAAATTAAGAGGTTAGTTATAGTCTGCCCTAATTTTTAAAATCCTGTTAATTTAAATTAAGTGGTATCCCCTTGGCCTTAATTTTAGAATTCCAATTGTGTCTTTTTCTTTCTCCAACAAATTTTAAATTGTGTAATCATTATTTTCTTAAATTTTGAATTACTCGATTTTATAAGCTTTGTTCATATACTTCAAATTTTCCCTCTAATGCATGAGTTTTACCACTATTAGTCCTACCTATACTATCCCTGTTAGACAAAGCATTATAATTAAGGCCTCCCAAGGTTTAATTAATGAGGAGATGGAGTCTAATTTGGGTGACTTCTTTAATGAGGATCATGCTAATTCTTCCAATCCTAGTCATGTGCCTATTTACCCCATTGATGAATCCCATGATGAAGAAGAAACTTTAACTAGGGTCTCTATAGATAAACTTTCCAAATTGGACAATCAATTTGATAACTTTCAACAATGGATGTCCCAAGAATACCCTAATAGTGAAGCTCTTCCATTAATTGAAGACCTTAAGCGCATGACTCAAAGTTGAAAGAATTGAATTAATATATTGCAAGGCATTTCACATATTGTTGATTCTAATGTCATGCCTATCAAGGGTTGTGCTAAAACCCTAGGTTATTCACAACCTTCAACACAAGTCAATCCTTCAATTCCTTTGACTACTCTTATGACTGGTATTCCTATTTTTACCTCCAACATCATGGCTACTTCCAACTCAAAATTTCATCCTCCATCATTGCCTATGTCTTCAATAAGTGTTCCTATTATCCCTTAACCAATCAATGTGACAAAAGGGGGGCAATTCCTTCAACAACTTTGTTCCTCCTTTAAGTGTCCCCTTTCCTACCCAATTGTCACCTATACCTACTTATCATTATGTCCCACCATCTTATTCTCAGTCCATGCCTTCTTTCAATAACATCCCACCACCTTCTCAATCAACTATGTCTAATATCAACTCTTCTATCGAAGCAACAATTAACAATCTTGCTCAAACTGTATCTTCCTTACAACAAAAAAATTGCTTCTATGAGTCAATCCAAGTTTAGTGTGGCCACCTTTGATGTTGCAAGCCCACTTTCTCTTGATATTGTTTAAGTTGTGCCACCTAAACATGTTGAGGTCCCTCAATTAGAACTCTATAATGAAAAAGGTGATCCTCTTACACATGTCAAAACATTCCCAACCTTGTGTACAAACTTTGCTTATGATGAAAGATTACTTGCAAAACTGCTTACAAGAACACTAAGAGATAAAGCTCTACAATGGTATTGCTCTTTTCCTTCTTATTCTATCACTTCTTTTCAACAATTGGCAAATGCTTTCATCCAACAATTTCAAAACAATATTAGTCCTAAAATCACTTTGACTGACTTAATGCATTGTAAACAAGGTGTTAAAGAAAAAGTGATTTATTTTATTGATAGATATAAGCATTTATGTGCTCAAATTTCTTTTCTTATACAAGATAGTGATATTCAAAGAATATTTATTTCTAATTTGCAAAAAGATAATAGCAAAAAACTCTTTTTTCTACAATCAACAATCAACAGATACAATCAACAACATTTGAATGCTACAATCAACAACATGTGAATGATACAATCAACAACATGTGAATGCTACAACAGGTGTGCCTTCTATTTGTAAATTATTCCAAAGAGAAAGACAATTTACTCCTTTGAATGAATCTTTACATAGTATTATGTCTCAGTTATTGCAAAGAAATGTTATATCAAACTTCCTCCTATAAAATCAGTTGATCCTTCTAAACTTCCATCCCCTAATTTTGATAACAATTCATTTTGTCATTTTCATTGTCAGCCTAGTCATGATACTAAGAAATTTTTTGCATTCAAAAATAAGATTCAAGATTTGATTGATAATAATACTATATCTATGGTAGGTGTGAATGATAAAGGGAATAAATCAGTATCTCCTCCAAATTAAAATCTTAAAATGATCCCTTACCTTCTCATACCTCTAACATGATTGAGATTGTTCCTACTTCTTTCTCTTCTGAGGAATTTACCTCTATGGCTCCAAACTTGGTAAATATGGTAGAAAAACAAAATACGGCTAAGTATCCTTGTATTACATTTGACCCTAGTGAGACCATTAGAGCACCCGATGGTCCTTTATACATAGTTGTGAAGGTTAAGGATATCCCTTTCCGTGGTGCTCTTATTGATCCCTCTTGCATGGTTAATGCAATCACTGAGGAGTATCTTTTCACTTTAGGATTGCATAAACCAATTGTAGACACCTAAAATTGTCCAATCTAATTAAATAAATATTTTTATTTAATTAATTACTTTAGCCTAATTCTTCTATTAATTAAATAAATCTTTATTTATTTAATTAATTCATTTATCTTCTTCTACCCTTATTTCTCATTTAAATAAATACATTTATTTATTTAAATTATCCTTTTCTTAAATTAAATAAATATCTTATTTATTTAATTGATCCCACTTCTTCTATTAATTAAATAAATCTTTATTTATTTAATTAATTCATTAACCTTTTCTACCTATGACACATGTCATTCATCTCTTAATTCATACACTACCTACCCCTTTCATTATTTTATTATTTCTTCTACCTACCCTCTAATCATAGCTGACCTCCTTTTACACCTCTCAATCTTATCCCTCCATTTCTTATTGTGTCTTATATATAAGGAGATGCTTTCTTCATTATCAAACCCTAATCAATTATCCTAATCATCTTTTATGCACTTGACTACACTACGATCCTACTTGCAACCACATTCAGTTCTTTGTTGAGCTATTGTGCACATAAAATCTGAGAGCAAATATATCAAGCAAGATCAATGGAGATAGGAAGAATGGAGATCAAAACCCTATTGGACGTGTGATGGTATAATCTTTGTGATTTCGTTTGGTTTGCATTGTCTTAGGTAATCTTCATATGTTATGGTGGATCTTTATTGTTGTTAGGCTAGGGTTTTGTGGTTGAATTCATTTAGCCTTTCAAAATTGTTATTATTGTTATCCATTTTCACCCTATACATTTTGGCACGCCCGGTGGGTCTCTTGTCCCTTTTGTATTTAACATTTTTGTTGCAGATCTTATGTTTTGAAGTTGCAAATCTGACTTTTTCGACAACATTTTGATATTCCTGCGTCTGCGCACTTTTGGATTGTGTTTTTGATTTTCTGGCGCGTCTGCGACATCTGGAATTGCGTCTGTGTTATTGGTAGTATTTTATTTTACAAGTTCTGGGAAAGCGCGTTTGTGTTATTAAGTCACGTCTACGGTCTTTTAAGACGCATCTGTGTTCAGAAGTCGCGTCTGCGTTCTGTAACCGCGTCTGTGTCTCACAGAACCACATCTACATCACTAAGTCGCATCTATGTTGAGGGTAATCGCGTTTGTGTTCACCAATTTTAAATTTTGGGTTTATTGATTCAGTTTTGGATTTTGCATTTAGGGTTTCAGATCTGGTTTATTTGGAGCTAACATTTTCAGATCTAGCTAACGAAATTGGTGCAGCTTGTCTTGAAAGCAAAATCGTTTGGTTGAAGGCCCCTATTTTCACAAAGTCTTTTGGATTTAAAATTTACCTAACTTGTGTGCTTGCAGGAAGGGGTGATTATTTGAAACAATCCAAACTACTAACAACTCTTTATTGTAGGTCCTTGGCAAGGGTTTTTGGGTTTTTATTGTGTGCCTTGTTTTCAGAGATTAGCAAACACTTCAATTGGTGCACTAAAATTGAATCATTGTCTTTTGTGTCTTGAGAAATAGGCTCTTTTTGTTTAATCTTTAGATGACCTATCTTCCCATGTGGTCATTAGGACTACTAGTGAGAAGAGAATGACCCAGGTGGTAGCGAGGAAAACCCACCTCTTCCCAACCACTATAAACAACTGTATTCATGGTGAAAACTATGGATAACGTGTGCTGATTAGTTCATACCAACACTATGTCTCCCCATAAACCCGTTTGATCAAATTTATTTGATCAGTTGTAGGGCATAACCCCTACCGGCTAGGAGCCTTCTGTATTTATAGAGCTAAAAGTGCCACATGTATGGCCACATGAGCGGATGCCCTTACTAGCACCTTTTTGTTTTAGAAGCCCAAATCCTTCTAGTTGTTGGGGCAGGAGGTCGGACCTCTGGTAGCGGCCCACACACATACGGTTCTTAGTAGAGATACAAAGTTCACCACGGGGAGTTTTCATGGGGACTGATGCTTGGCTGACCTGAGAAGTGAGTGCTGAGGGTGGAGCCAGTGAGGTCAAGCATCTAAGTATTTGCTCTAAATAGCATAGCCTCGGGGGTAAAACCCCATGTGGGATCAACAACTATTGTCTTGGCCAGCCATAAGAATTGTGCTTGACTTATTTTAAACATTCAAAACATTCAAGACCAAACAACAAAACATTGTGTCTTTTGTGTCTTCAAGTGTATGCAAAACATTTTTACATCAAACAACACACTTTTATTGGAGTCATTTTGATTCTAGACACTTGCAAACATTAGGTCTTCAATAACACTATGTCCTCTTGTCACAAAAAATAGTCAAACAGTCAGATTTGGTTACAACAAAATGACTTCGCAGATTGGAAAAAATTGCACAAATTTTGTAGAAACGCATCTGTGTCTAACATAATAGCGTCTGTGTTGTATAACTGCGTCTGTGAAGGGCAGAAATGCGTCTGTGTTCACAGAATCAACATTACACTGCAAAAAATCTCAAAGGCACGTCTATGTTGAACAGAGCCACGTCTGTGTCAAGAAACCGCGTCTGTGAAGTATACAGGTGCGTCTGTGTTCAGAATTGAAAAAAACTGTTACAATCCAACAAACAAACACAGTCAGTTTCGGAATTCTTGAGCTTCCTAGGTCATTTCTCCAGGGTTTCATTTAGCATTCAACCTGTCTTTGGGTCTCACAAAGTCTATCATTTCTTCGCATCTCACTTTACATTCACAATTGTCTAAACTTGAATCAAAAGGTCACTTGCTTTTCCTCATCATACTTTGTCAACACACTACATACAACAACACTTTGCTAAGTGGTCCCTCATCAAAGTTTCTTACCTTTGGGTCTCATTTGGTCTTACTTAGAGTCAGGGTCAAATAACCTCATCAAGAGAAACTATCCTCTCTTTGGAAGTCACACCTACTCTACTACATACATACTTGGTCTTACACTTTGGACATTGCAAGTACACCTCAGATTCATTTACATTCCATCCAACTCTTGGTCTTCCATACTTTTTCCATTTTTCATCTAGTCTCACACATCTCGGTCAATACCTAGTTCATGGTTGAAACCCGTCTTCAAAAATCTAGGAGAGAAACTAAAGAGGCTCAAGAGTCCGCAAACATGAGTGTCTATGAGTATGACAATGATGTCTTTTTCAATACTGATCATAACACATTACCTGACATGGATGCCTATAGAAACATTCCAAATGTTGAGAACATGGACACTACAAACAACAATGATACACACAATGACAATATGGACAACTTTTCAGTATGTTCAGCAGATGTGAAAGAATCCATTATGAATCCCCATTTCAATCGATTAGTTGAGAAAATAATGAGGAGGGATAGACAATACTTCTTACAAATGATGGCACAAAGTGGAGCCAAGATACCTCATGATTTTGACATGTCTCAAATAATGGAACATAGACCTTTGCAGCAAACTCACTCCAACATGGATCAAAAGAGGCCTAATAGTGGAGGTAATAGAGGACCACATATGGTACCTGAATCACCATCATCTTTGTTTCAAAAACCAGAGGTCCCACATACACATGGTCAAGCATATGATACTCACCTTCGCAGACCATTATGGAAGTCTTATGCAGAAAGATATGCTCAATCACATACCAATGCTAAGGATCAACCACCAAAGCAATTGGATATTCAAAGGCATGCTCAAAATTTGGACACAAGAAAACCCCATGTCAAATTTGGGGGCAACACATTAGAACATGACATGCCTGTAGAATATGGTATACATGGACAAAATAGATATGGCATTCCTCAACATGAATCTATACCAAGTGGTCCATATACACAGCATCATTACAGACCTCCTCCATATGAACATGTGTATGATCAATACCATGCATATATGCAACATGCTCCTCCTCCAATTGGTGCCTCAAGCATGGGGTATGGTCCAAGAAGTCGATCTCCACCTAAGAGCAATTTGGAGCAACAAATCAGGGACTTACAAAAGAAAATGGAGGACATAAATACACCAAAGCCAACATACACAATGAGAGACATATGTCCCTATCCATTTGACAAAAGCATTCCAATGCCTCCATTTCCTACACACTTTGTGATGCCTAAGTTTGATAAGTATAAAGGAAAAGGGGATCCTAAGGCACACATAAGACAATTTTTCATAGCTTGCATTGAGGTAGCAGTAGAAGAGACATATTTGATGAGATTATTCCCACAAAGCTTAGGTGATCAAGCTATGGAATGGTTCTCCCAACTTCCACCTGGTATTAAGTCATCGGGTGATCTAGCAGAGGCATTTATTCAACATTTCTCCTACAACATAGAGACAGACATATTAGTCACTACTTTGTGCAACACCAAGCAAAAAGAGGGAGAATCTTTTGCATCTTTTTACAAAGATGGAGGAATCTAGCCAGCAGATGCTCTTGTGAAATCCCACAGAAACAAATGGTAGAAATGTTCACCCAAAATGTTAACAAAGAGATTGGTTATGACTTAAGGAAAGCTTGTTTGTCCACCTTCAAGGACGTCATTGAAAAAGGCTTAGCAATAGAGAAGGTCCTAATTGAACAAGGAGTCATTAAGATATTCAAGGAAAACAAAGATGACTTTAAAGGAAAAGATAAGCCAAGATTTTGGAATAAAAATGAGAACACAGTCAATGATGGTGTTGTTGATGCCAACACACTCCATTGGGAGAACCACTTGAGTCAGTTTTCAAAAAGCTAGTGGCAAACAAGGTAATCACAGTTCCAGATTTTCCTCCATATGAACCAAAGGTTAAACCAAATTGGTGGAATGATGATGAGTATTGTGAATTTCATAAGAGCAAGGGTCATAAGACAGGAAATTGTCATCGACTGAAGAACATCATACAAGATCTCATTGATAGAGGTGATATTGAGATTAAGGGACACTCGTCTAATCAAGAACATGAGATGTTTAAGGAACCATTCCCAAAACATGACAAGGGAAAAGCTAAAGCCACAGAAGACCAAACCAACTATACCAGAGCATCCTACGACTATGATTCAACTATCAATCACATCTCGATGGACAATTATGTCTCTACCATTATCATTAAGGACAAAATGTCTGAGAATTCTACTCGGAGACCCAAGATTGTCCTAAAAGGTGTTGGATCTTCTTCCGAACCTACCTCTGAATGTCATGTTACAACCCACCAAGGTAAAATCACTTTGTAAGGTGCTCCAACCAAGCACACTGCTTCCTCATCAACCAAACCTGAGTATGACCTTGTAGAACAGTTAGGGAAGACACCCGTGCACATCTTCATCCTTGAGCTATTACGCATATCCCCCACTCATAAAGACATTCTTGATAAAATCTTGAGAGACACTGTCATTCCTACTGATCTGAACATGGACTAGTTTCAAGCCATGGTGGGATACCTTTCCATTCCACACTCCCTTACATTCACAGAAGCTGATGACGCCTCCGTAAGTCAGCCACATAATGCACCATTACACATTGAAGCCTTCATACACAAACATCGAATAAAATGAGTCCTGATAGATGGAGGAGCAGGTCTAAACATTTGTACATTGAGCACTATTAAACAATTGGGATATTCTAATAAAGCTGTGAATTCTACAAACAAAATTACACCATCAAGTCATATGATGACGAAGAGCGTTCATCCAAAGGCACAGTCACCTTACCTCTCAGGGTTGGGCCAATTACAAAGGATGTGGTTTGTCAAGCCCCTTATTTAGATCTTACATACAACATATTGCTAGGACGTCCTTGGATTCATGAGATGAGCGCAGTACCATCTACATATCATCGATGCATCAAGTTTCCACACAATGGAGTTGAAGTGACTGTCAAAGCTGACCCAAATCCATTCATATATTGCAACAATCTATGACCTAGATCAGAAATAACAATCCCAGTCAATGGACAAGCTATTCCTTCTTCAACATATGTGGATCCAGAATCCTTGAAAGCTTCTACATCAAAACAAGCAGAGCTAAAAGAAAAGTTCAAGATTAAAGACCTAGGATGTGGTGAGTATATATTTCATGTTGATCAACTCCCACTATCTCCTAAGACATTCAGTCGAGAGGAACAATCAATAAACAATTTGCAAGGAATTGGGGGTGAACCACCTAGTGTTGTGGCTAATGAGTCTGAATGCAAATCTCCTCTAGTCCAAATCAAAATCAAAAGCTATTGGACTCTGCAAAAATCAAAGTCAAGGATAAAAATCCTATGAAGCAAAAAGAGCAAGAGATGATCTCCCCTAATATCAAAATAACTGGAGGCAAAAGTTCTACAATTTTAAGTCAAAAATCACACTTGTTGATCCTAAGTCTCCATCATGCTATCCTACTTTCACTTCTTTTCATAGTCATAAGCCTTCATTCCTCATCCACACGTTCCACACATCCTTTCCCTTTTGGCGATACATCATGGACCTTTAATGGAGCTTCCTCAAAGGACTTTGTTATAAGGGATGCCCAAGCTTCTTTAGGTGACACGCATATAGGCTTGTGTAGTCCACACACTAGTAATTCTATCTCAGTTCCTTCATCAAGGAAGACAGACACTCAAGCTACACATCATTCAATCAAGGAACAATGCAGTTACAATCACAAGATTAAGCCTCATACATTTGAGGTGGGTGACTTAGTTCTCATAGAAAATCCTAAAAAATCAGCAAGATAGAGAGAAGAAGGGCAAGTTCGAACCAAATTGGCTTGGTCCTTACATCATTACAACAACATATGGATCTGGGGCATATCAGCTCTCAACTATAGAAGGCGAACCTTTGGAGGATCCTATCAACAACATGCACCTTCGCAGGTTTTACACATAGCTCTTTGGAATATCCTAATTCAAAAAATACAAAAAAAATTATAAAACAAAAAAAATCGTTACTTGGTGAAAACCTGGCAAACAGGCGCCTTGTGACACAAAAAACATTGAAAAATCAAAAAAAGTAAAGAGAAATAATTTCATCCAATGGTGAAAACCACATCGGTGGCGCTCTAGACAAGTACCATGGTGAAAACTGGGTCACCAATGCCATGCGTAGAGACATTGCTCCTCCCTCCTTTAGGATTCACTTTCATCCTTTCACTTTGCACACACTCATGACCTATTCGTTCATAATAAACTTACCCATTCCCATCATGGCTTGTTATTGATCTACCCAAGATTGGTTAGCCATTCATAATAAACCTCCCTTTTCACCTCCCTTTCCATCCATAATAAATCAGCTTCTATTTGTGGCTAACGCAAATCCTATGTCTAGTGATGGGTGTGGAACTGAGAGCATCGCACATTTTGAGGAGTATAGTTTCTTCCAGTTTTCTTCAGTTTATCTGCACACAATTCGCAATAAAGCAACATTTGCATCACAGATCCGCAATAAAGTTTTGTCTTCTTTGCAATAAAGTATCAGTTTCATGGCTTCAGTCAATTTCAGATGAGACACAGCAGCAACAATGGGCTTCAACAAATCAAGTCTTTCAACAGACTCAGACAACATATGGTTCCGTGCTATCTATCCTTTTTGTGAAAGTAAACATTGTGACCACAATCAAATAAGACTTATACAAGTGACAAGAGACACTAAACTTGAGGACTACAATGGATGTTGGGGTTGAGTCTTGGTTTTCTTTTGATTTCATCTTTTTTGGTGACATGTCTTTTAGCTTTTCCGGGATGTCTCTGACTAGAGATTCTATCTCCAGGATGTCTTTGACTAGAAAGGCGAGGATGGGGTATCGTCACCTATTTTTCTTTGTTATCTGTGGATTGTCTTTTAGTAATGCTATGACTTGTCCAAGGATATGAGGACACTGTGAGTCTAGTGTGAACTAGGGCATTCCTTGTTTGTGACTGTCTTATCTCCATGCAAATGGGTACAATGACTTTCTGGGTTGAACATATGCCTCTATTGTCATAACCTACTTGCCATAATAAAGCTCAATGATGATAATGCACAAGAAGCTTTTTCACTTTCATATCTTTTGTCTTTCATCCCCCTTTCTTGATTGACTTCCATCATCCTTCTTGAGTCCGCGTAGCCTGCTATCACATGACTGAGTATAATGACACACCAAAAACATTTGCATTTCATGTAGTTGCACCTGCATTACCACATATAAGAATTTCATACATACATATAGATATCACAACTGCATCACATCCTGCACACAACACATATTAGCACATTTTATATTCTCATCATGTAAATAGTTATTTGCATTATCATATTCATCTGCATTACATACATTCACATTTGCATCATGCATACACATATAAAAACATAAAAGAACAAAAATATTGCATTGCATCATATACATATTTGCATCCATAACATAAGAACATCTCATCACATAGGTACACATGCATACAGCTGCCACAAAGATGAATCATCTCATATATATATATAAAGTGTCATGATACAATGATGTCAAAAAATCATATGGCTACAAAGCACCAGTAGGTGTCTACATCATCATACAAAAATGGTACAATACTGATACATAGGGAGCCCTCTATGGCTATGATGAACTCCCTCCCTCGGAGCCACCTAGCCTCGATGGAATCTGAGCCCCTGAAGGACCCACCCTAGGATCATCCCTCTTGTCCCCTCTATCTGGTGGTGGTGGAGGACCCATAACCCCACCACTCGATGCCTGTCTCCTCTAGCTCCCTCCTGTAACTGTCGTTGTCTGCGATGGTCTATGGAAGCTCCTCACCCGTTGATCTGCTGGCACTACACCATAATAGAGATCCCACCAGTAGGCAATCTCCTCCCCTACCCACAGGACGTAGGCATATCTGGCCCCTGTGTCCTCTGCTGCCTGTCTCCCAGCCCTCAATGCTATCTCAGCCTCTGTGTAGCGCTGAATGGCCTGGTCTCGCTCCCACTCAATATCTCGGAGCCACCTCTTGAGCCTATCCCTCTCCCTCTCCAACTCCTGGATCTCATCTGCTTGTCCCTGGCAGATCTCCCTCAGCTCCATTAGCTCATCCTCCTCTGCATTAGCCCCCTATGGCTCTGCCTCTGGCTCCCCCTGTATGGGTGCCTACCCTTGTGCCTGTGCCTATACCTATACTGGTGCCTGTACTGGTACCTATCCCTGTGCTGTTGGCACCTGTAGCGACAATCCACCGCAACCCCTCACCACCCGAGCCTGCCTCTCCTCTCCACCCTCCCTCCGAGGTGCAACCCTCCTCTCTCCAACTGCTCCCCTCCTCCTCCGTCAGCCTCTACCCCCATCAGCTCCACCATCATCATCATCCCCACCACCATCTCCATCTAATGGCTCTCCCGGATCCGTCAGGCATGGGAATGGATGCTCTGCCCAGTATGTTGTGTACTCGGCATCCATGTCAGCGTCCTCAATCTCTGGCCACATGTCCCAGGGTAGGGGCATCATCTCTACAAGCTGTGTAATAGCCTGATCATATGATTACAGGGGCTCAAACTGCGTCTGATCTCTCACAGTCCGTGCATACATGCCTGAGCCCTGTGGCATCCGCTGGATCCTATCGAATTGCTTGCCAACCCTGTCCACTAGCTGCCTCTCCAACACATAGGGCATCCGCCCAATCAGGTACCTGCTCCAGAAGGTGTAGGGAAGTTCAACCGCATCATCCTCCCACTGCTCGCATCCCAGGTATGGCCTCCATATGACCATATCGATGTCATCAATCACCCGCCGCCAGTGCTCTAGCATGCCAATCTGTGGCTACGACATCATGTTGTACAAATGCATGAAACTGTGTCCATGACCTCTACCTCTGAAGTGTATCAGCCTCATCACTAGTAGATGCTCATAAGCCCACACCTGCAACAATGTCACCTTGTAGCCCAATCCCACTGATCTGTGGTATACAAACTGATGTAGCTCATAGTACAGGTGTGCCAGCACACATGGTCCCCAGGCATATCTGGTGTGTTGTGTCACCAGTGTCTCCAATGCTCCTCCCTAGCCTACAACCAACCCTCGTGTCGCCCTATCCGGACACAAGAACCCACTGATCACTCCTCCTATCACTGCTGGCAGCGCTAGCCCTGTAGCTGTCATAGTGTCCCAAGCCACATGCCCTGCCCTCATCTCTGGTCTTGGGTCCTGGAACACTCGTCTCAGGGCCTCCCTGTCTCCATCTCGATCATATGGGATTAGCTCCCCATCAATCGGTATCCTCAAGATCCTATATACATCCTCAAGGGTGACTGTCATCTCCCCCATCGGCAAATGAAATGTACAAGTCTCGGAGTGCCATCTCTCCACTAGCACAGTCAATAGTCCCATGTTCGCCCGAAACTCAGGCAGATATAGCACATGTCTCAATCCCATAGCCTCGATAGTAGCTCGCTCCTCGGCTGTCAGCTTAGGTCACAATCTCTGAGTTGATGGGAATCTCTCCCATGACTCCAACATAGGCAAATACTCCTGTAGTCAAGCAAATCAATCATGTTAGTCATCATGGCATTCCCTGTTTATCACAAAATGCTACTTTTTATCTAAATACATATGGCATTCTATCCTAGTGACACTCACTGTTCATCACAAAGTGTTGTTTCTATCCTAGTGGTACTCCCTGTTCATCACAAAGTACTATGTGTGTGGCACTCCCTGTTCATCACAAAGTGTTGCTCACATTTGCACTCACTGTTCATCACAAAGTGCTGCTCATATTTTTGTACTCCCTATTCATCACAAAGTACTCTATCTTGGTACTCACTGTTCATCACAAAGTGCCTTGATTTATCCTAGTCTTCCCTAGAGGACCTGCTTGAGTGTATCCTCTCAGCAGCTTATCCAATCGACAGCATATGTTCATCACAAAACTGCCGATTTGACCTAGAAGACACAAATTCACATTTTTTAAACACAAATGCGCTTACCTGACATAAACGCGCTTGAAGACTGCACAGACATGCCTGAAAAACACAAACGCACCTAACAAACACAGACGTGCCTATGCTCTGCACAGATGTGCCTGGGCGACATAGACATGCCTTCTTGGCATAGACGCACCTACACATCACAAACGCGGCTGCATTTGGCACAGACGCGGTTTCCATCACAGACGCGCCTGGCACAAACATAGACGCGCCTGGCACCAATATAGACGCACTTGGATATTTTTGGACATTTTTTGGACCCTATTCTAAGCACATTTATTGCCCTATCTACCATGCATTAATAACAACAATAAATGCATCGAAGTACAAGGAGGTTTGGTGGTACTTACTGGTTCTCCTGCCTCTGCTAGCCTCTGCAATCGACGAACGCGGTCGAATCTATGAACGAAGGCCATCACTGCTGACTGCTGCTACTCTATTTTTGCTCTACACTCTGCTCTCATGGATGTGTAGATGACAATGAGGATGTATTTCCCTCGTGGTCTATCTTATAGACTAACCTAGCCCTAGCCCTCATTTCCCGAGTCAACCTTCATTATCCCGTGACTTTGTCACTTTATCTGGTCAGTCCATTCTATCCCATCTTTCTTATCGAGAGATTTTCTACAATCTTTTTAGACATTCTCATCCAATCTCTTGAGGGGGCATATCATTCCCATCTTGGGGCAAATTTGTATCAGTTCATCTTATCTTCTTTGAAACAACGCGACAAGTCGCATTGTCTCAAAGAGGGGCAAAATGTAGACACCTAAAATTGTCCAATCTAATTAAATAAATATTTTTATTTATTTAATTACTTTAGCCTAATTCTTCTATTAATTAAACAAATCTTTATTTATTTAATTCATTCATTTATCCTCTTCTAGCCTTATTTCTCATTTAAATAAATACATTTATTTATTTAAATTATCCTTTTCTTAAATTAAATAAATATCTTGTTTATTTAATTGATCCAACTTCTTCTATTAATTAAATAAATCTTTATTTATTTAATTAATTCATTAACCTTTTCTACCTATGACACATGTCATTCATCTCTTAATTCATACACTACCTACCCCTTTCATTATTTTATTATTTCTTCTACCTACCCTCTAATCATAGCCAACCTCCTTTTACACCTCTCAATCTTATCCCTCCATTTCTTATTGTGTCTTCTATATAAGGAGATGTTTTCTTCATTATCAAACCCTAATCAATTATCCTAATCATCTTTTATGCACTTGACTACACTATGATCCTACTTGCAACCACATTCCATTCTTTGTTGAGCTCTTGTGCACATAAAATCTAAGAGCAAATATATCAAGCAAGATCAATGGAGATAGGAAGAATGGAGATCAAAACCCTATTGGACATGTGATGGTATAATCTTTGTCATTTTGTTTGGTTTGCATTGTCTTAGGTAATCTTCATATGTTATGGTGGATCTTTGTTGTTGTTAGGCTAGGGTTTTGTGGTTGAGTTCATTTAGCCTTTCAATATTGTTATTATTTTTATCCATTTTCACCATATACACCAATATATGATGCTTGTAATGTGGTTGTGAAGTTATATGGTGGATTCTCTTGTCCTACCATTGGCTCTATCACCCTCCCTATTGAAGTTCATACTAAATCTATGGATGTTAACTTTGTTATCATTCCTTCTTCTGAGAAATTCTATGTGAAGCTAGGCTATCCTTGGCTATCTTCCATGAAGGCTATTGCTTCTCCAATCCATAAGTGTTCAACATTTCCTCACAATGGTAAAATCATAATTGTGAACCGTAGCTTATTTAAACCATTCAAAAGAAGCCCTAATGTTCCTATTGATATCTTTTGGCCTAAGAAATTTAAATCTCTTCCATCAAGGAGTGATTCTCTTTTTTAATATAATTAAAAATGGAAGAAAGATATGATATTATCCTTAAGTCAACATAGATCCCCAACACTTCATATTCCTATCATTCTTGAATATGAAGTTCTCCCCCTAACGAATAGAACTAATCTTCTTCCTAAGGAAGATCCTCAACCTGTTCCTAAGGATGTGTTTATGTGTTCTCCTAAGAAATAAAGCAATATTCCTCCTAAGCTTAGACCCATACCTCCTCCTCATGATGGACCTGGTCTCCTTCCTGCACCTAATATTCCTCCTTTGTATGGCACAGTTCTGCCTCCTTCCTCTTATAGAGATAAGAGGCATGCTTCTCCCCTTATTCAACCTAAAACATCTCAACCTAAACCTTCAACTATCAAAGATGATAATATTCTTCCTTCACCAAATATTCCTTCTCCTTCTTAGTCTTCCACTAAGACTCAAAAAAATCATTGTGCGAGAGAACGCCGACAAACATGTCATGTTTGATCTCATGAAGCTATCCCTCAAACTATTCAATCTCCTATAACTTCAACAGTTGACATGATTCTCATAAGCAAGTTGTTGAACCTAAATCTCCAAATCATAAGCTGCAAAAAACACGTGATGGTTTTACTTTTATTCATGTGCGAGATCCTCTTTCTATAAATCTTGATGAGGAAAAGAGTGAACATGATATTCATGATGGAAATACAACTCCTAATGCTTCTAATAGTGGTTATGAATATGTTGATGTTGACAAGAATTTATCGACTGAATTTTGAAAAGCCCTAATCCTAGCTCCTAGAGCTGAACAAATTGACTTACCACATGAGCATAGTCCTTATTTGGATATTGTTATAGCTCCATCTATTGTGCTCAATGTCGCTCCTCTGGCGTGTTGCTCACCTTCTCGAAATAGTGATTAGCAAGATCGGGAGATGGATGTGGTGCTAGATTAGCAACATTGGTGCCATATATTTTCTCTCTCTCTCCTCTCTTGCTCTTTTGTGACTATTCTTCTATGTTTATCCCTGTTCTTCTATTATCCCTTTAATTTCAACTTGAGGATGATGCAAAGGATTGTGATCTCTTTTGGTCTCTTTCATGTTGACTCAATAGACTCTTATCTTCCTTTTCTTCCAAGTTTCCTTTCTTTGGGGAATGATGGTTATTATATGCACATACATATATGATATATATGATTTATCATACAACATACTGACCCCAAGGAAAGAAAAACTACCTTGTGTTTTGTGTTCATTATCCTTGGGTTTATTCCTTGATTGGGGATTAAATCCTTGTGATAATGTGCTCCCTCTCTTCTCTCCCTCTTAGGTGTATCCTACCTTAAATCAATTGCTCCTGATAAGGTGCATGCAATCGCTTTAATGTGGGGGCATACACTCCGCTCATATTCTCCTTCTTGATACTTAAGAATTACTTAGTGAACTTTGTTTTTCTTTGTAATCTTTGGTATCCTTGCTTTCATGACTCATATTGAGGGGAAATTTTCTACTTGCAGTCATGGTTCTCTCCTTCTTGATCTTCATAAGATCCTAAGTCCACTAGGGGCTTAGCGCATCTTGCCTCCTTGACATGGTAAAAGTCTTTCAATCTTGTTTCCTTGTACATTACTAGTAGTATTCCAGGCATACGGTCATACTCCCACTAAAGTGGGGGCTAAATGTAGTGTCATAAAATTTTGACCCTAGCAATTTTTTACCATATTAGGGTCCTCATGCATATGAAATTGAATCCCCTAGCCTATCAGAGACCAGAGATTGCTCAATCCCCAAAAACTGCATCTCCCCTTCGCTCTACACTGCCTAACCTGCATCCTATCCTAAAAAAAAGGGTAGGATAGGGGCGTGGTGCCTTTGTCCCCCCTACGATAGGGCTATGGAACCCCTATCCTCGTCATGCCCTTGTCCCCTACCCTATTTTGGCATAGGACCCTTCCTAAGTCTGCATTGAAGGTTGTGCAGTGAGCAGGAAATCTTCCTCGATGTCGACCTGTGATGAAAATCAGTTTCATTAACCCTAACTGACAAGTATAAAATTTTTATTTTCCCTCTCATTTTCATAGGTTCAATAAGGCTAAAATTTGCAATCAATTGTTCAAGAGAATTCAATCATTCAAGCATCCCTTCAAGGCTAGGTGTTGCATTCAAGTCAAGGATTCAACCATTGAAGAGGAGATCCATTTCAACATTCAACTTCATACAAGAATTTCTATCAACATTTCTATCACAACCTCCCTTGAGGTGATTTACATTTCAGTCTTCCATTTACATTTACTTGCAAGTACTTTCTTTTATTACTTGGTTAATTCCAAAACTGGGGTTTGACCTGAAGGAAAACCCCCAATCCCAACCCCTTTTCCTCTCTTTTCTATGTGTAGGTTGCATGTGCGTAGTTGTACTTTCATATTTGGACCCCATTTGGAGAGGTGAAAAAACTATTTTTGTTTCACGGATTTTTTAGAGGATCATGTACACTTTCGCCACGGTTTGGACAACTTTTCCTCAAGTTCGCAGGGCGGCTTCGTCTCAGCATATTACTGCCAAAACCAGGTGCACAACTTCATCCCACACTCTGATCTTGATTTATTGAGTTCTTCATCTCTTTTGACTTAGTCTTAATACATAATTTAATCAATTCCTTTCAATTCTGAGCAGAGGAGGGGATCAACTTATCATTCTCATTTCAGTTAAAATTCCATCTTCTTCTTTGGAGGTTGAATCTAGTGAATTCCTCCCCCCCCCCCTCTTCCAATGAAATGCGTGAAAAGTATTTAAAGGGAAATCTGTAGTGAAACTATCATCTCTCCTTGGAGGGAAAGGGTAACTTTCCTCTTGATCTCTCATTCACACATTTTTCACCCACCATTACATTTTGGTGACCATCATAGTCATCATTAGCTTGTCTAGAAGAGGGAGGGGAGGGACCAGCTCCAATGGAACCCTCACCTACAACACATCATTCTCCATATAATATGTTGATTCTCCTTTGACTCCTTGGCCTCCAAGTCATCACCCAAAGGGCTATGAGAAGGCCATGTCCCACCTTTTCTTCTTAAAAGGAATCTACCCTTCTCATCCCACCTTCTTTTAGATTAGTTTCTAGAGAGTTTAGAAGGTAGAAAGGAAACAAAACCTTATGTTTATGCCTAAAGTGGTTCAATAATAAAAAATGACAACCATACATAGTATTGAACCTCCCTTTAAGAGTAAAATATTTCATCTAAACCTTAACTAGATCAGACCAAAGAGGTTTTAAATACTTTGCTCGGTATCCTCAATTATCTTTCATCACCAATTTCTTCATCTCCTTGTGCTTAAGAAAAATGTTCACTACAGTCTCTAAGGATTGTTTGTCCCAAAAATCCTTTGATCTTTTCATAGATATCCCCATAACTTTGCATTTATCTTTTCAAAGATGTCAATGCTCTTGCCACCAATAGAGAGTTATGGTTCTTCTAACCTTTCTAGAATAGTTTTGTAGCCTTCATGTCATATCTATGGAGATGCTTAAAGTAAGGAGTAACCCACCCCTTTCCAAAATCCTCCAAATTTCCTTTTTTCACCTAATATCATTATAAGAGATGGGTTCCTATCTGTTCCTCTCTCCATCCATAATGGAATACTCCTAGAAATGAGAAAAAATGGATCTATCCCATAGCCTAGCCCACCCCTTCATAGTTTCTTTCTTCCATCAAACAAACTAAACTCTTTTGGTAACAAGCTAAATTCTATGAGTTAGGAAAGGAGAACCATGAATGAAAATTGCCCACAATCCATGTGGCAATAATTAAATGACACAGCATGAAGATATAAACTCACCAAATGTCATCATTAAAATACTTTACCCTCCCAAAGTATAGAGGCCTAAGGAAATATCCCTCGACAAAATCATTACCAAATCATTTGTCATGGAATATATCAAGTTTTAAAATGTCTTCAACATTAGGAGGGAGATAACTATTCACATTGCAATTTAAATTCATCCCCACTTTGGATACCTATATTTGTAAAGGAATCTATAAGGGTATTTCCTTCCCTTAAAACATTAGATATAATAACATTATCAAAATATTCAATAAGGCTAATGGAGTCCTTAATCAAAGATTCAACTAACCAACTGGGATTATGACACCCCTTCAAACAATTGATAATATTGATGGAGTCACCCTCAATCCACACTTTCCTATATCCAAGAGAGTGAACCACTTTGATGCCATGGAAAGTAGCTAAAACTTGGGCAAGGTGATTAGTCTGGATTCCCAAAGGGAGTGCCATATTTAGCTTTTTAATAAAGAGAAATATTTTAGTTTTTGATTTGTGAGTACTCAATCTATATTATTGTTACTATAATAAGTTTTTTATAATGTATGAGTAGAATTACTTTAAGATATTCATTACAATGAATACATTTGTTGTTGGTTGTTGAGATGCCTCCTTTGCTACTAAGAAGAGTATAGTTGATGTCATCAATCCATATGCATTTTTCTTTCTTGATATCTCATCCATGTGGATGAGCTTCCTTTGGCTTGGAGTAAATTTATGTAAAATTAAAATTTGTAAAAATGAAATTGATGGTTTGTTAATAACATGGAGACGCGTGAAAAAGATAAGACTAAGAGTTGTGTACTTTATTTTTTAGAGTGATAGTTATTGTAATTAAGCTTTACCATTTTTCCTTATTATTGTGTATGGATTATTTTGCATTTTGGAGTATCACTTGAAGGAGAATGTTGGTTGAATGTGGAGTGCATTTAATGACTTTACTCTAGATATAGTTGTAAATATTAGTCCTTGTCTTTCTATTTTCCCAATATTGATCATTGATTTTTATAGTGTTAGACCCTGGGATTTGTGTATGGTAATAGACCATGTAATTTTGAGCGGTATTTCCCTTTATTTTCGTAGCAATACAATTATTATTGGTATAATTTTTGGGTCTTCTTGGTTCCATGGTGACTAGTTGTAATTATCTATCCTTCCTACAATGTCAATGTTAAGGGCTCATGTGAGAAGATGAGTACCGATTTTGAGGAATTTTTCTCATGAGAGAAAATGCTACTAGAAATGGGAACCTATCTTTTAGAAAAAAAAAGAAATGGGAACCTATTTTTTAGAAAAAAAGAACTCATTAAACTTCGGATGCTAAAGACAAAAATTCACAAAATGAGGCCCCATTATTTAGAAAATGGGGCCCTGTTATTGTTTAAAGTATATATTTTTCAATAACAAGGCCATATTTTTTAAATTTTATATTTAGTAGATCATGATGCCCTGTTATTTAATAACATGACCTCATTTTGTAAAAGTATTTCTTTTTAAAATTTCTACAAGATCATCTTTGCACTTTAAATAACAACACACATTACATTTAAATAAGAAGGACCCATTCTAGAATGGGTCCCAGTTATTTTAAATTTAAAAAACTAAGTGCACCCTATGCATTGGGTTTTCGGTCAAGATAGGCATAAAAATCCCAACCCTTAGCCTTGGGTTTGCATGTACAAGGTCAGATCACTAACATAAAAAAATATACTCCCCATTATTTGAAATTTGAAAACTAAGTGTGCCCTATGCATTGGGTTTTGGGTCAAGATAGGCATAAAAATCCCAACCCTTAGCCTTGGACTTGCAAGTATAAGGTCAGATCAATGACATAACATAATATAGACTCTTGGCATATTTCTAATGCCCTTTCTCAAAGAATTATTTTATGAAATTAAAACCCATTATAAATAACATTGTGCAGATTTAAAAATATGTAATTCTTTTTAGGATTTTTTTATATTTTTTTTTTCTATTTTTCAATTAATTTACATAATGAAACTGATCTAGAAACTTGAAATATTCATTTTACTTATTTATTTAATAATTTTTTTTAATGTTTTTAGAAAAATATATATGACATCAATCTACACAGAATTATTTACAAAGAAAAAACTTTAAAAATAATAAGTTTAGATCTAATTATGGTGTTCATACATGAGGCATTTTTAAAACAACAATTAAGGCTAATAATAAATAATTAGTATAATATATATGTATATTCAATAAAAAATTACAAAACAATATCCTTATCAATTTTTAGTGTCTTACAAATATTTTCCCAAGAGGGTTCAAAAAAGATTTTATTTAGGTGCAAATATGGTGGTTGTACACGTGCATGGTATGGTCCTCAAATAGAAAATTATAAACAATGGTTTTTAGAAATCCTTTTGACAGTAAATCTCTATCATCTGGCTATTAAAATAAATTAGATATTTGGAAAATAGACTCTAAGTACTACATTTTATATTATTGACTTTTCTAAAGATTCACTCTAAGTTCTTCAAAATTTTAGGTCGAATGTGGCAAATTTAAAAAATTAGAGAAAACACTTCCACTTTTTGGCCAAAAAGTCGACTTAAATTCTTTCACACACCCTTAAAACTTGAACACTTCATTTTTTGGTGTTATGTTGATGGATTTCCTTCTTCATAATCACATGACATGTGATAGTCCATCTTATTTGAGAAGGGTTCAATCTTATAGTTGTAATCATGATGGTGCCTCCTACTTGAAGACAAATTTATGCCAAATAATATTCTTTGTGGAGTTGATGTTTTGTAACTCCCAACTTTTTTTGCATTTCCATGTTAATCCAATAAATCTAGCATGGCCTAGTTTGTCAAATGCTCTTGTTTCATATAAAAGGAGTCTGGTTCACAAACTTTATCCTAGTTTGTAGGTATGATCTCAATGTTCACAATCATAATCCACCTATACAATTGTAGTGATGGTATGAATTAGTAACAAAATGTACAGGTTGAAAAACCAATGATGATTTTTTGTTGAAGAATATCAAATTAATCTACTCACTATGAGTTACTTGATCTAGGATAGCTATATTTTGTTAGGCATATTACTAAACTAACTATAATTTTTTTAGAAAATATATAATGATTGTATTTCTTGGGTATGACTCTTTTTTCTTACGCATCCCGTCTAATATGTCTACTTTGTATGGGTTGTTGTCATCATGCCCTTGCTAGAAGTTTAAGATAGTTGATATTTGTACATGAGGTTACCAACCCAAATTTTGTGCTTAATTTTGTAGACATAGTCTATGGAGCTTGACTATTCATGCAAAACTTATTTTAGGTGTAACAAATTGTGTGGTAAACATCAACAACTATATTTTATTCATTACTTTGAATGCTATAGAATGGCTCTTCAAAGAGATTGAAAACACCATACATATCACTATATTATTGTATATAATTTAATGGTATATGAGTAAATATATACAACAATGCTTAAATATACTATTGCATCGAGCAACATTTTCATATATATTTACTTCACAAACTGTATAGCTCAAAATATTATACTAAATAATATCTAGTAAAACTAATATTCTAAGGAGCAATTTTTACAATAGTCTTATAATGTGTGCATAGTAATTAATATTTTAATTTTAATTTTCATACTAATTTTTTCACACTCTCCTTGCACGACTAAGTTTTCACACTCACCTAGCATTTATTTTAATTTTCCAATTCCTATAAGTATTTTGGGACCTGTTATTGTATTAAATTAATATTTAGTTTCATATTATGAGTCCTATTTCACTTGTATACATCAAAAATTTCCCATTTGGACTCTTATTTTAAGTATAACCTTAATCTTATTCCATTTTAATCTTATATTGCTCCTACATAATTTTAAAGTTCAACACACTTTTTCTCACACTTAAATGTTGTCATTTTTCATATAAATTATAGTTTTTCTATCAAGGCCCGATTATCTTACAACCCCAAAAAATTGGCCCTATTTTGTTGAGACAATGTTAGTTAGCCCCATTGTCCAATTCTTGTTAGCTAAAATTTTTGGAAGATAATGTGATGACCTTACCATTTCATAATCTATCCTCGATATGTGAAAATGATCATTCTAAGTTGGCCTAAAGGTGATTTTACTTTGAGATCCCTATACAAGATATCACTTTTTATTTCATTATCTTGTCATTTTATTACATAATTCTTTCAATTCAAGAGATATCAATCCAATCCAATAGCATATCTAAGTCTAAGGAGAAACAATCTACAACAAGGAATCTTCAGTTATTTTTTCAATTATGACTTCATGACGGATTTTATGATGTATTAAATTAGTAGTTAATTCAATATTTTGAGTCTTATTTCACTTTAATACATCAACACTTTCCCATTTGGGACCTTATTTTAATTGTACCCTTTATCTTATTCCATTTTAAGCTTATATGGGTCCTATGTCATTTAAAATTGTAATGCACTTTTCTTACACTTAAATATTGTCATTTTTCATATAAATTATAATTCTCGAATAAAGGACCTATTGTCTCACAACTCTAAAAATTCAGGCCTATTTTGGCGAGACAATGTCATTTAGCCCCATTGTCTAATGCTTTTTGGCTAATATTTTGAAAGGATAATATGATGGCCTTGCCATTTATATATCTTTTCTTGATATGTGAAAATAATAATTCTAACTTGGCCTAAAGGTGATTTTAAATTGATATCCCCACACAAAACATCAAACCTAATTCATTTGCTCATCTCATTATTAAATCATCCTTTCACTTGAAGAGCTATCATTCTAATTCAAGAGCATAACCGAGTCTAAGAATCTATACGAACCCACATCACTCAATTTTAAATTAACCCTAATTGTTGTATACTTCTTAATTAGTTAAATTAAAATGGTAATAGAGTGGTGGTTTGATTATTCTATTGGTCGTTTTCTCATATTTACATGTAAGTATATTCTTTGATTATGATGAAATTGAATTCTCTAACATCTAACTTTCTATTATATTGAATTGACAATTATTAATCAATAATCATATATACACATGAAATATTGGATATGACTTGAAATTGTGATTGCTTGGATGAGAAAATAATTCTCAAGTAGAATTATTGAAATTAGGGTAACAACTAATATGAATTATTATGATCTAATTATGTTATGGTTGTAATGCAGATGAAATAAAGTGTGTAAAAGGAAGAATGGAGGGACATTAAGAACAATCCAAATACCTCTTTGGGATATTACAAGTATAACTCTATGTAAGGAATGGGAGTATTATGCTTCTTAGAAAGACTACATTTAAATTTTGTATGAAATTCAAGAATAACTATAGTTGTTTAGGATGTCTAAAGAGATCTAGAAAAGATCCAATGGAGCATAATCAAGTTAAGCAACATGTATAAAAAAATCGAGGAGATTTGAAATATCAATGATAAGGAAAATGTTGTGAGCCAAAGAGAAAGAAAGAGACACCTTAGTGAAATCCATGGAAACTGTACTCTAGTAGTGTAGATAGAGAAAGTAAGATCAAGTGAGTATCTCTAAATAAACAAAAGGATCCTTACAAAACTTATATTGTTTAGATAAAATGAGAAGAAGCATAGCAATAGAAGAAATAATAAATCTAAGATTGCAATAGAATATTTACCACATTGAATGTTGTAGTAAATATGTTCACAGAGCATACTTTTTTGAATAACTCATTGAGATCATTGAAGAGATTCATTCATAAAATGTTATATGTGAATGAAATCATAAGAAGTGGTGAAAGTATATTATTTGTTAGGAATTGCATGCAAAAAATGTCAATTATATGTAGATAAATATTAAACATAGGAATGAGAAACACAAAAATAATAACATCGAAAAAATAATATTTAATGTGGCTCACCAAATCTCGGGCTACATCCACCAAACAGAAAGTCCAATATTATTATCCAGTAAATAAAAACTGATTACAACCACCCATCCCCTTGCAACTCAATACTGCTACAAAATGCTACAAAATTCTCTACAAAAAACCCTAACCCTTAGCCTTTTTATCAAGAGTTATGTCAGTTACAAAATTACAATTACAAGATTTTAGCCAATAGAAAAATAACTCTCAATGCCTTATAAAATAATAAGTCTTTTTGGCCTCGCGGGGCACTACCCCTCAACCCCATCTTGGGGGCACTACCCCCAAACCCCCATCAAAATATATAGGGGGAAATTGTGTTGATAGAAGTAGGGAAAATTTAACCTCCGAGTCTAATTAGGTTCCATATAACAACGTTATTCGCATAGTGGGAATAAATCTCTACTAGCAATAAATAAATTAAAATATAGAATTTATTATATAAATTATAGTCGTGGATGTTCTTTGCATTATTTTTTTGGCTTTCGTATGTTGGCTCTCTATTTAAGTAAATATATAATATTTTCCTTCGTTTTATAAACTAATAAAATAATATCAATTTTTGTAAACCATACTTTTATGCTTAGTTATAGAGCCTTTCAATTTGAAAATAATTGAATTTATATGTGCTAAATAATATTTTAATGTAATCTCAAATATACCACGTCACCCATGTGAAAATATCAGGTAAATTTAATTATTTTTTCATGTATCCTATCATATGGACATCCAATCCATAGTAATTTTGGCCCTTCTCCTAAAATTTAATATTTTGAATGTCAATAAAAGCAAACCTTTTTTTTGAATAAAGAAAACCATATAAACTCTAAGTGAAGAAGTCATCGGATAGGAGGGACCTCAAAGAGATCTATCCAGACCAAATAGAAAGAGTAAACACAATGGAAACACAGGGACATGATGGAGGCAATGAAGAACAAATTGAATTATATCATGAAAACAAATTACAACCAACTGGTGACAACCGGGTTGTAGAAACCGGCTCATAGGCCTGCTAAAACATGCTCAAAATAAAGAACGGGTCATAGTCGGGACCTTAAATCTAAAGATATATCTTATATTCTCAATCTAACCTCCTGATTAAATTCTAATGTTTTATTACAATGATTTATATGATCCAAGGGGATCCGGTCAGCCCAAAAAGGGATCGAAACCCAAAGAACAAGACCTAACGTGTAAAACCAACTAGGTCGGCCTTCGCCAAAGAAATTCCTTTGGAAAATCCAAAGGATGAAGTGTAGATCATGGGGAAGGGTCGGCCACACTCTAAGGAACATCAAAATAAATGCTTAGGGCTTCACAAGCTAGGGAAGGGGATCTGTTAGATCACGAATGCAAATAGGTCTAGGCAACTGGTAACAGAAAACTGTCTCGGAAACCAGTAGCGATAACTTGTCAAAAAATGATCCAAATGCTCCTTGGTTTGGGAATAAGGAATATGATCAAGTCTTCAAGAAAAATTCAACTCCATAGGTTCCGGTGAGCCAAATCTGGGACACACAGAAAGAAATGCTAAAACTACAAACAAAAAGAAAAACAGAAAGGAAATATTTTTAGTTGATGCAAGATTGCTATGAACCCGGGATGCTCCTGCATCACTAAGCCTTATAGATTAATGTGTCATTCCCTTCATAAGAATATAAAGTTATTTTTCCTAGTTTTCATGAAAAAGGGGGATGCAAGGACATGGAGAGATGGCCTTGTGGGATGAAAAGGAATAGTGAGGGGACATCTATTAAAATAAAAATCAGCTAGAGTTTTATATTATAAATATACTATACTATAGTTAGAATGAAAATCCTTCCCTTTTAGGTTTCTGGATATTTCAACATTTTTCTTTTAGAAATGACTTTATTTGCACATAATAATGTTCTAAATGGTGGAGGATATTTAGTATTTAGAAAATGGATATGCTCTTAAAGACACCAATAAATAAATACATACATGACATAACCCACACCCCAACGATACGTATCCCCATGAAACATTGGATAAAACAAATTTTATATATCTAATTGTTACCACTCTAATATTAGCATGAATAATAATTATAAAAAGGATGGAATGCGCCAAGTGCCTACCAATAATTTTGTTAGTTTAGAGTATAAAATAGAAAAGCATTTGGAATGATGTATATAGTGTGAAAGAGAGACACACAAAGATGAAGATAGAGATAGAGAAGGAGAGAAATGAGGATAGAGAGGGAGAGACATGGTGTGTGTGAGAGAGAAAGAGACAAAGATGCAGATAGAGAAGGAGAGAGAAAATATAGAAGTAGAGAGATATAGAAAGGGAGCGATAGGGACAAAGGGGGATATATGGGTAGATAGATATAGTGGGAATGATAGAGGGAGAAGAGAGGGATGAAAGAAGACGTAATGAGATAGAGATAGGGAACAAAGAGGAATATAAAAATAGAGATGGAGGGAGGAGAGAGAATTTAATATTTAAATATAGAGATACAGAGATATATTAATTTTAGTAATAAAATATAATATATAATAGTAAATATAACTATAATATTATTTTAAAAATGAATTTAATAATTTCCATCTTATAAATATAATATATAATAACTATAAAATTTGAATTATATCAAATATTATATATAGTATTAAAATAAATATATTATATGCAATTTAATTTATGATATTTGAAACATATTATATTTTTTTATTATATATTATTTTTTTAATCAATACTATATATTATATATTAACATTTAATAATTTATATTATAAATAATATTTAAATTTAAATATAAATTTTATATTATTTTTAAAATAAATTTATATTATTTTAAATATAAGAATTACATATCAAACGAATTTACACTATATAATGTAAGATATAGTAATAATCACTTACCTACTTTGTAGTCTTGATGAAAATAAATATAAAATAGTGACACTAGCACAAAAGTAATTATAAAAATATCAATGCTTGCCTTGAAAATTTATTTGCCAATGTGTTTGAAAAAGGAAACTTGGCAAATTTATGAGAGATTATTCTTCATAATATTTATGAATTTTTTTTCATAAGATTCCTATTTCTTCAACAATTGTCAATGTTAAAATAAAATTTCAAAAAGTAAAATAATACCTTTCCTACCGCAATGAATTACAAGGTGCAAGAGTTGTATACCTTTCTCATGATAGCATACCTCACCAAGCAAATAATATAGCTTCTCTTTCAAGAAATTATTCTCCCAAAATTTCTAAGACATGAAAAAGGGTTTCAAACACAAAGTATTTCTTCTTCTTTTTCTATTTTTTCAAAAGATAGTAAAAGATGGAGTAAAATATTTATTTTTTTTACACATAAAACAAAAATCTCAAATTGGTTCTCTGTTTTTCACACCTCGACTTAAAATTTTGATATAATATATTTTAAAATATATATCTAAAATGATCCACAAAACTTTCATTGAAGAAGTCACTTTTAGTTTACAAGTCATTTATTTTGGAAGACATATATACAAATTTAATATAACATTATTAAACATCTTTAATTTTTCTTTTTAATTATAAATTTCCTCCTTATTTTTTATTTGTACTAAGTTATTTCACTATGTTATGTTAATAATCTTCATAGTCATAAGAATAGTCAAGAATTAATAAAGATACACATGAAGACATACTATTAATTTTACACAATGAGAGTCTTATATTACATTCAGTTCAAATTTAAGTCTTTTATTACAAAATGAAACAAACCATGTATTTGTTTCTAATTAATTATATTTAAAATTTTTTTATATGGCTACACTTGAGGATGAAATATTACATATATATATAACTTATTTATATATTATATTTATTATATTGTATAATATAGCTATTAAAATATTAAAAGTAAAAAATATATAAAAAATTAAAATATGTAATTAACCAATTATACATTATATTTATTATTTATATGATAATTAAAACATATTAAAAATATAAATACATAATACAAAATAAGTTAATTATATACTATCATATTATTATTAAAATCTAACACTCCAAGTTTTGAAAGTTTAAATTAAAAAAATGTAAGTTTTTAATATACAAAGTGTTGGTGTACTTATTTATTCTTATAGGATATAATTATACTTTACTTAAGTTAATTTAGGATAATGCATCTTATCGTAGTTTGGGTATGAGACACTTGAGTGTTTGTGCCACATTGGGATAGTGTGTGTAGGATAATTTTTATCTTTTGTGGTCTTATCTTGTTGTTACATTCCACCTTCGGTGGGTGATCCACCTCATGTGGAATATTATATTGTTTCTCCTACCTACCACACCAATTTCCTAGCTACCCTTATTTCTTATTGAGCCACATGTCATGTTTGTGTGCTCACATATCCATATTGCCTTGCCTATATAAGCAGTCTCCTATTCATTGTATGTAACGATTGATTGAACGCTTGATGATCCAGTTGATTAGTATTTTCATCTTGATAGAATACAGTTGATTTCTATCATTTATTTTGTCTCTCGATTGTACTTTTCATTGAGCTCTTGATCTTAGCAAAATCTTACATGGTATCAGAGCCTCTAGAGTGTCTTTGATTAGTCATTTTTGGTGGCTTCAATTTTTTGGATCTCAGGAGGTGATATTCTTAGGGGCATCCTATGGCAATTTTGACATCACGACTGAGTCCGAAAGGCGGTTTCCATTAATTTTGATTATAAAGTCGACCTATTTTGGTAAGGGAAAAATTTTTGCCAATTCAGATATATTGTATAGATTTATTAATAAATATATATATATATATATATAATATTTTTTTTAATCATGTGAGGAATTTTTATTTTTATTTTTTTTATTTTTTTAAGGTGGGGGGGTTGTTTACCCCCGCCCCCATACCCTTCTCTATCACATCGTAGGACCTATACTTTGTACTCTACCGATGATGCACTAACCGACATCCCATGACCCATCTCCGACACCGTGCAGCTAGTCCACCATTCCACTATACCTCTCACTGCTGACCCCCGACACCAGTTGCTCACGTTGTGCTCTGGACGCAGACCTTCCCACCGGCTGCACCTCCCATCGATGGCTTACTCCCGGTTCCCGACGACCCCTGCTCTCCCAATGGTTACGTTCCCGATGGTTACATTCTCGGTTGTCCTTCACTGCCGACAACCACCCCTTTCTCGACTCTTCACCTTGTCCACCCAGCTCATTGTGATTAGCCCACGCAACGCTTTATCAGTGCCACATAGTCTATAGTCGACACATCATTTTTTGTATAACATGTGGTATGCCCAATCATAGAGACTGTACAGTGCCATATCATCTGACCGTACCTCCATGTCATCTGCCACATAATCTGTATGGACAAATACTTGATTGCCAAGTCAGCAAGTCTATACGGTATGGACAACCATGCAGGGGGAGGTGAAGTTTTTTCGATGGCTAGACGACTATCAATTTTAAGCTCATCATTTTCTGATGTCAACCTACATCAACAGTATTTTGAAATTTTTTGCCCCCTCTCCATTTACATTTTTAGTTTTGCAGTTTGACTTCAAATGGCCATATCTTGCTCAGTTTGCTTCTTTTTTGGTGCAATTTTTTTTTGAAATGGGCTATAATTTCATGCTCTTCATAGTGGTGGAGGATTTTTTTGATTTTAATGGACGCATTTTTTTAGAATTTGCATATTTTCATGACTGTACCTGTCTAATCCCATATTTTGCAGCTTCAGAGGCTTCGTTTGGGGTCATACGGCCTCCTTTTTAGGTGTCATTTTTTTTTAAGTACATAATTTTTTGTCTACTTTCATAATCTGCCATTAGTTTGCAGTGATTTTGAGTGGAAATTGTACTTTTAATATTTTGTCATTTTTTGCCTATTTGGTACTTCTATTTTGCTTGGATCTCAGTTTCGATCACTTGCAATATTTGTTGAAGTCCCTTATATCTCATTTTGAGAAGTTGTAAAATTGAAATCAGAATTCCACCATGCCTTGTTTTGCAAGTGGCCCATTGTATACGCACTAAGTATAAAGTGCCAAATCACCATTTTGGGGAGGGTTTCTTGATTGAGTATTTTGGGGAGGTGTGTTGTGTGATTGTGCCTCTCTCTCTTGTGTTTTTTCATTTTGGTTCTATGGGTTCTCCTAAATTTCCACTTTTAACTCCTCATAATTATGCTTCATGGAATATTAAGGCTTGGAGTAAACTAATGGGAAAAGGACTTATTTATTATGTAAATGGAACTATAACAACACCACCTAAACCTAAGGCTGATCCTAATGCTCAAATTAAATGGCTCACTAAGAATGCTATGGCACTTTGAACTCTTAGAAAGTTTGTATCAGATGACCTCATTTTTCACATTGATAAGTTTATTACAATTAAAGAGGCTTGGGATATTTATGAGAAATTGTATTGTCAAGCTGATGAAATTAAGGGCTACAAGCTTGATAGTGAACTTACAACTTTGGATCCCAAGGATTTTGATACAATCCAAGATTATGTCACAAAAGAAAATGAGCTAAGAGCAAAGCTAAAGGATTGTGGAATTGACAAAATGGATGCTCAATTGGTTTATAACTTGTTGGAAAAGCTTCCTTCAAAGTATGCAGCCTTTGTATCTATCTTTCACACCCATAGGTTAGTTCAAGGTTCCTCTTACACTTATCCCTCATTTGATACATTCATAGAGATGTTGATACTTGAGCAATCTAAGTTGACCAAGATGGGGATTCTCAAATCTTCAAAGTCACAAGATTTGATGGCTAAGAAATGGAATCAAAGCAATCAAGGAAAAGGCAAGAATCAAAAGTAACCTAAGTCAAAACCACATTAATATGGAGCACAATCATCCTCTCCACAACAATGTGACTCACCTAAGAGGAAATCATATAAGGACAATCTTTTTTGTGCATATTTCAATAAGTCAAGACATGATGAACAACATTGTTACAAGAAAGATATTGATGAGTTAAAGAATCTTCTTGAGAAGAACAAAATCAACCGACCTTCTAGAATGTCTACATCGGCTTCTTCTTCCAAGGAAAAGGATTAAGGAAAGGATCACTCTTTTGGGACAAATAAAGGAAAGGGACAAGCTCTTTGTGCTACTACAAGTCATGATTCAAGGAGAGGGAGATGGCTTATAGATTTAGGGGCTTCCCATCATATGGCATCTTCAGAGTCTATGTTCTCTTCATTTGAGCCTTGAACCATGCCGAAGATTTTGATGGGCAATAATACATACATGGATGTGATTAGAAAAGGATCTATTGTCATTGAGGATAACTCCTTCAATGATGTGTTGTGTGTACCGCATTTGACAAACAATCTTCTTTCCATCTATCAAATCACACATTAGACTCATATTTTATTATTGTTTACTTTTAGTGGATACATTACCATGATGTGTTATCATACTTCTATGACATTATTTCATGCTTTATCTAGATATGAGATGCATAATTTATTTGCAGTATTTCAGTACTTGTGATTTATGGCATTTTATGGATTATTGCTATGTACTGACACTTTACTTTGTCTATGCAATGTGAAATTATATGTTGTGTATCTGCAAGTGTATTGGATGCAAGGAGATGATTTTCTTTCACTCACTCTGATGAGACAGGGAACGTTGTGATTATCCTTCATCGGTGTGCATGTCGTGTTTTCTATATTGTATATATGCATGTGTGGTTTGGTGATGCAGGATATTGCAGGTACAAGTACCAGGTAAGTATAGGGTTTCATCTCCACCTAGCTTCACAGGTCTGAGCGTGCCTTATATTGTCCAATGGAAGTGGAGGAGGTAGTATTTGACCCTATTTTAATGAGTTACACTCTTGTGAGTGTCATCAGTTGGTCGTCCTATTAGTTTGTGTTGGCATATGTGCAGATCTTGATACATGATGATATTGTATGTTGTCATTGATGTCAATATGCTGAAGTATGAATCGGTATATTGAAGTAAGCAAACTGGCAAGAGAACCAGTATGATATTGTGAACCGATATATGTTGTAAATATGCTAAAGCATGAACCGGTATATTGAAGTAAGCAAACTAGCAAGAGAACAGGTATGAAATTGTGAATCGGTATATGTGAAAAAGTGAAGAGGTATGTTGGAATGAGAACCGGTATATGGGAAGTTTTGTATCAGGGTTTCATTTGGCATGACTACCGGTTGGTAGTCTGAGCTTCATGGTTTCTAGTTGATGCATTCCAAGCCTATGTGATTCAACTGATGACATCTTGTGATGAGTTAGCATTGTAATGAAGATCAGATCATGTTGCCATGTTAGCCTTGTGCACTTGAAGGGTTTCCTTGAGGATTTTGCATGAAGAAGTTTGATCCTATCTACCTCGGGAATGAAATGGTGGAGAGTGTGTGATGGGTTATCAACTTCCTGAAGTGGCAAAGAATGATTGGAGAATGTCTTGAGATCTGTTCAAGACTATTGTATTCATTGTAGTATGATTAACGGTTAGGATTGAACCGATTGAATTGTTAAACCTAAATGTTTAGGGTTTAGGGTTTATGCTACCGACCTATCTATTTCCTATAAGGTTGATGATGTTTTCATTTTGAAGTTGTTGGAAAATGTTATGTGTGTATCCAAGTGAAGAGATACTTGATTCTTGCTAGACAGGAGAAGTGTGTGGATACCTGCAGAGTATGATTGCAGAAGCAAAGGAGCTAAAGAGGATTTGCCTTGGCATTGTGTACTGTTATCATATCAGTGTACTACCTGTTGACTTCTAACCATTTCAGTAGTTGGAAAATCCCTTAACTAGGTAGCTTTAATAGACTTTTTTGTAAATCCTTTAACACAGTGACTCAATTCAATGAGTTCTTCAAATCCTCTTGCAAGGCAACCTTTAACAAGGTTCTAACCTTTAACTGGGTATTTAGCCATCCCTTAACCGGGTGATCCCTAGCAGGATCGGTTCCTAGCAGAACCTATTGTAAAAGTCTTTAACCATACTAGGCTCCTAACAGAGTGGACTCCAGAAGAGTTCAAAGAACAACTTGTGGGTATTCATCCCCACTATGGTTTTTTCCAATTGGGTTTCCACATGAAAAATCAGTGTGTCATGTGTGATTCTTTTCATGTGATGCTTTAATATTTTTTGTCAAGTGGTAAAGCATGTTGAACTAGCAGTCATTATATTTTTGATGATATATTACTTTTTTATGCATATGGGTGAAGTGGAAATGAGATATTATACTGTGTGGAGATCTAAGTGTTACCGGTTTATGTCTTTCACATTCTCACTGTGTTTTACCGGTAGTGCCCTGATTTAGACCGGTGTTACTATTTACTAGTTAAGTGCAGTCTTTGCAATCAAACTGGTTCAGGGAAAGTTTTTTTGTCTGTACTGATTCACCCCCCCCCCCCTCTCAGTACTAGTTTGGTAATAACTGTTCATCATTATTCATCAATTGGTATCAGAGAATCCTCTAGGTCCTTTGTGTTGTAAGCTTAACCGCTTGAGGAAAAGATCCTACTCTAATGATGAAGAGGGAAGGTCCAAAAGTTCAACAAAGATAACTTTAAGATATGGAAGGACGGAATAAAGATCTACATTAGAAGCATGGGTTCTCAACACTGGAGCTATGTTGAAAATTCTTATGTTATCCCTACCGGTACTCTCACCGTTGATCAATGAAGAGAGATTTAGGGGAATGGGCAAGTCATTGAAGCCCTAATCAATAGTCTATCTAACATTGAGTTTATTGATGTTCAGGATAAAGACAATCCCAAAGAAGTATGGGATGCTCTGGAGAATATCTATGGAAGTGATGAGCATGTGAAACAAGCTAAGGAAGAGACCCTTACGGGAAAGTTTGAAGACATGCGGATGGTTGAAGGAGAGACCATTCAACAATATGGAATAACAATCAAAACTGTTGTTGGAGACATCAAGAGTGCAGGAGGTAAAATAGATGATTCCATTGTTGTTAGCAAAGTCTTGAGATCCTTGTTACCAGTCTATTTAATAAGGGTTGTTGCTATTCAAGAGTTGAGGTCTATAGACAAGACAAAGGTATCCCTAGACTCCATCATTGCTAAGTTGACCATATATGAGCTAAATAATTATGATGGCAGTATTCAGAAGACTGAATCAACCTTTAGAGCATCTGCTGCACTATCTAGAAAAGGAAAATAATCTAGTACCAGTTGTGAACCAAGACAAAGCAAAGAAATGGATGATGAGGATATCCTGATGGAATTTGAAGCTCTTCTTGCCAAGAGACTTCCTAAGAGAACTAGTAAATACAGAGGTAAGCTCCCTTTGAAATAATCTTCTTGCAATAGGATAGGACACATCATTGTAAACTATCCTAATGATGAAAATAAGGACAAACCAGAGAAGCTCAAGAAGTTCAAAGGAGGAAATAGGAGAAACTGTTTTGTAGTAGTTGATGAAGGTGTCACTGATGAGGAATCAGAAGATGAAGAAAGTGAAGAGATTGTGTTTGTAGCAGTTAAGGAAGATGTGTCAGACAAGAAGGCTCTTGTCTCTTGCTTTGATAATTCTAATGAGTGGATTATTGACAGTGGTTGTTCTCACCACATGACTGGTGACCAGAGTAAGTTTATGTCTCTGGAAGAGTATGATGGTGGTGTGGTCCAATTTGGTAATGATGGACCATGTATGGTAAAAGGTAGAGGGTCCATCTCTCTAAATGGAAAAAGAAGTGCTGATAATGTGTATTGGGTAGAAGGTCTCAGGCACAACCTTTTGAGTGTTTTCCAACTGAATGATAATGGACTCACTCTAGAATTCAAAGATGGAGTGTGCAAAATAAAAGGAAAGAGTGGTGAACTAATGGCCACCGGTGTGCAGACCAAAGGTAACTTATTTCAGTTGAATGCAAATATCAGTACATGTCTAATGGCTAAGTTTGATGATAGCTGGATATGGCATAGGAGACTCTGCCTTGTAAACTTTGATAATATTATGAAGGCCAGTAAGATCAAGGCAGTTAGAGGATTGCCTGTGCTAAGAAAACTGGAAAAATCCTTTGTGCAGAGAGTGTCAATTGGGGAAAATGTCCTCCTCAACCTTCAAAGGTAAATCTCTCACTATAGAAAATTTACTTGATCTTGTGCATACTAATCTATGTGGTCCTATGAAAACTAGGAGTGTGTAGGAAGATAGGTACTTTATGATTCTCATTGATGACTGCTCAAGAATGATGTGGGTCACATTCTTGAAAGATAAGTCTGAAGCTTTTGTAAAGTTCAAAGCTTTCAGAGCACTAGTTGAAAAGGAAAGCAGTAAGAGGATTAAGTACCTAAGAATTGATGAATGTGGAGAATTCACATTTAATGAATTCAACAAGTACTATGAAGAGAACAACATCAAGAGGCAACTATCTGCCCCTCGGACTCCACAGCAGAATGACCTAGCTGAGAGGAACAATCGGACTGTAGTTGAAGAAACTAGAATGATGTTGATTCAAGGGAAGGTTGCTCACACTTTCTGGAGATAAGTGGTGAGCACTGTAGTCTACACTATGAACTAGAAACTCATCAAGATGGGTAAGGATAAAACTCCTTATGATTATTGGACCAGTAAGACACCAGTGGTAAGCTACTTTAGAGTATTTGATAGCAAATGTTATATCAAGAGGAGTGAACATCAGAGCAAGTTTGATGCAAAATGTGATGAGGGAATATTCCTAGGGTATTCCACCAAGAGAAAAGCTCTCAAATGTTTCAACAATAGGACTTAGAGAATTGTTGAAAGTATAAATGTTAGAGTTGATGAAACTTCTGAGAAACCTAAGGAAACCAACAGTAAGCAAGTGGTAGATGAACTAGTTGTAACCTTCTAGGAACCGGTTGAAAAATAGCCTAGTATTAGCAACAGTGCTCCTACACCGATAGATGCTAATGCTAATGAAGATGAGGATGAAGAAGAAAAGAAAGAGGAAACAACTAAGATCATTCCTAGGTATGTAAAGTTGAATCATGATCCAAAGCAGATCATAGGAGACAAGGATGCAAGAATTCTTACAAGAAAAAAGGTTAGAGAAAACTCTTGCATGATCTCTGAATTTGAGCCTAAAATTTTTAAAGAGGCACATAAAGATGAAGACTGGATCAAGGCAATGGAAAGGGAACTTGACCAGATAGAAAAGAATGGCACATGGTCTTTGGTACCCAGACCTGAGCATAAAAATGTCATTGGCACCAAATGGGTTTTTAGAAATAAGTTGAATGAAGATGTCATAGTGGTAAGAAACAAAGCCAAATTGGTGTGCAAGGGATATGCTCAAGAAGAAGGAGAAGACAATGGAGAAACCTTTTCTCCAGTAGCTAGATTGGAAGGAGTTTGTATGCTTATTGCATATGCAGCCTTCAAGGGATTCAAAGTATATCAAATGGATGTAAAATATGCATTCCTGAATGGAATACTTGAAGAGGAGGTGTATATAGAGCAACCAGATGGGTTTTCCCTATCAGAAGACAGTGACATGGTGTGTAGGCTACATAAAGCCTTGTATGGATTGAAGCAGGCACCTAGAGCATGGTATGAATGCTTACACTCCCATCTTGTGAAGATTGGGTTTGAAAGAACAAGTGAAGATAGCAATATCTATTTGAAGTCAGAAGGAGATCATATTCTGATCTATGAAGTATTTGTTGATAACATAATTTTTGGTGGAGATGACAAGATGAGTCATGATTTTGCAGATGAGATGAAGAAGGAATTTGAAATGTCACTTATAGGGGAGATTAAGTTCTTCATTGGACTATAGATTCAACAAATGAAAGATGGTATATTTATCACTCAATCTAAGTATGTCAAAGAGGTGTTGAAAACCTTTGGCATGGAAGACAACGAATTGGTTAGTGCATCGATGGTGACTGGTTGTAAATTATCAAAAGAGGATGACTTAGCATTGGTAAATGAGAAGGAATACCAATCAATGATTGGTAAGTTGAACTATGTAGTACATAGCAGACTGGACATTGCACATGCAGTGGGCATTACTGCACGGTTCCAGAAAAGTCCAAGAGAATCCCACTTGGTAGCAGTCAAGCGAATTCTTAGATATCTAAAGGGAACTATTGACTATGGATTATGGTATCCATACAATAATGATTTCAACCTCAAAGTGTTTTCAGATGCTAATTGGGTTGGTAATGTGGATGACCGAAAGAGCACAACTGGTGGTGCATTCTTTTTTGGTGGTAGACTAGTCTCGTGGATGAGTAAGAAGAAGAGTTGTATCTCTCAATCTACAGTAGAAGCGAAATACATTGCAACATTTATGAACTGGACCCAAACAATTTGGATGAAGCATGTATTAAGTGGTTTCAAAGTTCCTGTATCTGAACAGGTGAGTATATTCTATGACAACACAAGTGCAATTAATATTTCCAAGAATCCGGTTTTGCATGCTAGAACCATGCACTTCAAACTCAAGTATCATTTCTTAAGGGAGAAGGTTCAGAACAAAGAGGTTGTATTGGAACATGTTTCCAGTAAGGAGAAGTTAGCAAACATATTCACCAAGCCTCTATCGAAGGCTACATTTATCTATTTAAGAGGTGAATTAGGGGTGTTTCCTCTTCAAGAGGTGAACTAAAGGTGTGTGCTCCACATCAGTCAGGTATTGCATTGATAAATCCTTTTTCAGGATTGGTGTGTTGAAGGATGCTACTCCTTAGGGGGAGTAGCATAGTGGAACATAGTTGTTTATGCCTCCACTTTGGCATTGTTGTCAAAGGGGGAGAAGATGTGAAGCAGAGAAGATATCTGCAGTATTGGGGGGAAGATGTGAAGCAGAGAGATATCTTTATATATCGCCATCAATGCCAAAGGGGGAGATTGTTGGCATATGTGCAAAGCTTGATAACATGATGATATTGTAAAATGTCATTGATGTCAATATGCTGAAGTATGAACCGGTATATTGAAGTAAGCAAACTAGCAAGAGAACCGGTATGATAATATGAATGGGTATATGTTGTCAATATGCTGAAGTATGAACTGATATATTGAAGTAAGAAAATTGGCAAGAGAATCGGTATGATATTGTGAACTGGTATATGTGAAAAAGTGAAGCAGTATGTTGGAATGAAAACTGGTATATGGGAAGTTTTATATCGGGGTTTCATTTGGCATGACTACCAGTTGGTAGTCTCAGATTCAGGGTTTTCGGTTGATGCATTCCAAGCCTGTGTGATTCAACTGATGACATCTTGTGATGAGTTAGCATTGTAATGAAGATCAAATCATGTTGCCATGTCAACCTTGTGCACGTGAAGGGTTTCCTTAAGTATCTTGCATGAAGAAGTTTGATCCTATCTACCTCGGGAATGTGCGAAGTCTCTGTAAATGGTGGGGAGTGCATGATGGGTTATCAACTTCCTGAAGTAGCAAAGAATGAATGTTGGAGAATGTCTTGAGATTTGTTCAAGACTATTGTATTCAATGCAGTATAATTAACAGTCAGGATTGAATTGATTGAATTGTTAAACCTAAATGTTTAGGGTTTAGGTTTTATGCTACCGACCTATATGTTTCCTATAAGGTCGATGATGTTTTTCATTTTGAAGTTGTTGGCAAATGTTATGTGTGTATCCAAGTGAAGAGATACTTGATTCTTGCCAGACCAAAGAAATGTGTGGATACCTACAGAGTGTAATTGCAAAAGCAAAGGAGCTAAAGAGGATCTGCCTTGGCATTGTGTGTTGTTATTAGATCAGTGTATTACCTATTGACTTCTAACCATTTCAGCAGTTGGAAAATCCCTTAACTGGGTAGCTTTAACAGGATTTTGTGTAAATCCTTTAATAGGGTGACTCAATTCAATGAGTTATTCAAATCCTCTTGCGAGGTAACCTTTAACAAGGTTCTAACCTTTAACCAGGTATTTAGCCATCCCTTAACCAAGTGATCCCTAGCAGGATCAGTTCCTAGCAGAACCTATTGTAAAACTCTTTAATCAGACTAGGCTCCTAACAGAGTGGACATCAGAAAAGTTCAAAGAACATCTTGTGGGTATTCATCCCCACCATGGTTTTTCCCAGTTGGGTTTCCACATAAAAAATCATTGTGTTATGTGTGATAATTTTCATGTGATGCTTTAATATTTTTTGTCAAGTGGTAAAGCATGTTGAACCAGTAGTCATTATAATTTCTAATCATATATTACTTGTTTATGCATACAAGTGAAGTGGGAATGAGATATTAGATTGTGTGGAGATCTAAGTGTTATCGATTTATGTCTTTCACATTCTCAATGTGTTTTACCGGTAGTGCCCTGATTTAGACTAGTGTTATTGTTTACCAGTTAAGTGTAGTCTTTCCAGTCAAACTAGTTCAAGGAAAGTTTTTTTGTCTGTATTGATTCACCGCCCCCTCCCAGTACCGGTTTGGTACTAACTCTTCATCATTATTCATCAGTTTGCTCGACCTTTGTATTTTGTCATTTGACCTTTTTATGAGTATTTGCTTAGGGATTGTTCAGTTTGTGTGTTTTAATAGATTTAATTAATTAAATAAATTTATGGAGTTATCTCATTGTTGGTATTTTTGAATTATGTATTTTATGCATTGAGATTATAAATTTAATTAATTAAAAGAATTTATTGAATTAAGTTGCAAGCTGTATGATATTAGAAATATATTTTATTTAAACTTTAATGAAAAATAAATTAGATTAATTTCATTTATTGTTTCCTAGAATTTTAAATAAATGAATGAATAAAAGAATAAATAAATGAATAAAAGAATAAATTAGAATTAAAGTATTGCTTTAATTCCTTTTTCAGGAAATTAATTAATTTGCAAGAGAAAAGAAAAGAAAGAAAAATGATTTTTTCTTATTGCATGTAATTTATTCCTTTGTTAGGAATTAGAAAATAAAAATAAAATTGCTTTCAATTACTAAAATTAAATATTAGGGTTTTTGGGAAAAATATATGCAACCTAGAGTTTTAGTTTAAAGGGGGAATATATCTTTTTATTTTGAGAGTCACGAGAAAGAGACAGAGATTTTGGTGAAGAAAAATTATTGGAAGCTTAGATTTTGGCGAAGAAAAATTATTTGGAAGCTTCTTGAAGGATTGAATCTCTCTTACAAAGTTCTTCCAGGAAATCTCTACTAGATTGGGTGGCTTCTTCTGGTTGTTTGTTTAAAGAAAATATTTTATTTCTTCCCTCTTTCTAAATGATGTGTGTGTATAATATTTGTCAAATCCAAAATCCTTTCTAGTTATTTTCGTGTTCTGGGTTAAAATTCATTCCTGAAATTAATTTTAGTTTATGGAAAGAGATTATGTCCTCGGTGTTTGTAGATTAAATTTTGTGAAGTTTTGGAAGGATTATTCTGGCAAAATTTTGCCAAGATGTTTTACTATTCTTAAAAGTTGTAAGTTTTGATAGAAAATGGGTTTACCAGAGAAAATATTCCCTTTTGTTGGGGTTTGGTTTCGATATTTGGCTATGGTTGTTCTGTCAATAATTGTGTGATCTCTGGGTATTTAGTTGCTATAGTAATAGATCTAATTTTAATTAAATTTATTTGGGTTTTAGAAGTTATGGGGAAATTATTTTATTTAATTATTCTGGGGAAATTGTACTAATTAAATTCTGGGAAAAATAATTTTTATTGAAAATAATGAAATCCATAGTATTTTAATGCTTTTGAAAATTTTAAATTAAAAAAAAATATATAAAAAAATGGGGTTTAGGGCAAGTCAGTAGCAACTACCAATAGTAGTATGCTACCGGCGGTAGCACATGCTATCGTAGGATAGTACATGCTACTGTGTGTAGCAGGTGTTTAAATGAATTCGCGTTTCACTATGTAAATTTTGTGCAGAGTTTGGGGTTTGCAGTTTTCATGCCAGGTTGTTTAATTAGGATTTTAAATTAAATTTTGATATATAATATATATATATATGTGTGTGTGTGTGTGTGTGTGTGTGTGTGTGTGTGTGTGTGTATTCATATTAAAGTTTTATTTTAAATTATGGGCACTATGTCAGTCTCATTGTCAGAGAAGAATTATTTAATACTATGCTTGATTTCATGTTGTAATATATATATATTTTGTATTATGATTATAGGGTATATGAAATATATATATGATGAATAAATATATATATATGTTCATATACTTATATTATTTTTTTATATAAATATAATTAATTCAGAAATTGGTTATTTCCAGAAAAGATTATAATTTAAGATTCTATATTTATGCTTGGAAATAAATTAGGAGATTAATTTATATGTGAATTTATTTAACCTTATTGGACAAATGACAACATTGATTTCCTTGTATTAATCTAGTTGTATTTTCTTACTTTCTGGAAAATCTTTAATTGCAAGTATTTTATGCTTTTGGTTGTTTAAAGAAAAGATTGCCTATATTAGGATCTTGTGTAAATGGTGTTTGCAGTCAAGCTTAATTTTGTTGCAAATCTGGTTGAGTTGTCGTTATGTCATATGTTGTTATATCTCATTGGTTAGGTGTTGTTGTATAACCCCATTGATGTGATCCATTCTGGTTTTTTTTCCAAATGGTCAATCTTGGGTTAGTGATTGTGTATCCTGCACCTGTGGTTTGTCAGGATTAGATATGGCTGTCTATTTTGCCATAAAGTTCTCATAGATAGACCTTTCTTGTTAGTGTCCTATGTGAGAGAGTGGCTTTTGAGTGGGGCCACGCCCAAAGGGGATGGCAGGATAACCCCTCGAAAGTCAGTTAAGAAGTGATAACCTAATAATTGATTATGGGGTGGGTAGATTAAATATTAATTAAGATAATATGCCTCGCACATGGTTGAGTTCTTGTATAGGCTCAGGATGTGGTGAGAAGGCCTGGAATGGAAAACTTACCACCTTGTCTTGAACCAGGATAATTTAGGATGGGGGTCGGGACCTATGGAGGCCTACCAAGGTAACCACCTTAAGCCATGCGATGACACTCTCTCCTTAGAGTCACTAGTGTTTGTGAGTTGAGTCATATGGATTTTTGCGGAGTCATGTAGTTCTTTCCTACTTGTCTTATTTTTCTTGCTTGAGGGTCTTCTACTATCTCCTAGCAAGGTGGGGTGGTTCTATTTTAGGATCACATGGTCAAGTGGTAGTGGCACTTCCCATCGGATGTTCTGGATTATATCTTCAAGCGAGGAAAGGCTTCTCTAGTGGTTCTTGGTTCGTGGTTCATGTACCAGGTCATGTTCGTGATCTTTGTTTAGTTGAGACCTTGTGGTCATTGTATCAAACTTTTATGCAACCTTGATATTGTAACTTTTGGATTTCGTGGTATTTTTGGAAGCCATGTATTTATGGATATTGTAATATTATGTTAGTGGAATGTATGTTAATTCAGTTGCTTTGATCTTTTGTATAGATGGTTTATGGATAAATAAATGCATTGAAATACTTTGATTGTTTCATTATGGAATTTAGATGTATGTGTAGTTTTAATCTTAAGCATTTAATTTACCTAATTAAATGGACAATTGAATTAACCATGATGTTAATATAATCTATGAATTAATCTTCATTGGTAACCCTTAGGAAATCATGTGTTAGACTTCCATTGTTCTATTAAATGTGCAATTGTTATAATTAATGCACTTAATCTTAAAAAAAAAAAACATTTCACCCTTTAGTTGCCTAGTTGTGTTGTTTTCCTTTAGGGTTCTTGGTGGGGCATTACATGTTGTGTGTACCACATTTGACAAACAATCTTCTTTCCATCTATCAAATCACACATGGGGCAACTAGGAAAATTGTGGAGTTCACACCTGATTCAGTTATCATTAGAGACTTAGAGATAAGAGCTATCATTGTGATTGGGGTTTTTGATCATGCATCTCGGTTGTACTCCTTTTCACATTTTGGTCCTATTGATGAGGTTGATTCTTTACATGATGATTCAAATTTTGAGGAGAACTTTGGGTACTTGAACTTGGGGATTCTCACATGTGGCTCCATTATTGAGCCTTTCATTTCATCTCCTCCTATTGATATCACATCACCTATTGCACCTGATGATGCAACTAGTGTGATAGTTTTTCCTTCTTGTGATTCAGTGCAACAAGATATTCCTTGTTTTCCAACTTCAGTTGATTGGGATGCCTACTTGACAGACATTGCAAGTTTATTTTTGGAGTCTTACATTGCACATTTGGGAGACATCATTGATGACATTCATCTTCTCTTTGATGAAGATGATCCTTCTTTGATTTTTGTGAGGGAACACTCTGAGCCTCTTGTGCATTCTCTACATGATCCTTCTTTCGAGGTTGACATGATTGTGGATACTTTTATACAGCAGTTGGAGGAGGTCTCTTTATTCTTTGAGGAGACATTATTCTTAGAGGTCTCTTTATTCTTTGAGTCTTTGGATATTGTTCTACATTCTTCTCCACTAGATCTTGGAGCTCCTTTTTCAATAGTTTGGAGCATTTTACCACCTTTGAAGGGGGTACCTTTCAACATCGACATGGGGACACTTCAACAGTTTTCAGAGACTTCACTCATCGTGGATTTTTTTCCTACATCTTCCCTTCATGATTGGGAAGACTTCATGGATACACCTTTGGTTTTATTTCTTCTTAAGGGGGGGAATGTTGTTTGATGTTCGTGGAGAAGTTTATTCATTCATCATCAAGCTTCTATCATTGGTACAAATTCTACATTGAGGGGGGGCTACCTAGTCTCTCTTCTCCTTCTCTCATATGGGGGGGACTTTTTCCTCGCATGGGGTTTTGTTCTTCTCATACTTCTATGAGAGTTATCTTGTATAGTTTTGATCTCTCTTTTGGGGGAGGGTTTTTTCCCATTCAGTTTTTCTCTCTTTCCCTGCTTTATGAGAGATTTTATTGCATTGGTTTATGTCCATTTGCATTTGTACATGGGTACCTAACATGGCCTCATAGTCGAGACCCATCTTGCATTGCTTAGTTGCATTGTAGACTTAAGTGCATTCTCCTAGTTGCACTTAAGGGGGGTTGTTGGTGTAATTATTTATTCTTATAGGATATAATTACACTTTACTTAAGTTAACTTAGGATAATGCATCTCATCGTAGTTTGTGTATGAGATACCTGGGTGTTTCTACCATATTCGGATAGTGTGTGTAGGAGAATTTCCACCTTTTGTGGTCTTATCTTTTTGTTACATTCCACCTTCGATGGGTGATCCACCTCATGTGGAATATTTTATTGTTTCTCCTATCTACCACACCTATTTCCTATCTACCCTTGTTTCTTATTGAGCCACATGTCATGTTTGTGTGCTCACATATCCATATTGCCTTGCCTATATAAGTAGACATATATTCATTTTATGTAATGATTGATTGAACGCTTGATGATCCAGTTGATCAGTATTTTCATCTTGATAGAATACAGTTTATTCCTATCATCTATTTTGTCTCTCTATTGTACTTTTCATTTAGCTCTTGATCTTGGCAAATTCTCACACAAAGAAATGTACTAAAATGTTAATATGTAATAAAGATTTAGAAAGCTACAAACTATATCAGATGGTCATTACAAATAATTATTATTTGAATATTAATTTTTCCATTCTAGTATTATATCTTATCATCCATGTAAATTCATAAATTGTAGACAACCGAGTAGCATCATAAACCGCATAGTACACATATCTTGTTAGAAATTATTGAACATTAGGTTGAAAATAAAATTCCACTGTACTCATATCATTTCCTAATTCGGAACCTAATTTCATGCTTGACTCAGAGGTAGGGTGATTACTACTATGCACAAGAGGCCAATTTAAAGGTAGTCAACACATGTCCTTCTACAATAGGTAGTAAAACATACAACACGTGACTAAAAAATGAACGCAATAGTTTTTAATGATTTTATGTAATATGTAATATAGATAAAATTAAATTATATACTATAATGAATATAAATACAAGAAAACAATATTTTTTAAATCATTTAAAATAAATATTAAAGATGGACTTTAAGACTTTTGTCCACAAATTTCAATTATCTGCAATGATTGGTTAAACTAATTAAAAGGTAAAATTAAATTAATACAATAGTATCCTACCTTGGCAGGAATTAATAATTTGTGATCAAGGTTATATTAGCTTGTAGTATGACATATTTTTTAATCATATATAGACTTAAGGGATACAAAATAGAGATATATATTGTCTTGAATATAATAAATTGGGAGAGGCTTCAACCTTTACATATCCGCAACAAAAGGCAATAAAACCAAGGGGCCACAAGGAGTGATAGCCCATGAACAAAATACTACTACCAAAAAAAGGACCCAACAACAATCACTAACACTAACAAACCCAGAAACTAGAATGAGACACAAGACATAGCAAGCAAAATCAACAAACAAATATAAACACTATCCTACCAAAAGCATGAACCAATGGCTTGTTGGCAAGAGACACTGCATAGATAGTTAGGTGTTGTCATTGATGGGAACCCAAGTTAGTGACCCCATCTACATTTCATAATTTGCTTATACCAAAAGTCAAAATGGTGATTTGGCTGAGTCCCGCAAAGTAGAATAGAGCATCTAGCAAAGTTCAGTACTTTGGTTGGTATTTATTTTTAGGTAACCATTTTGTGTTGTGGATTTGGAGGAAGGTATATGGATGTCTAGAAAATATTAGTCCATAGTTTTGGTCTCTAATGATAATTTTTATGCAAGTTAGAAGCCTCTAAGAACATATTTTCCGTCTACCGGTGAGTATCAAGTCGACTTGTGTAGTTGATCATTATACAGAATTGATGGAGTGGTTTTGGTGATTGATTTTGTGTTTTAGGAAGTTTCGACGATATTTGGGGAAGAGTGTGGTGAATTATTTTTAGTCTATATAAGCATTGGAGTTCAAATTTAGTCGAGAAAGTTTACACATTTCAATAATGTGTTGTCTTGATGAGCCGACTAGCAATGGATATGATTTCATGTTGCAGATATAAAAGATCAATGTAGTTGATCACTTTGTGTATGGAATAGGTTCTATGATTGAATGTGTGTAGTTTCATGTGTGCAGGACAAAGATCTATGGCCTAGATTTGTGACAGAGCAGTAAAACATAGCAAAATGAGATAAGTGTGAAAAGTGTGATTATTGTGCTTAACCAGAACTATTATCATGCATTTATGGATGCTACTCCCTAGTTCAAAAACTTTAGCAATCTATTGTAACTATTTCATAGGTAGTGAGCCTTCTTTATTTGATCAATGAGCTCTAGGTAGTGTACTTGAATTCATGTTCATTCCAATTGTAAAACTTATATTTGAGTGCACTCATCTTGTGGGTTCATCCCCACCATTGTTGTTCTTCTAACAAGGTTTCCATGTATAAAATCCTTGTGTTATGGTGTTGTGGTTGTTCATTTTATGTTCTTGGATCTTTCTTTTGATTAAATGGTTAAAGAAACAAGTTAATAATATGAAAGGTTGTAGAACACTAATTCACCCCCCCTCTCACTGTTCCATGATTCCAACATGGCTTGCTAGGTGGGAGATAACTTTGATTTCCTCTCAAAACCAATATGTTTTCCTCTTTCCAACATAGTGATACTTTTGGAGGAATATTTCCTAGAGGAAATGGTCATGGAGTTTAGCATGGCTTTCACCCTCAAAATAGACACTTCAATCCCTATCATGGTTGAGGACTCTAGATGTCTTGTTTTCTTGGCTTGCCTCCTCACAATTTCAACTTTGATGTCATGAAGAGAAATAAATTTCTTCTTTGTAAGCTCCCTATTTTTATCAAACATGCTCCCCATATTTGTCCTCATTATGTCATTTTTTTTTCCTATAGAGCCTCCACCATATCTACCAGTTCGTTCAAATTATCGGTTTGGCCAATCTTCTCAGTGATCTCCTTAATAGCATTATCCAAAACTTCCCATTTATCAATCATAACAATAAATTTCCCCACTGCCATCCAAACTCTCTACTCACTCTCATCCTCCATCCATCTTCAAGCTCTAGAATCTGCCTCTAAAATATTTTTGAGTCTATTGATTTAATTTTTCGCTACCTCAAATTAACCTAGAAGCCAACAGATGGCAAGTTCCTTCTTATCAAACCCTTTGTAAAGTTCATTCACTTTAGCCACAAAGAGGGATAATTCCTCTTTGATCAGAGCACTTCAAGGAGAGGAATTAGGAGAATCGAGGGAAAGGAGAGATGAGGGATTAGCCTCTTTACTCATATTATTATTCAAGGTACAATTTGACCCAATAGACCAAAAAGAGGTTATCTCCTCTGATTCATCTTTGATAATGACCATCTCATGAATAGAGCTTTCACCATTATGGGGACCTAGAGGAGTCTTGGATTTAGCAACCCGTAAGGGGATTATCCAAGTAGACACCTTTTGTGTTTTATGGGAAGCATTATCCACAACCAGATTGATTGGAAGATTGACACAAAGACCCCCAATAGTATATGATCTATAGTGGTTAGTAGAAAGGCCACTAAAAGGGGTTAGACTCAAATGGAAATTATATAGTCACAAGATGAGACCTTGTTGTAGGGGAAGGGATCTCGTAGCCTTAGCAACCTGCACAAACTGGGATATGGAGGTAAAAATGTAGAAGCGAAAATTCATCCTTACCCCATGATGAAGGTGATTGAGAATTGAGAATAGTTGAGAGTGAACATTATTAAAGCACCCATCCAAGGTGAATAGCTTCATCAAAAGGGCTATCATATCCTTTAAAAAAACTAGGAAGGTCATCTATTTTGAAATTGCTTTGGAGGTAGACCACCTTTTGCCCTGGGCACAAAATTATTTTAAAGTCTTCTTTATAATTCCCTTTTGTCTTCTTTTGGAAAGTCTTTCCTTCTATAGACAATCCCACAAATATAACAATAAACTCTATCAACACAATAAATTTCACCTTTCCCACTTGTACAACACCATTTTTCCAAGACTAGACAAATTGATCTAAAATTGAAGGATCAAAGCCTTTCATACCCTCCACATAATTGGCTAAATTTCCTTCCAACACTTTCCCCTAGAGAGCATTATTCTCTTTAAATTTTACATAGGTATTAGACTCTATTTGGATTAAATCTCCTTCCATCTTTACCGTAGAAAAGAAAAAGCCAAGAGCCAAGACAATTTCACACAACCATGGTATAAAATATCACAATCAAAAGTGGTAATAGAAATGTTACTTTCCTTACCATTAACAACACAAGTCCACCTTAGGATATGATATAAATGCATTGTGGAGAGGATACCAAACAAAAATGTGAATTTTAAATCTTTAGGCTTCATACATTTAGTTGCCCTCGTTTATCATGGCACATATTTCATCAAGAAAATCATGCAAATCCATCCAGACTGTAATGCCCTCAAAGAAGGGGCCTAGGTTCGCATGCTTGTTAGTAGTCTTATTACCCTCTCCAAAAATGTGTTAAAACGCAACTTTGTCAAATGTGGAAGTGATATGAAAAAAAATTAAAATTATATTTTCCCCCTGTCACCCAGAAATGGGTGTGCCTTGTAACATTATAATTACATTCATGGAGTCCCCCTCTATAGCTAGCCTTTTTCCTTTTTTCTTGGCAATGGAACTACCAATAAAGGCCACCATCATCTTGGCCATTCTAGAAGTTTAAGTGCCCATATTTTCCATGTAGGCCAGCACCACTTTACTCTCTAAATCCCTTATCACACCACCCCTTCCTATCCGGCCCAACTTCCCCTTCAAGGACCCATCAAAAGTTAACTTTAACCAACCTAGGTTAAGGGGGGACCATAGTGAGATATATTATCAAGAATAAAAGAATCTAATAAATAATCTCAACTATTATATTTCAAATACACCTACAAAATATATGAATTTTCAATATTGTAGTTTGCATGTAGATTCTTAATTAAGAAAAAATATAATTAGAAGCTACTGGATATGAATTAGTAAATATTATACTGTACAAACAAGCGATTTAATTGATTTTGAGCTCCCATATTATTCATAGATATGATAGATCTTAGTTTTTGTTATTCAAAAGAGTAGATATCAATATTTAATATAAGGATTGTCTTCTTATCAACCATTGTTATCAATTGTAAAAATATAACGTCAATCAAAGCTTATCTTAATAAACTAGAACTTTAATATCATTGTTATCAAAAGTATAATTTATGTTTGATGTTAAACTCATAACCAAATTGTGTATTTACAAAAAAACAAAACAAAAAAAAAAATTTAGGTGTTTAATTGATATGAATAACTTTGTGAAAATAGTTATAAAGAAGAACACCATACCTTGATCAAGATAAAGTAAAAGGTTTTGATTTTTTTATAAAGAGTAAATATTACATATATTTTACTTTCTATTATTCAAATTTTAATTATTTACATACAAAGATCTCAAATTCACTACATCAAGAAAAAATTAAAGTATATCAATAAATGTTTCCATTGAGGTTGAATGCATTGTAAATTAGGTGCTTATATCAAGATGATTTATTTTAGCACTGCTCAATAATATACCCATCATAGAAAATAAACCAATGTGCACAAATTAAAATTATTTTCACAAATGAATAAAGAAATTAGTTTGATCCATCTGAATTTTAAGAATCTAGCCTTAATTTGTTTATAGTTATTGTTCCCTAAAAATCCAACCCAAACTTTCCAAGTTTACATGTTTTAAGAATATCAATAAGGCTTATTATAGGTACACCTAATATCTACTAAGCAAATTGTTGAGAAAATTATTACTCAATCAAATTATCTAAAATTTAAATTGCTAATAGAAAATTAGACTAGCACATATACAATCATTATATTTTGAATACATCTTATAATAACTAGAAAATATTTGAATATATTTTTTTTATCAAATTATAATTATATAATAATAATATCTAATAAAGTATAACAATAATGTCTATAAGAAAGTGAATTGCTTGCATTCAAATGCTATTTCTAGGGAAATTTGGGGCGATCAAATTAGTTTGTTAAAGCTTTATCATAAGTTGCAAAAAAGATGGGGGGATAAGCATTATTTTCAATTATTGTCTGCAAATGATTTTATTATTGTCTTTGATTCTCCTTCTTTCAGAGATGAGGTATTAAGAACTTCACATCATTGGTTTGGAAAACATTTAATTTCAGTTGCGTCTTGGAAACCTTTTTTTGTTCCTGCTTGGTCTAGTTCGAAACTTATTCCTTTCTTGTTTGGTTTACCAAAAATTCCTTTTGAATTTATGGATTGGGATGTTCTTGAGAAAATTGGAAATACTATTGGAACTTTTTTAACATCTAAAATCGACTTTGTGGAGGGGGAGGTTTTGGTAAAAATTTGTGTTCTTATTAACCCTAACAATGTGTGTCCCCATACTTGTAATATCAAGTCTCATGATGGTAATTGGCGCCAGTCAATTAAGAAATTAGATACAAAGATTCTTAAGTCTCCTTTACTTTTGGATGCTCCGTTACTTATGGATTTTAAGAAAAACCAGCAAGTTGTTGGCTTTGTCCCTAAATCTCTTAATAAAGATAGTTTGTTAGCGAGGCCTTCGGTTGAAGGATGTGGAAATGTCTCTTCGCATAAATTGGTAGAAACAGGTCACATCAATCTTGAAAATAATCCATTGTGTCATAGTTCTGGGAAACCAAATGATCACACTTTGGGTTCGATCTCACTTTCATATTTCCTAAAGACGTTTTCTAATAACAAGGGTATAGTGATGGATGGTAATCCCCTAATAAATGAAGTAGATCATTCATTGATAATAGATTGCCCTAAGATGCCAAATAATCACATAAAAGGTAAGGATGACAATTTGCCTTCATGCACTCATAAAGAGGTTTTTGATTCTTCAAAGAATGTGAATTTAGATAAAAATGTTGTGATTGATATGGAAACTATTAAATACCTACCATAGGTCTTCCTAATGATGCTTCTTTAATTCAGGAAATTAAGAATTTGGTGTCTAATAATTCCCCTTTGAATGTTGAAATTAATATGGCTAATGAATCTTCCTTAGGGAATAGTAATCCATCAGAGGTTGTCTCAGTTATTATGCCAGATGAGAATCTGGTTCAGCAAGTAAATGATATTTTTAACAATCATGCACATCAGATGGATGAGGGTATTACTGATAGAGTTTTTTGTTCAATTGAGAATGATTTGGGGGGTATAAACTCGACCCTTCCAATTTCGGAATCTGCTAATCCTTTTGTGGTTTTGGCTGCAACAGAATTGGGTTTTGAAGATAATCCAATGATCCTGGCTTCTCCAAAGTCATGCAAGAGTTTACCAATTGTCCAAACAACTTTTGTTTTTTCACCATCAGTGGTTTCTCCTAGGAGAGGTAGGCCTCCAAATAATCTTAAGACTTAAATGGAAATTGATGCTGGAATTCAAAAGACTTTGTCCCTTTCTCCTGCTAGTGGGCAAGGGAGGCATTTGGTCTCTCTTCGTAGGCCTAAGAAAACATGCCTAACTCTTGTAAGTGTAAAAAGAAAGAGGAGTAAAAGATCTATGACTAGTCCTCCTGTGACAAGGTCAGGGGCTGTGAAACGTAATTTGCAAGGTTACTTTGGGGAAAACAAAAATTCTCCGACTAATGGGAAGAGGGGAGCTTCGGCCTCACCTCGAGGACAATGAGAATTATTTCTTGGAATGTTAGGGGCTTAAATGACCCTAACAAGAGATGCTTAATTAAGTCTGAGATGGGCTTATTTAATTGTGATATTTTTATGTTGCAAGAAACAAAGTTGTCAAAGGAGTCTGCTAATTCGGTTTTTTCATCTTGGAGAAGGTGGAATTTTCTTTCTTCTCCTTCTTGTGGTGCTTCAGGAGGTTTGGCATTGCTTTGGAATAATTATAATATTGAGATACAATTAGTGGCATCTGCTACAAATTGGATGTTGACTTTAGTTATAAGCAAGATTTCGAAGGCTAAATTCTAGCTTTTTAATATTTATGCCCCATCAGGAATTCAAGGGAAGAGTAAGTTATGGGGTGAATTAAAGAGGATTTCTTCTCCCTTAAGACATGGTTCCTTTATTATCTTTGGGGGTGATTTTAATGCTATCACTGATTTAGATGAGAAAAGAGGAGGTGTTTTCCCTAATAAAAAGATTATGGATGACTTTGGGGATTTCATTTCTGATATGAGCCTTTTTGATTGTAAGTCTCAGAATGGGGTTTTCACATGGACAAACATGAGAAGGGATTTTTCTCAGATTGCTGAGAGATTAGATCAGTTTTTGTTATCTAAGAATTGGATTGATTCAGATTTTGAATTCTTTTCCTCTATTCTACCGGTCTCAGGTTCTGATCACTTTCCAATTTCCCTATCAGTTACTAAAGATAGGACTTCTTTTAAGTCTCCATTTAAATTTGAGCCCATGTGGTTTAGGGATTCTTCCTTTTTGCCTCTACTTATGAAATGGTGGAATTCTTCTCCTTTCTGTTTTGGGTCCCGTATGTTTCAGATTTCTAAGAAGTTAAGTTATTTGAAATTGAATATTAGAGAATGGAATATCTTGCATTTTAAGAACATTTTTTAGGAGAAACAAAGGATTCAAGATATGATTGAGTGTCTTAATACTCATGTGCTTCAACATGGTATGGTGCCACAAGTTTTTTATGAATTGAAGTCACTAAACTTACAGCTTGAGGAGGTGTTAGCTAGAGAAGAAAACTATTAGAGGCAGAAATCTAGAGAGTTATGGCTTTCAGATGGTGATAAGAACACAATTTTTTTTCATTCTTCAACTAAGATTAAAAGATGTAAGAATAGGATATCTTGTATTTAGTGTCAGAATGGGAATTTATTGATAGAGCTAGAGGATATTGCTTCAGAGGCAGTTAGGTTTTTTAAGTCATTATTATCTTCAGAAAATGGAAATCTCAGCAATGATATTATATCTAATATTCCTCCTTTAGTATCTTTGGAAGACAATAAGATGTTGATGTCTCCCTTTTCCTTAGAAGAAGTTAAAGGTGCTATCTTTGCCATGAATCCGAATAAAGCTTCGGGACCAGATGGTTTTACTCTTTTATTTTTTCAGAAATGTTGGGATTTTGTGGGAAATGATGTTTTATTGGCTCTCGAGGACGCTAGGAGAAATAGGTCTATTTTAAAAGAACTTAATACTACAATGATTGCAATTATTCCTCAAAAGGAGGATACTAAGAATTTTGCTGACTTCCACCCCATTGCTTTATGTAACACTTTGTACAAGATATTTACGAAGGCAATTTCCCTTAGGTTGGCAAAAATTCTACCGAGGATCATTTCATTGGAGCAAGGTGGTTTTGTTAGTGGAAGGGAGACTATAGAGGGTGCAATTGTAGCACATGAGGTGCTTCATTCTATTTCCACCCAAAGAACACCGACCATGATACTTAAACTAGACATGATGAAGGCTTATGATAGAGTAGAGTGGGGGGCTTTATGTGTTGTTCCTGAGAAGTTAGGTTTTTCCAAAGCCTGGGTCAAATGGATTCGTGCATGTATTTCTTCTGCAAGATTCTCCATTTTAATTAATGGTTCTCCTTGTGGTTTTTTCTCTTCCACCAGGGGTTTGAGACAGGGAGATCCCCTTTCTCCCTTTTTGTTTATTCTCCTAGCTGAAACCTTTAGTTGGGCTATTAGGGCTGCTAAAGTGGGGGGGCCTTGGAAAGGTATAAGGATTCATAATATTCCCCAAATTATTTCTCATTGTCTCTTTGTAGATGATACTCTATTATTTGGGCATGCTTCATTAGTTGAGGCAAAAGTGATTAAAGGAATAATACAAAATTATGCATCGTTTTCTGCTCAGAAAGTGAATGGTGATAAATCAAAGATTTTCTTCCTTAATACATCACAACTGGTTCAACATAGGTTGCAATCCTTTTGGGGATTTGAGACTATAAATCTTCCATGTAGTTACCTTGGGATTCCTTTCTTTGTTAAACAGGATAAGATTGGTTTTTGGGATAAGATTATTTCGGTCATTTCTAAAATAATTCTCTCATGGAACCATAGATGGTTAACTTTGGCGGGTAAAATTGTTCTCATCAAGTCTGTTTTGGATGTTGTTCCCATATATCTCATGTCTATTTTGAAGTCTCCAAAAGTAGTTATTGTTAGCTTACAAGATACCCTTAGAGATTTTCTTTGGAACAATAATAAAGATGGCAAGAAAAAATTTGCTTTAGTTGCATGGGATAAGGTATGTTTACCTAAGGAACTTGGGGGAACAGGAATTCAGAGTCTAGAGAATTAGAATTTAGCCTTAGGTGGTAAGTTGGTTTGGAATTTATATGATAAGCCTAGCTCCTTATGGGCATAGATTATGTTTGCCAAATATTTAAATAATGGACTGAGAGAGTACATTTTTAAAGTCTCAAATTTGCCTTCGGGTTCTGCCATTTGGAATTTCCTTTGTAAATGTAGATCAGTTATTTTGCCTCATCTCTCATGGATTGTTCACAATGGTAGAAAGGTCAGATTTTGGGATGAAGTATGGAATGGATACACACCTTTGGTGAATATTAGGAATTGGTCTCCTCTGATCACTATTCTTTCCTCCCTTTGGGGTATTTTTGTAGTAGATTATTTTGAAATTGTGACTAGTGGACCCCTTAAGCTAGCTAGATGGAAGTCGATTGATTTCTTAGATGTTGATCAAAGTATGAAATTAGATTTTGAGAATATTTTGGGGGATAGAATTGTATTTCTTTCTGATTTTGAGGATGAACTTATTTGGACAAAGAATATTTCTGGTAAGTACACTATTAAAGATGGTTACAACTCTCTTATGGTTGCTAAAGATTTATCATCATGGCCTTATAAGCTTGTTTTGGCATGAGACTTGATAGGCTTGGTATTATTGTTGTTTTCCCTTGTGTCCTTTGTAACAAAAATTTGGAATCTTCTTCACACTTGTTCCTACATTATGATTATGCTTATGAATGTTGGTAGTGGTTGTTTGAGAAGTTAAATATATCCTTTGTTATTGGTAAGGATCTCATTTCCCATTTTAGATCTTGGCCCTTTATGTTTGCCTCATCTTTTTATGCATGCCTTTGGATCATATCTCCATCTATTGTGATTTGGAATATTTGGCTAGAGTGAAACAATAGGATATTTAAAAAAACAAGTTCTCCTATGTCTGAGGTTCTATTAAAAATTGAGTCTTCAATCTCTGAGGTTGCTTTGTCGTTTATTTATAAGAATTTGGACAATCTTACTTCTTTTTCGCACTGGGATAGTAGAGCTACTAGAGCTTGGAAGATGTTGATTTTACCCTCTCATGGTTCAATTTTGAAAAAGAATGATGCAATAGGTAAGAGATTCTCTGCTAGATGGAAACCTCCTCCGAAGGGGCACTTTAAACTGAATTTTGATGGGGCCTCTCATGGTAACCCTGGGTCGGCTGGGGTAGGCATGGTAATTTATGATCACAATGCAAATTTTATTCGAGCTAAGTGTCATGCTATTGGTTTTAAAACTAACAATTATGCAGAATTTCATGCTTTGTCTTTTGGATTGGATATGGCAATCTCTTTAGGAATTAAGGACTTAATAATTGAAGGTGATTCTATGGTGATTATTCAATGTGTTATGAAAAAGAAATCAAATTGTTGGAATTTGCAGTATATACTTGATCTAATTTTACAAAAATTAGAATTGTTTGAATCTTTTTTGTTATCCCATTGTTATAGAGAAGTTAATAAGATTGCAGATTATTTGGCAAATTTAGCCATTGATAGCAATGCTAATCAGCGAGAGGTGGGTTTTGAGGAAATTCCTTCTAGGGTATGGGAAGGTTTGGAGCAATAGTTATGTGATTTTCTTGAGTAATGTTGATGTAAAATTTTATGATGATAATTATTCCCGCTTTCCCCTTTCATTTCAAGTATTCATGTTCATTGTTTGGAGGAGTGTTCGAGCTTGTGGTATTTGATACAATAGTGTTTTTCCAAAGGTTTTTTGATACTTTCTTTTTTGGCTAATGGGATTTGGCACAGGGCTTTGGAAAATTTTGTCTACTTCCATTGAAAGAAACTATGGAATCTACATTTGAAAATTATATGGGCTCTATGTAAAACTGATATTATATGTGTTGTGACCACATTTTGTATGTGGTTTTGCACAGGGTGTATAAACTGATCTGCTAGATACTATAGGTTTATTTTATGAGCTGTGACCAAAGGTTTTCTTCCTAGGGTTCTTTCCTCTGGTATGCTCTTTGAATCCTGTGTAAAAAATAAAATAAAAAAATATTAATAAAAAAGTTTAGTGAAATAATCCACTTTTATTGAAAAATAAATAAAAATAATGTCTATATGTCTAATATCATTACAATTTGAATTGTTCTTGTTTTCTAAATATCATGATCATCTTTTTGTACAAATATTTGTATTCTCCTAAACATTGCCTAAAATAAAGAAAACATAAATATGCAATGCTCGACCAATAAAACTAATGATATAAAAACTTATTAACATCCAAATATTTCTATCATCTCCTAAACAATACCTAAAATAAAGAAAACATAAATATGCAACACTCAACCAATAAAACTAATTATATAAAAACTTATTAACATCCATTAAACCTTTAGATAATTATACTAACGATAAGATTTCCCTTAACAACTTCTGCTCTACCTAAAAATTGCATTGTTGCATCTAGCAACAAGTTAAATAAAAGTAGCTTACATAGTTCTCATGCTACCAAACAAAACATGAGAGAAACACGATAATTGATCATTGGAAAAGCTGCTCTTAAACCTAACTACATTTTCGAGTAGTTTAATTCTAAGCAAAAAGTTCTTCTTTGGACAAGAAAACATATTGTTTTAGTTTTTTAAGGATGTGAAACAATGAGATTATCAATTTTAGGCAAAGAGAACAAGAAAAACATGCTCAATTCCATCATCCATCATCTCTAGTATGTATGACACCCATTTAGGAGAAACCATTACTATCGCACAATTCAACCATATTAGTCACTCTAGGGTTACTCCTTTCCTAACATGACTTTGAATGTTGTAAAAGGAGCATTTACTATATTAATAATAATAGAACATTAATTGGCTATGTGCTTAATTATATCACTTTTAGAAAGTTGATGTTTAAGTATCATTTTAGTTCTCATAAACATTGTAGAACATTGAGACTACATGCTAAGTCATAAAATCAAGCTTGTGTAAAAAATTAACTATCCAAAGCATCTCTCATAGATCATGGTAAAATGGTAAAATGGGTCATATTTCTTAGTGAATTTGATATTTAATATATGGACAATAAAATGATAGGTCGTGACTAATCAACTATACAAACACCAATAATATATAATGATCCTTTAGTCAAAAACTTTTTTGATGACTCTATATTCACTATGGATTATTTAATATCTTGAAAAATATATTTTAATAGACCCTATATAAAATATAAGTTCTATGAATCTTAAAATTCACCCCAAAAGGTGATTTTCATTTTAAAAGCATTAAAGCTTGGTTTCTATTTACAAACAACATAGTAAAATATGTTGTTTTAATTATAGTTCTCATAATAGAAATATAGTGGAATATCCTCTCTCTCTTAATTTATAGTGATTTGTAACCTAGTATCAATCAAGCTAATTTAATGAAGATCACACAGTGAGAGATGGTACGATAGTTCTTTATCAATGAATGGTGGAGAATGTGAGAGAATTGTTTTGCTCCAGTTAGTTTAAATCTAGATACATAGGATCAATAAAGAGAGATAATATATCATGGATAATCAGATCCCTTTAGATATGACACGAAATAGTCAACATTCTAAATTACTAGTCAAAAAAACCTTTAGTACCTAGGTATGATGTCCGTTTAATTAAAGAGTTGCTATGAAATTTTTGGTTCCAATAATCCCTATTATCATTACATACATAACTCCTCCATAAGAAAAGGTAACCATCTAACTTATTTTGTACACAATGCTAAATCTTTATCCATTTTTCATTTCATTTCACCATCCTTTTAGCGAATTTTACTAAAGGAGATTCAATGGAATCTTACCTCAATTCCTTAATTTAAAGGACGCTTCTCTAGCATTAAAATAGGTGCATAATGGTATCTATGGTGTACCCCGTTGGCATTTAGTATAACTGATTCAGACGAGGTGATGCAGTTGAAGACTGATGACTGCACCAGTAAAAGATAGAAATCTACTTGTGATGAAGAGATGAAGATTCTATGATTAGATGACATGATCAATTATTTGTGTTGTCATTGATGGCAACTCATGTCAACTAACATTCCTAGTGTTATGTTTTGTTATCTAAGTGATTTGGTTTATTGGAAGATAGGGTTTACCGACAAAGAACTAAAGTCTATGAAATAGGAATTTAACCAATAAAGTAGAGATGTTTTGGTTAGATCCGATGATCGACGAAGTTTGGTGATTTGCGGTTTGGATGGTGAAATTGTATCTGACCAGAACCGAAACTTGTGATGATTACTGAAAGGTGTGTTTCAAATTTTTGATGAATTTTTGCTAAGGTTTTAGTAGGGTTTAAGGACCGGTGAAGATATCATCAAACTAGTAATGATTTTTGTTATGACAGTGATTGACGACGAGTCTACATGAACTTGGTAACATGCCACAACATGCATGAAAATATTTGAATGTTGTTTTGGTATGATTCAAGGAAGAATTTCTAGGGAATCAACAAAACGCTTAGTGGAGTGTTTTGAGGTTTTGACTTTGGTACAGATCGGATTTTTGTCATGGGTTATGATCAACCAACGGTTGATATTGCATTTTAATTTGATGTAATGATCTGCATATTGATTTGTGATGTTCTCTTATGAATTGAATTATAAATTCATGATGTAATTAGGGTTTAGTGGCCAACCTAGTTGAGATGACTATTTAGGATGGCACAATTGATGTTTATGATGTCGAAGGTCTTAGAAAATGTGTTTAACCATCCAAGTGAAGTGTGAGATCTTCTTGAGAGTTGCAAAGTGTTGTACATAACTGGATCTGACCAAGAAATCAAAGAAGTGCAAGTTACAGATCATTTTCTTACTATCATTCCCTAATAGTTGCACCAAGTTAAATCCCTTAACCGGGTAGGTCCTAACAGGCCTTAAACATTTAAGTCCCCTAATAGGGAATCTCTCAAAAGAGTGTTAAGTCCTCTCACAAGGTTGATCCTAATAGATCATCAAGCTCCTAACGGGGCTACTAGGAAAATCCCTTATTTGGGTGACTCCTAATAGGGTCTGCTTCTAACAAGGTGTATTGTAAGCTCCTAACACGGCTAAGATCATAACAGGGCGTAATTCAAAATAGTATAAATATTTGCAGGTGCCAACTCCAACCGTGATTTTTTCCATTTGGGTTTCCAAGTCAAAAAATTATGGTGTTCATGTGTGGAATATTTTTCTTGCACACGATGTTCTTGTTTATGTTTCATTTCATGAATCATTTCTGAGACACTGGTTATGATGTTTTGCCATAAGTTTATTAGAGGTTATCGATACTAATAAGAAGTTGATAGAGAAAGTATTTGATCTGACTAATAAGGTTAATAAGTTGGTATATGATCAAATTGATATGATTGTTGAAGTGGTGAAAGTATTGATAGTTGTGGTAAATGATTTGATTAATGTTATAAACAAATATGATCAAGAGGTTGTTAGATCTGATTAAATGAGTTGGGAGATTTTTTAAATGATTTCAAATCTGATATAAGTTTGATTTTTGGTTTAAAGTTTCTATTGGCCTTAATATTGATTCACCACGCCTCTCAGTATTAACTAGATCCTCACATGATTAGCAATTGGTATCAGAGTATTGGTCCTCTATGTGCAGAAAGCCTAACCACTTAAGGGTAAGATTCTGAGGAAGTTGAGATGATGAAGAAAGAGGGTTCCAAGTTCAACAAGGATAACTACAAGATCTGGAAAGACATAATGAATATCTACATCAAAGGTCTTGGTGCATAATATTGGAAGCAAGTTGAAACTGCATATGTTGCTTCTACCACTACTCCCTTGACACCGGATGAACTCAGAGAGTGGAAAGATAACATGCAAGCCCTAGAAGCTATTGTAAGTACTTTATATGATTCAGAATAAATTGATGTTCAAGGATTGGAAATTGTAGGAGAGATTTGGGAAAATTTAGAGATAGTCTATGGAGGATATGAGCATGTTCAAAGAGCCAAAGAGGTAAGATTGAGAGGAAATTTTGATGACATGAGAATGCTTGAAGGAGAAAATAGTGCACAGTATGGTCAGAGAATCAAAGAAGTTGTTGGTGGCATAAAGAGTGTTGGAGGTAAAATAGAAGATGATGCAATAGTAAGTAAAATTCTTAGAACTCTTCAACCTCAGTATGTTATAAGAGTATTGGCAATCCAAGAACTAAGATCTATTTCAAAGGATAAGGTAGTTGTTGACCTATTAATTGGTAAGCTTACAAATTTTGAGTTAATTAGTTTTGACAACAGTGTGACAAAATCTACTAAATTTGCCTTTAAAGCTTCTATTACCAATTCATCTTCTAGAAAAGGAAAAGAAATAAGTCAAAATCATGAGTGTAGGTCAAGTCATGGAAGTAACCAGGGAAATGAAGACAATGAAGATCAAGTGATGGAACTTGAGGCACTGTTAGCAAAGATATTTCCAAGAGGCATGGGTGATTATAAAGGAAAGATACCTTTGAAGTGTTTCTCTTGTAGTAAAATTGGTCATATTGTTGCTAACTGCCTGAAAACCGATAACAAAGAAAACTTTAGAAGACTCAAAGGAAAGTACAAGAAACATTGCTATGTTGCAGTAGATAAAGGTGTGAGTAATGAGGAGTCTGAAGATGAAGATGACAATGAAGAAATTATGTTTGTAGTCATGAAGGAGGAACTGTCAGATGAAGAGGCACTAGTATCTCATATGGAGAATAGTGTTGAGTGGATTATAGATAGTGGCTTCTCACACCATATGACCAGAGACAAAATTAAGTTCATAAACCTTAATGAATTTGATGGAGATGTTGTTAGATTTGGAAATAATTCTCCTTGCATGGTGAAAGGTAAAGGTTCAATCTCTCTAAATGGGAAGAGTAATCTTGATGATGTGTTTTGGGTGGATGGTCTAAAGCATAATATCTTAAGTGTTGGTCAGCTCAATGATAAAGGTTATTTGCTTGAGTTTAAAAGTGGAGTCTATAGAATTCTTGGAGGTAATGGTGAATTGATTGCTACTAAGAAGAAAACTAGAGGTAACTTATTCCATTTGAATAGTAATATTAATAATTGGTTGGTTGCTAGAATGGAAGACAATTGGTTATGGCATAAAATTTGTTTTCATGTTAATTTTGATAATTTAGTTAAGATAAGTAAGTCAAGTGTTGTAAGAGGATTATCCCAAATTGTCAAACCGGATAGTGTGATATGCAAAGATTGACAAATCGGTAAGATGACCTCTATTTCTTTCAAGAGAAAGAATTGTATTTTTGAGAATATTTTAGATTTGGTACATATTGATCTTTGTGGCCCTATGAGAACAAAGAGTTATTACAGTGATAGGTATTTCATGATCTTCACCGATGACTATTCTAAAATGATGTGGGTGACATTTTTGAAGGAGAAATAAGAAGCATTTAGAAAATTGAAATCATTTAAATATTTGGTTGAGAAGGAAACCAGTAAGAACTTGAAGTGTTTAAGATTAGACTAAGGTGGTGAATTCACATCTGATGTATTTGTTAAGTATTATGATGAACGGGGTATAAAGAGACAGATGTCTTCTCTAAGGACACCACAACATAATGGCATAGCAGAAAGGATGAATAGAACAATAGTTGAAGAAGAAAGAACCATGTTATTACAAGGTGATGTATCCAAAATGTTTTGGAGAGAAGCCTTCAGTACTGATGTATACACTTTAAACCGGGTACAAGTAAAGAGAGGTAACAATTCAATTCCAACATACCAGTGAGGACAACAATATTTACTTGAAAACTGATGTAGACAAGATGCTGATGGAAAAAGTGTTTGTAGATGACATAATTTTTGGTGGAAATGATGATGTGTATGGATTTTGTTGATATAATGAAAAAGGAATTTTAAATGTCTCTAATTGGTGAAATAAAGTTCTTTATTGGCTTACAGGTCCAACAACTAGATGGTGGTAGTTTTATTTGTCAGACCAAGTATATAAAAGAGGTGTTGAAGACTTTCAGTATGGAAGACTGCAAACCAGTAGGAACACCGATGGTAACTAGCTGCAAGTTGTCCAAGGAAGATGATTCCCCTATTGTTAGTGAAAAAGAATACATATTCATGATTGGCAAGCTACACTATATTGTTCATAGAAGACTGAACATTGGTTATGTTGCTGGATTAGTAGCTAGATTTCAAAAATAGCCTAAAGAGAGTCACATGGTGGTTGTAAAGATAATTTTTCAGTATCTGAAGGGCACAGTAGACTATGGTTTATGGTATCCCTATAAAGGATATTTTACTTTGGATGTTTTTACTTATGTTGATTGGGCAGGTAATGTGGATGATCAAAAAAGCACAACCAGTGGAGCTTTTCTACTTGGTGGAAGACTAGTGGCAAGAAAGAAACAAACTCATGTTTCTCAGTCTATAGCTGAAACAGAGTATGTAGCTACATCCATGAATTGCATGTAGGAAATATGGATGAGACGTGCTAGAAGGATCCAAGATAGATATGTTTGAACCGGTGACTATCTATTGTGATAATATAAGTGCAATAAATATATCTAAGAATCATGTACTTCATTCCAAAACCAAGCACATTTAATTGAAGTATCATTTCCTAAGGGAAATATTTCAAGAAAAAGAGGTCAAGATCGAATATGTGAAGAGTAAAGATCAGTTAGTTGATATCTTAGAGGTAAACTAGGGGTTAGACCCCTACAGCGGAAGAACTAGAATGCTGGAGATGCATCAATCATGTGGATTTCATGTTTATTTTTCACTAAGGATTGATGATGGTACAGGCTACTCTTTTGGGGAAACAAGTCTGATGTAAAGTTCTAATTTAATGCTTTGTTATAAAAAAATTCTAATTTGAGTAGTAGACATGATGGAAGAGGGAGTAGTCAAATTGAAGACAAGTGACTCATTTATAACTTTGGCATTGTTGTCAAAGGGGGAGAAGAAGTGAAATCAGATATGGGAGAAGAAAAGAAATTAGATACTGTAGATATGGGAGAAGAAAATAAATCATATTGAGAAAAGCATTTGTTAAGGGGGAGATGACAAAAGAAGGAGAACCGATAGATGATGTGATACTAGCAAGCAAGTTGCATATGATTATGTTACTCTGATTGTATATTTGATTAGTGTTTCCAGCAATGCCAAAGGGGATATTGTTGTCATTTGGCATAACTGATTCAGATGAGGTGTTGTAGTTGAAGACTAATGACTGCACCAGTGTAGCATCATAAAATTGAGACCCTTGCAATTTTTGACCTCATTAGGGTCCTCATGCATTTGAATCAAATCCCTAAGCCTGATCAGAGACCAGAGGCTTGCTCAACACTTGAAAATTGAATCTTTCTTGCCCTCCGCATTTCCTAAACTACATCTTGTCCTAGAAAAAAGGGTAGGATAGGGGCGTGGCGCCCCTGTCCCTGCCCTATTTTGGGGCAGGACCCTTTCCAATTTTACATTGGAAGTTGCACATTGAGTGAGAAAACCCCCCTAGTGTCAACCTATGATGAAAATTAGATCAAAATCCCTATTGACAAGTATATGTCGCATTTTCCCTCTCATTTACAGAAGTGAAAGTGGAAAAAAGTGGAAAAAGTGATAAGTTCGAATACATGAGATCAAGCATTCAAACATCCCTTTCAAGCATTGATCATCTCAAGTCTCCTTTCAAGGCTAGGTGTTGCATTCAAGTCAAGGATTCAACCATTGAAGAGGAGATTCATTCCAATATTCAACTTCATACAAGCAATTCTATCAACATTTCTATCACAACCTCCCTTGAGGTGATTTACATTTTGGTCTTTCATTTACATTTACTTGCAAGTACTTTCTTTCATTATTTGGTTAATTCCCAGACTAGGGTTTGACCTAAAAGCAAACCCCCAATCCCAACCCCTTTTCCTCTCTTTTATGTGTGTAGGTTGTAGGTGCACAACTGTACTTTTAGATTTGGATTCCATTTGGAGAGGCAGAAAAACCCTTTTCATTTCACGCATTTTTCGGAGGACCATGTACACTTTCACCACTGTCCAGGCAAATTTTCCTCAAATTCGTAGTGTGGCTTTGTCTCGACATATTATTGCTAGATCTAGGTGCATAGCTTTATCCTGTGCTTTTATCGTGAGTTATAATTAGATCTTTTACACTTACTCAATAATACACAATTCAATCAATTCAATCTCATTCCAAAAGAAGGGATTAACTTACCATTCTTTTATCACTCAAAATTCAATCTCCTTCTCTGGAGGTTGAATCTAGTGCATTTTCCCCCATCTTCTAATGTAATTGCATGAAAAGTGTTTGAAGGGAAATCTAAAGTAAAGCTTTCATCTCTCCTCAGAAGGAAGTAAATCTTTCCTTTAAGATCTCTCATTCACTCATTTTTCCCCATATTATATTTTGGTGAACCCGACATCTTGAATGCTTTCCTTTGAACAAAATTGCAATTTTAATTTTTTTGCACACTTAGTGGTTAATTCATTCAAAACCCTAGTTTTAAATTTAAAATTAAACTTGTGTTTTGCAAAAAAATTTCTATCTATTATTTTAGATCTGAAAATTGCTTTGTTTGTCAAATTCAATTTCCTCCTTGTCTTGTTCAATTTGCAAAATCAACTTTACAAAATTAAGTGGTTAATTGTTTAAATCCTAATTGTTAAAAATCATCTTGTACTTGTGCAAAAATTGAATTTCCGTTTAATTTTCAGATTTGTGACTATTTTTAGACTTGTCTTCATTCCTACAATTCAAATTTTTTATTTTCCTCTTCTTTTCAAAATTCAAATTTCAAAAATTAAGTGGTTAGGTCATAAAACCCTAATTTTCAAAATTAATTGGATTTTGTACAAATTTTAGTCAATTTCATTCAAATTCAGATTTCTAAACATTTTCCAAGGTGTCCCTACCCTTTAGGTTTGACCCTTTTCAAATTTTTAGTCCAATTCCCCTTTTTCTTCAAAAGCCTAATAGGGTCCTATTTTCACATTTGAACCTTAATTTCGCCTATCTAGAAATTGTAAAATTCGCCAATTTTTTGGGTTAGCTTTAAAAGCATCATAATATTCATCCCTAAAAATTTTGGAAAAAGTTGGTCAGACTGTGTGCATTTTCGCCACGATCCTCAACTTTTTTCCCGAAATTTCGGGAGACTGTTATGGTTGTATTTAATAGCCCAAATCTAGAATATTGTCTTCTTTTGTCAATTTTTTATACATCTAAAACCAAAATTACCTTCAAAATTCAACATTTCAAATTTCAAGAAAAATTTTTAAATTAAGAGGTTAATTATAATATGCCCTCATTTTAAAAATTCTCTTTTAAAATTAAGTGGTATCCCCTTGGCCCTAATTTAAAAAATTCCAATTTCCTTTGATTTATTATTTTTTGAAATTGTGTCATTATCTTCCTCCAACAAATTTTAAATTGTTTAATCATCATTTTCCTAAATTTTGAATTACTCAATTTCGTAAGCTTTGTTTAAAATTCAAAATTTCAATTTTCCCTCTAGTGCATGAGTTTTACCACTATTAGTCCTACCTACACTATCCCTATTAGATGAAGCATTAGAATTAAAGCTTCCCAAGGTTTAACTACTGAGGAGATAGAGCATAATTTGGGTGACTTCTTTAATGAGGATAATTCTAATGCTTCCCATCCTAATCATGAGCCCATTTATCCCATTGATGAATCCCATGATGAACAAGAAGCTTTAACTAGAGTCTCCATAGATCAACTTTCAAAATTGGACAATCAATTTGATAACTTTCAACAATGGATGTCCCAAGAGTACCCTAATAGTGAAGCTCTTCCATTAATTGAAGGCCTTAAACACATGATTCAAAGTGATAAGAATGAAATTGATATATTGTGTGGCATTTCTAATATTGTTTATTTTAATGTCATGCCTATCAAGAGTTGTGTTGAGAACTTAGGTTATTCACAACCTTCAAATCAAATCAATCATTATATTCCTTTGCCTACTCCAATGACTAATATTCCTACCTTCACTTCAAACATCATGGCTACATCAACTCAAAATGTAATTCCTACAACCATTGGTCATGGTGGCAATCCCTCTTATTCATTTAATCCCTCATCTTTACCTATGTCCTCAATAAGTATTCCTAATACCCCTCAACCGATCAGTGTAACCCAAGGGAGAAATCCATTCAACAATTTTATTCCTCCTTCAAGTGTCCCATTTCCTACTCAATCATCACCTATGCCTACTTATCATAATGTCCCACCACCTTATTCTCAATCAATTCCTTCCTTCAACAACATCACACCGCCTTCTCAATCAACCATGTCTAACATCAATTCCTCTATTGAAGCAACAATTAACAATCTTGCTCAAACCGTGTCTTCCTTACAATAACAAATTGCTTCCATGAGTCAATCCAAGTTTAGTGTGCCCACCTTTGATGTTGCGAGCCCACTTTCTCTTGATATTGTTAAAGTCATGCCACCTAAGCATGTGGAGGTCCGTCAATTAGAACTCTATAATGGAAAAGGTGAACCTCTCACACATGTTAAAACATTTCAAACATTATGTACAAATTTTGCTTATGATCAAAGAGTGCTTGCAAAACTATTTAAAACAACATTAAGAGATAAGGCTTTACAATGGTATTTCTCTTTTCCTTCTTATTCCATCACTTGTTTTCAACAACTAGCAAATGCTTTCATATAACAATTTCAAAATAACATTGGTCCTAAAATCACTTTGACTAATTTAATGCATTGTAAACGAGGTGTTAAAGAAAAAGTGATTGATTTCATTGGTAGATATAAGCATTTGTGTGCTCAAATTTCTTTTCATCTACCTCATAATGATATTCAAAGAATTTTAATTTCTAATTTGCAAAAAGATATCAGGGAAAAGCTTCTTTTGTCTGAGTTTATTTCCTTTCCATGGTTGTGCTTAACACTCCAAAATTATCAACTGGTTGTGAGTCAAATGGAGCAATACACTCCTATGGCTCCAAGTGATAAAGGGGAGAATGTTTAACAACCGTTTGTGAAGTTCAAACCAACAAAAGGCTTCATAAAATTCAATGATACAATAAACAATAACAATATGAATGCTACAACAAGTGTGCCTTGTATTCCTAAATTTTTCAAAAGAGAAAGACATTTTACTCCTTTTAATAAATATTTACATAGTATTATGTCTCAGTTGTTGCAAAGAAATGTTATCAAACTTCCTCCTATCAAACAAGTTGATCCTTCTAAACTTGCATCCCCTTATTTTGATAGAAATTCCCTTTGTCTATTCCATCATCAGCCTGGTCATGATACTAAGAAATGTTTCACGTTTAAAAGTAAGATTCAATATTTGATTGATAACAATACTATATTTGTGGCAGGTGTGAATGATAAGGGAAAAAAATCAATAGATTCTCCTAATCAAACTATTAAAAATTCTACTGATCCTTTGCCTTCTCATACATCTAACGTGATTGAGACTGAGTATACTTCTTTCTCCTCTAAGGAATTCACTTCTATGGCTCTAAACTTGGTAAATATGGTAGAAAAACAATATATGGCTAAGGATTCTTGTATTACATTTGACCCCAGTGAGACCATTAGAGAACTCAATGGCCCTTTATATGTAGTTGCAATAGTTAAGGATATACCTGTCGTGATGCTCTTGTTGATCCCTCTTGTGTGGTTAACATCATCACTGAGGGGTATCTTTTCACTTTATGATTTCATAAACCAATATATGATGCCTCTAATGTAGTTGTGAAGTTATTTAATGGATTCTCTTATTCTACCATTGGCTCTATCACCCTTCCTATTGAAGTTCATACTAAATCTATGGATGCTGACTTTTTTATCATACCCTCTTCTGAGCAATTCTGTGTGAAGTTGGGATATCCTTGGCTATCTTTTATGAAGGCTATTGCTTCTCCAATCCATAAGTGTTTGAAATTTCCTCACAATGGCAAAATCATAACTATGAACCAAAGCTTATTTAGACCATCCAAAAGAAGCGCTGGAATTCCTATTGATTTCTTTTGGCCTAAGCCATTTCAATCTCTTCCATCAAGGAGCGATGCTCTTTTTCAATCTTATAAAAAATGGAAGAAAGATATGATCTTATCCCTAAGTCAACCTATATTTCCAACACTTGACATTCCTATCATACTTGAAGATGAAGTTCTTCCCCTCATGGATAGAACTAATCTCCCTCCTAATGAAGACCTTCAATCTATTCCTATGGATGCAACTATGCCTTCTCCTAAGAAGAACAACAATATTCCTCCTAAGGTTAGACCTGTACCTCCTCCTCATGATGGACCTGGTCATCTTCCTACACCTAACATTCCTTCTTTATCTGGTGCAGTTCCACCTCCTTCCTCTTATAGAGGGAAGATGCCTTCTTCTCCTCTTGTCCAACCTAAAAGACCTCAACCTAAACCATCAACTATCAAAGAGGACAACATTCCTACTTTTTCAAATGTTCCTCCTCCTTCTCAACCTTCCAATAAGACTCGACGAAATTGTTGTGCGAGAGAACGTCAACAAAGATGTTGTGACCGATCTTGTGAAGTTGTCCCTCAAACTATCCTATCTCCTAAAACTCTAATAGTTGATATGATTCCCTTTTATCCTAAGCAAGATGTTGAGCCTACATCTCAAAATTATAAGTTGCACAAAACATGTGATGGTTTTACTCCTATTCATGTTCATGCTCCTCTTTCTATAAATATTGATGAAGAAATGAGTGAAAAGTTATTCATGATGGCAATATAACTCCTAATGCTTCTGATAGTGATTATGAATATGTTGACGTGGACAATCATTTATCAACTGAATTTTCACAAACCCTAATCCTATCTCCTAGAATCAAACAAAGTGACTTACCACATGAACATAGTACTTGTTTGGATCTTGTGATAGCTCCATCTACTATGCTCGATGTCGCTCCTCTGACATGTTTCTCACCTTCCCGAAATAGGGATCAACAAGATCAAGAGGTGGATGTCATGCTAGATTAGCAATATTAGCACTGTAGATCTTTTGTCTCTATCCTTTCTTTCTCTTTTGTGATTATTCTTCTATATGTATCCTTGTTCTTCTATTTTTCCCTCAATGTCTACTTGAGGATGATGCAAAGCATTGAGATCTTTTCTTGGTCCCTTTCATGTTGACTCGAAATACATCCTCTCTTCCCTTTCTTCTAAGGAAGTTTCCTTTGTTTGGGGAGTGACGATTAGTATATGCATATACATATATGATATACATGAGTTATCATTCAACATACTGACCCCAAGGAAAGTGAAACTACCTCGTGTTTTGTGTTCATTATCCTTGGTTTTATTCCTCACTTGGGGTTTAATTCCTTGCAATAATGTTCTCTCTCTCTCTCTCTTCTCTCTCTCTTGGGTGTATCCTACCTTAAAGCAATTGCTCCCAATAAGGCATGCACGTTTTCTTTAACGTGGGGGTATACACTCCACTCATATTTTCCTTTTCAATAGTTAGAATTATTTAGTGAACTCATCTTTTATTTATAATTTTGGTATCATTTTCATGACTCATAGTGAGGGAAACCTTGCTACTTGTAGTCATGGTTTTCCCTTCTTGATCTTCCCTTTTACTTTTTCAATTGAAGTCGTAAGATCCTAAGTCCACTGGGGGATTGGTGCATCTTTCCTCCTTGATGTGGTAGAAGTCTTTCAATATTGTTTCCTTGTACTTTATCGATAGTATTGGCATATGCTCATACTCTCGCTAAATGGAGGGCTAAATGTAGCATCATAAAATTGTGACCCTTGCAATTTTTGACCACATTAGGTTCCTCACGCATGCGAATTGAATACCTAAGCTTGATCAAAGACTGAAGACTTTCTCAACACCTAAAAACTACATCTTTCTTTCCCTCCACACTGCTTAAACTGCATCCTATCCTGGAAAAAAGGGTAGGACATGGGTGTGGCTCCTCCTAGGATAGGGTCGTGGTGCCCTTGTTCCTACCCTATTTTGGGGAAGAACCCTTTGTAATTTTGCATTGGAGGTTGCACATTGAGCGGGAAAACTCCCCCAGTGTCGGCCTATGACAAAAATCAGATCAAAATCCCTATTGACATGTATATAAGTCACATTTGCCCTCTCATTTTTATAAGTGGAAGTGTTAAAAAGTGGAAAAAGTGATAGGTTTGAATACATGAGATCAAGCATTCAAGAGAATTAAAGCATTCAAGCATCCCTTTCAAGCATTGAGCCTCTCAAGTCTTCTTTCAAGGTAAGGTGTTGCATTCAAGTCAAGGATTCAATCATTGAAGAGGAGATTCATTCTAACATTCAACATCATACAAGAAGTTCTATCAAAATTTCTATCACAACCTCCCTTGAGGTGATTTACATTTCAGTCTTTCATTTACATTTAATTGCAAGTTATTTCTTTCATCATTTGGTTAATTCTAAAACTGGGGTTTGACCTAAAGGTAACCCCCAATCCCAACCCCTTTTCCTCTCTTTTCTATGTGTAGGTTGTAGGTGCATAGCTATACTTTCAGATTTGGACTCCATTTGTAGAGGTGGAGAAACCCTTTTTGTTTAGTGGATTTTTTGGAGGATCGTGTACACTTTCGCCACGGTCTAGATAACTTTTCCTCAAATTCGTAGGGTGGCTTCATCTCAACATGTTATTTCCAGATCCAGGTGCACAACTTCATCCTTCACTTTTATTTCAAGTTATAATGAGATCTTTTTCACTTTTTCACTTAGTCACAAGTATGCAATTCATTCACTTCAATCTCATTCCAGAAGAGGGGATTAACTTACCATTCTTATATCACTCAGAATCAATCCCCTTCTCTGCAAGTTGAATCTAGTGCATTTCCCCCCCTCTTCTAATGTAATTGCGTGAAAAGTGTTTGAAGGGAAATCTGAAGTGAAAGTTTCATCTCTCCTCGAAGGGAAGAAAATTTTTCCTCTAAGATCTGGCATTCGCTCAATTTTTCGCACATTACAATGAGTAAATGATAGAAATCTATTTGTGATGAAGAGATTGAAATTCACTGATTAGATGACATGATCAATTATTTGTGTTTTCATTGATGGCAACTAATGTCAACTGATGTTCTTGATGTTATGTTTTGTTATCTAAGTGATTTGGTTTACCGGAAGATAGGGTTTACCGACAGAGAACTAAAGTCTGTGAAATAGGACTTCAACCGGTAAAGAAAAGATGTTTTGATTGGATGTGATGATCTATGATCTATGATGTTTGGTGATTTGTGGTTTGGATGGTGAACTTGTATCATGGAAAGTTGTATCTGACCAGAACTAGAACTTGTGATGATTACCGGAAGTTGTGTTTCAAATTTCGGATGAAGTGTTGCTAATGTTTTAGTAGGGTTTAAGGACCGGTGAAGATATCATCAAACCGGTAATAATTTTTGGTATGACGGTGATCAACAGTAAATCTACATGAAGTTGGTAACATGTCACAACCCGTGTGAAAATATTTGAATGTTGTTTTGGCATTATTCAAGGAAGAACTTCTTGGTACAGATCAGATTTTTGTGATGGGTTATGATCAACCAATGGTTGATATTGCATTGTAATTTGATGTAATGATCTACATATCAATTTGTGATGATCTCTTATGATTTAAATTGTAAATTAATGATGTAATTAGGGTTTAGTGGCTGACCTATTTCAGATGACTATTTAGGATGGCACAATTGATGTTTATGATGTCAGTGGTCTTAGAGAATGTGTTGAACCATCCAAGTGAAGTGTGAGATTTTCTTGAGAGTTGCAGAGTGTTGTGCATAACTAGATCTAATAAAGCAAGTAGAGAAGTCCAAGTTACAAATCATTTTCTTACTCTTGTTCCCTAACAGTTATAGTAGGTTAAATCCCTTAACCAGGTAGGTTCTCACTAGCTTTAAACATTTAAGTTCCCTAACAAGGAAGCTCTCAAAAGAGTGCTAAATCCTCTCACAAGGTTGATCCTAATAGATCATCAAGCTCCTAATCAATATACTAGGCAAATCCCTTAACTGAGTGACTCCTAACAGGGTCTGCTTCTAACAAGGTGTATTGTAAGCTCCTAACAATGCTAAGCTCCTAACAAGGTGTACTTCAAAGAGTATAAATATTTGTGGGTGCCAACTCCCACTGTGTTTTTTTCCATTTGGGTTTCCAGGTTAAAAATTTTTGGTGTTCATGTGTCGAATGTTTTTCATGTGATGTTCTTGTTTATGTTTCATTTCATGCAACATTTTTGAGACACCGGTAATGATGTTTTATCATAAGTTTATCAGATGTTACCAGTACTGATAATAATTTGATAGAGAAATTATTTGATCTGATTGATAAGGTTGATAAGTCGGTAAATGATCTAATTGATATGATTTCTTAAGTGGTAAAAGTATTGATAGTTGTGGTAAATGATTTGATTAATGTGTTAAGAAAATCTAATTAAGAGGTTGTTAGATCTGATTAAAGAAGTTGGGATATTTGTTAAATGGTTTCAGATTTGATATAAGTTTGATTTTGGGTTTAAAGTTTATGTTGGTCTTAATACTAATTCACCTCCCACCTCTCAGTATTAACTCGATCCTCATAGGATTAACATACTCAATAGTGATGTCATATTAGGAAAACATTACTTAAAAAATGAGCTAGTATTGGCCCACCATTAAGTAGGATAGACACTAATTTTGTGAAGAAATATCTAACTTGTTAGTAGCATAGATATTTGTTTTTTCACCTTCATACACAATGCAATCCATTGCCATTTCTTGGCACTTATCTATGCTATAGCGATATTTATATCTCTACAAATAATCTAAGGTGCATCATTGCTCTCCATATGACAAAAATAGTTCTCTATTTGTGTGTCAATATATTACTTATTTTTGGTCCAAAGTATCACAATTAGATGGTTTTCCATTAGATTTAGCATTATTATTTTAATGTAGAAGTATATAGTTTAGATATTTTTTGCACATTTCTATGTTGCATATATTTCATATTTTCATTCTATCTTTATCTAGTATTTTTTATAGGAAAGTTGCATCACTCTATACATTTAAGGCTCCCAATATCATGTGACTTTCTTACACTCAATTATTTTTGAATCTTTGGATATTTATAATCATTCTCTATAATTGGTATACAATTCTTCGTTATTTTTATTATTGATAATAGACTTCTTTCCATTTTCCCTTATGATATCTAAGTTATTCTTCTTTTCTCATTCCTCAAATATGTAATACAATCGTATCGTTTCATTTTCAAATATTGTATTGTTCTACTTATATTCTCAAATCATACACACCCTATGTTTCCTTATGCATACACAACTATAATAGTAGTATAATTCTATAAACTATAACTATAATATTATCTTTTAGGTTTCGAGAGGAGGAGATGGAGGGGTTGTAGAGGAGGCAAATGAGGAGGATGGTGATGAAGATGGTGGGAGGATTGAGACCTGGATTAAGTTGCTTGCTTCAACCCTTTCACTTTGTGGGGTTTGGGTTGAAGGTTTCATCCTTTCTAATGCCTATGTGGTCTCTCAAGGGGTTTGTGCCCTGTTTGGGGCCCTTTCTTTTGGATTGGACATGTTTGTTCCTTTATGCTAGGTCTCAGCTTTGATTCTCTAGTGGATGGCTCATGTTTCTTGCTTCAATGTGAAAGAAGTAAAAAAAATAGAGCATATAAAATATAATAGAAATAAGAAAATAACACATAGATTAACTGAAATGCCACAACATTATATTTTATTGATGCACCATCGAAACAAATTACATATTGTTTTATTTATAGGCTACATTTCCCATGGAGAATTGCAACCAAATAAAAAACTAAAAAATGAGTCTTAACTACAAGATAAGTATGCAATACGTGGAGTATATGTTTAATTGATTGTGCATGTTAAGGAGATTAATTTTTTGCGTGGAGACACAGATGTGTTTTTGATGTAGAGTGGGTTGTCTCTCACTAGTTTGTGCTACCTTGTCTAGGTATCTCCTCCAAGATGCATAAGAACCATCCAATTATTCTACACTTCACATGCTCCAAGGGTCTGCAGGACTTACCCTCTTTGACCTTCCCAAGGTCCTTAGGCTAAGATAAGTTCTTTTTGTTATGTGAGTTCCACTTTCTTGCTTGAGAGACCTTGTTTTTCCACTCTCTTTCACACTCAACCTAAGAGTTCAACCCCTCTACCATAGGATATTCATTCCCCACACTACACATATTAGGATGGATTACTTTGGGTGGATTCCCAATCCCATTCCTTACTCAGGAGCTTTTGACACTTACCAGTTTGGTGTTTTACAAACAGACTACACCTTTAATGACTAACAATCGTATGAACTCTTTGTCATTCTAGACACCCTTTTGGATTTTACATACAATATCTCAAAACTAGAGGTTGGTTTTCTCACTAACACATCTAACCCTATCAATTAACTAGGCCTAATTTCCCCTTTCCAGGCCTTAAAAATAGGGATTAATCACAACTCCTTCACCGATCTGATTGCCTGAGTGAATTGATGATAGTTTGGGGTTTGTGATTCCATATGTAATTCCACTCCAATAATACCTCATCTCCACCCACTGAATTCACCCAATTAGGTCCTATTATCCATGATTCGTAATGATTGCCAACTCAATGCGCCAAGCTTAGGGTATGGTGGCAAATCTCTGATTTGACTTCCCCTATCTCAAAGAAAAAAAGAAAACATCAAATACATTGAAACCTAATATTCCACAAGTTTTTAGAGAGGAAATCCACCTTCGAATGTTAGGTTGGAGCCATTTTTCTCTCAAAACCCTGGTTTTTTAGGGCTCTTGGACCCGCCTGCAACAAAATGGAGTTTATTCACAAACTACAACACTTAAAGATTCCAAATCAAAAAAAATGAAGGTAAGACACCAGAATAATAATCCATGTCCCTATTTTTGGATGCTTGATCCATACAGGTCATACAAACTTGCAAAGAACAACAAAAACTTGGTAGAAGACACACAAATGGGAAACCAAAACTTGTTTATTTTCTTCAGATCTTCAACAACCTTCAACAACCTTCAACAAATATTTGTCATTAGTATTTCCAGGCCTTATATTGGTTGTGGAGTATTTAGAAATGCTCAAAACCAACTATGACAACCAACTAAGCGTTGGGGTATGAAAAATGTTACAAAGTTGTTGTGAGCAACTTTTGCAACTTTTGCAATTTGTTTCACAGGTGAGAAAATTTTCTCAAACCCAAACTTGGTCACTCTCAAATGACTCATATGACCTTAAAAATCTCAAAACAACATCAACCAACCTACATTAATCCGAAACAACTTATCCTTTTAAGTCCTCTACCTGACACCCTTAAGAGCTCGCATGCCAACATTGGCCAAACAAAGACTCTTAGGGCCCTTACAATCATTTAAGAACACTCTTAATGGACTCTTGGCCTTATTACAAAACTAAAAACAAGATTCCAACATCCCAAAAAAAAACTCAACAAAAATTGTTAAGTGCCCCTACACCATACTCCCGAGGTAGGAAAAACTCAAGTCCCTTGAGTTGGTAGGGCTTGATCAGTGGTTCCATGCTTTAGTATATCCCTTTCAGACATCCATATAGCTTTAGATTTAGGAAGACCTATCCATTTAACCAGGTAGTCTCTATAGACTCCTTTCCTAGTCCTTTTGACAATCATGGAGTCCAAAATGCAAAGCAATGTCACCGGTTGTCTTGCAAGTAGGTCTTGTATCCAATATACATCTTTAGTAGCAGTAGTCTCTTCTTGGTTTGTAGTTGACTGAGTTCCTTTATACTAGAAAAAGTTACATACATTAAAGATTAGTGATATTCACAAGTTTGGTGGTAGTTCCACCTCATAGGCATTGTTGCCATACATATGCACAACCTTAAGAGCTCCAATCTTCTTCATACATAGTTTTCTAGGTTGCCCCTTAGGAAATCTCTCATTTCTCATATAGGCCATAACAAGGTCACCTACCTTGTAGTGTACTTCTCTTCTTGTTTTGTTTGCTTGTGTCTTGTATTTTTCAGTGTTCTGTTGCAATGTTTTCTTGACTTGTTCATGGATCTCCTTCATATTCTTTGCAAAGTTTTCACCTTGAGCACTCATATGGTCCATAAAATTAAGATCTTTGAGTTGTAAGATAACCCTTGGATGACATCCATATACAATCTCAAATAACTTTGAACTGTGCTTCTATTAACAAATTAATTGTAGGCATACTCTTCTTTTCCCAATACTAGATCCCAAACTTGACCATATTGTTTGGTGAGACATCTCAGTAAATTACCCAAGGACCTATTTACTACTTCAGTTTGACCATCATATTCTGGATGGTATGCAAATGAAAAAGAAAGGTTAGTACCCGGTTTCTTCCACAAGGCTCACTAAAAGTGCCTCACAAATTTTGTATCTCTATGACTCGCAATGCTAAGACGCAAACCATGGATTCTCACAATCTCTTTGAAGAACAATCATGCTATATAGTAGGCATCATTAGTGCATTTGCAAGGCACAAAGTGCACCATCTTGCTGAATCTATCCACTATGAAATAGACACTGTCATATCCTCTTGGAGTTCTAGGTAAACCAAGAATAAAGTCCATACTCACACACTCCCATGGCCCTGTTGGTATGGCTAGAGACTGATATAAACCTGCATTGTTGTAAGTACCCTTAGCCCTTTGACAAATAGCACATTGCTCCACAAATCTTCTAACATCTAACTGTATTCTAGGCCAATGGTAGAACCTTCCAACCTTCTCTAAGGTCTTGTCAAGACCAAAATGTCCACTTAGACTGCCTTGATGCTTCTCCTTGATGATATTGTCTCTCATAGAGCACTATGGTATGAAAAGTAGGTGTCCTTTAGATAATAAGCCTTCCTGCAACATAAAATCAAAATAGGCAACATGACAAGCATTAGCAAAGTTTGAGAAAACATCATATGCTTCACCAAAATCTTTGTCACCTTGGTAGAGATCTTTGAGGTCATTTAAACCCACACTTTGTAGCTGCACTTCTTGAATGGTTAGAACCCTTCTACTTAAGGAATTTTCTACCTTATTAGTGACTCCTTTCTTGTGCTTGATGGAAAAGGTGTATGCCTACAAATACTCAACCCACTTGAGGTGTCTTTGATTCAATCTCTCTTGCCCATTCAAAAAACTAAGTGTACTATTATCAGTGGAGACTATGAACTCTTTAGGTAACAAATAATGTCACCACTTCTTGAGTGCTTGCACCATAGCATATAGCTCTAGATCATAGGTAGAATAATTTTGTTTTTCTTCATTGAGCTTCTCAGAGAAAAATGCAACTGGGTGACCTTCTTGGCTCAAAATGACCCTTATAGCCAACTTGCTAGCATCACACTCCATAGTGAAGAGATGATTGAAATCAGGGAGCCTAAGGTAAGGAAGTTCTTCTACCTTTTGTTCTAACAACTCAACCCCTTTGTCTGCTACAGTAGTCCACTTAAACTAACATTTTATCCCACCTTTGATGGTGTTGGGTGCACACACATGTCTAAAACCTCTAATTAATTTCCTATAAAAAGAAGCTAAACCATGGAAACTTCTTACATCTCCTACTGACTTAGGAGTAGGCCAATTTACTATTGCTTCCACTTTTGATGGATCCATTTTTAAACAACCTTGAGAAACTACAAAACCAAGATACACCAATTCATTTTTTAAAAACTCACATTTATCCAAGTTGATCATCAAATTTTCTTGATGTAGCTTCCTCAAAACTTGATTCAGATGTTTGATATGCTCCTCCTATGACCTGCTAAAAATTAGAATGTCATCAAGATAAACAATGACAAACTTACCAATGAACTCTCAAAGAACCTCATTCATGAGTCTCATGAAGGTTCTAGGTGCATTTGTGAGCCCAAAGGGCATAACCAAACATTCATATAACCCCTCATTTGTTTTAAAGGTTGTCTTCCATTCATCATCAGGCCTAAATGCCCCTTTCCAGGCCTTAAAAATAGGGATTGATAAAAAATCCTCCACCAGTTTGATTGCCTAAGTGAATTGATGATAGTTTGGGGTTTTTTCTTCCATATGGATTTCCACTCCAATCATACTTCATCTCCACCTGCCGGATTCACCCAATTAGGGCCTATTATCCATGATTCCTAACGCTTGCCAACTCAACGTTCCAAGCTTAAGGTATGGTCACAAATCTTTGATTTGACTTCTCGTGTCTCAAAACTAAAAAAGAAAATAGAGAATACATTGTAACCTAAAATTCGACAAGGTTTTAGAGAGTAAATCCACCTTGGAATGTTATGTTGGAGCCATTTTTCTCTCAAAACCTTGCTTTTTAGGGCTCTTGGACCCGCCTGCAACAAAATGGAGTTTATTCACAAACTATAGCACTTAAAGACCCCAAATAAAAAATAAAATGAAGGTAAGACACCAAAATAATAATCCATGTCCCTTTTTGGGGATTCTCGATTCATACAGGTTGTACAAATTTGCAACAAAACAACAAAAACTCAGTAGAACACACACAAATGGGAAACCAAAACTTGTTTATTTGCTTCAGATCTTCAACAACCTTCAACAACCTTCAAAATTATTTTTCATCAGTCTTTCAAAGCCTTATACAAGCCTTGGCATAGATACAAATTCTCACAACCAACTATGATAACCAACTAACCGTTGGGATATGAAAAATGTTACAAAGTTGATGTGAGCAACTTTTGCAACTTTTACAATTTGTTGCATAGGTGAGCAACTTTGATCAAACCCAAACTTGGCCACTCTAAAATGACTCATATTACCTTAACTATGTCAAAACAACATCAACCAACCTACATTAACCCAAAAACAACTTATCCTATTAAGTGCTCACATGTCAACATTGGCCAAACAAAGACTCTTAGGGCCCTTACAATCATTTGAGAACACTCTTAATGGCCTCTTGGCCTTATTACAAAACTAAAAACATTATTCCAACATCTTGGAAACAAACTCAACAAAAATTGCTAAGTGCCCCTACACCAATTTTCCTTATTTCACAATGAAAACAAAGAATTATAAGTGATATTGATTCTGGAGGTGCAGTTTTGACTGACTGAAAAGTGGTGTAAGTAGTTTTATTTCATGCATTAACAATAGTGTTACTTTAGTTCTGATTACTACATGGTGAGAGAAATTAATACTTTCTAACATTCCTCCTTAATGTTTCCAATTGATAATTTTAGTATCAATCATTCTCAGATTTTCTCATAAATACTCAAAGTTTTCACTAGGTAGTGCTTTAGTAAAAATATTAGCTAACTAATCTTCAGATCTGCAGAATTCAAGATGGATTTCACCACTATTAACTAGTTCTCTGATGAAATGGAATCTCCTATCAATATGATTGCTCCTCTAGTGGAAAACATGGCTCTTTGATAATGCAATTGCTGATTTGTTGTCACAAAAAACTGGTGTAGAGTCCTCTTGAGCCTGCAATAGATCCTTCAATATTCTTCCCATCTAGATTGCTTGGCATACTGCTAATGTGGCTGCTACATATTCAACTTCAACTAATGAAAGGGTCACTAAAGGCTGCTTCTTTGATGCCCATGAGATTGCACCAATACTAGAATGAAAGATATATTTGAAAGTGCTCTTCCTATCATCAATATTACCTGCAAAATCACTATCAGTATAACCAATCAAATCAAACTCATTAGTGGTGGAATATAACATTTCATATGCATTGGTTTCTACAACATATCTCAATATCCTCTTTCCAACTTGCCAATGTGAGTATTTTGGTGACTCCATGAATCTTGAGATTAAACTAGCACCATACATGATGTGTGGCCTTGTAGATGTGAGATACATGAGACTTCCAACAAGCCTCTTAAACAAATTTGGATCAACATTTGACCCCTTGTCCTCTTTGCTTAATTTTGTTCTTGTTGCAACTGGAGTTGGTGATAGTATAGAATTCAACATATTAAACTTCCTTAATACATCATTGGCATACTTAGATTGACAAATAAAAACTCCTTTATCACACTGAACTACCTCAATGCCTAAGAAGTATCTCATCAAACCCAAATCTATAATTTCAAATTCCTTCATCATTTCAGATTTAAAAGTGTCTATAGACCAATTTACAGTTAAAATCAAATCACTACATATAATGACACAATCAAAATCTGACCTTCTTTGTTAATCTTTGTGTATAGAGTGGGCTCATTACTACTTCTCCTAAAACCATTTCTTGTCATGCATGAATCAATCCTACTATGCCATGCTCTAGGTACGTGTTTGAGACTATAGAATGCCTTCTTCAATCTATAGACCTTATCTTCATGTCCATGCACTTCATAACCTAGTGGTTGTTTCACATACACTTCTTATTCTAGAAAACCATTCAAAGATGTAGATTTAACATCCATTTGAAAAAATTTCCAATCATTTTGAGCAGCTATTGCTAAAACCATTCTAACTGTATCAAGCCTAGAAATTGGAGCAAATGTTTTAGTATATCAATTCTATGTTGTTGTGCATAACCTTTTGCTACTAATCTAGCCTTATGTTTATCAATTTCATCTTATGCATTAAATTTGGTTTTATAAACCTATTTGACACCAATGCAATCTTTACCTTCAAGTAGATCCACAAGCTCCCATGTCTTATTTCTTTCAGTGGAATCAATTTCTTCATCCATGGCCTTGATCCAATGTTCCTCCTTAACTGCTTCTTCAAAACACATAGGATCACAAGAGAATAAAGAATTTTTTAACTAAAATCCAAGCATTCTTCACCGTGTTCATATATCTCTTTCAAGCTTCTCATTTTCTAACATTTCGATTTAGCAAATGTATAAGTTGTCTCATTACCTTCTTTTGGAGTGGGATGTTCTACATGTCTTGATGATTGACCTTGTACAAATTTTCTTGGTGTAGTGCTTAGTCCTTCTTGATTTGGTTGATCAACTGGTTCTTCTTGTTCTTCTTCATTACTTGGTATTGGTGCTCCAATTATGACTGATATATCAATATTTCCATCCCATGCTTCTTCCTCTTTAAATATGGCATCCCTGCTAGTAATCATCTTCTTTGAAACAGGTTTATATAATCTATAAGCTTTTGACTACTCGCTATAACCAATAAAAATACATTTTTCACTCTTATCATCCAATTTTCTCCTTATTTCAGTTGGAACTAAAACATATGCAACACATCCAAAGATCATAAGATGAGATACATAATGTTTCTTACCACTCCATGCTTCTTGAGGAATTATGTCTTTAACACTCTTCGTGGGACTTCTATTTAGAATGTACACTACACATGCTACTGCTTCAGTCCAAAAAACATTACATATTTTTTTAGCTTTTAGCATAGTCCTTGCAATCTTCATTATGGATCTCTTTTTCCTCTTTTCTACACCATTTTGTTGTGGTGTGCACCTTTTTGTGAATTTTTTCTTGATCCCTTGATGTCTATAAAAATCCAAAAACTCATTAGAACTATATTCACCACCACCATCAGATCTGAGTACCTTGATGAAGAGTCCACTTTGTTTTTCCACCATTGATTTGAACTATTTAAATTTATCGAAAGGATCTAACTTATCCTTTAAAAAGTATATCCAAGTTTTCCTTATGAAATCATCAATAAATGTCAGAAAATATAGACTTCCTCCTAAAGATGGGGTTTGCATTGGGCCACATATATTAGTGTGGACTAGCTCCAAAGGACCTCTTTCTCTATTTGAACTTCCTATAGGAAAACTTTCTTTGTGTTGTTTTGCTATTATAAAAATTTCACAAGAATTAGTAGGTTGCATGATAGGTGGCAAACCTTTTACCATATTCTTCCTCTGCAATAAATTCAAACCATCAAAATTAAGGTGACCATACCTCAAATGCTAGAGCCATGTCTGGTGTAAAATTTTTGCCTTGAAACTAGCCTCCTTTATTCCATTCATCTGAAGAAGAAACAACTAGTGTTTGGTCATTTGGACCTTGGCAATCAACATGACACTAGGATTTCTATCCAAAATTGTGCAAACATCATTATTAAAGAGAACTTCATATCCTTTTTCAATTAATTGACTAACACTCATTAGATTGTGTTTTAATCCAGGCACATAATAAACATTAGGAATAAAACTTTTTTCTCCATTTTAGCCAATAGATATCACACCTTTCCCCATTATAGATACTTCAGTATCATTTCTCAATTTTATTTTAGATTTCATCCAAAATAGAAAATAGTTCTCTATTACAAGTCATGTGGTTACTACAACCACTATCTAAAAACCATACATCCTTATATCTTTCTTGTGCCACATTGCATGTTATAAATAAACTACCTGAATTATTATAAGATACATCTCAATAATTTTTTCTGGGTTTCTTAAATTCTACTTGTTTTTTTTACATTCATATGCAAAATGACTATATTTCTTATAATAATAGCATTGAATACTAGATTTATCAAACCTTGATGATTGTTCTTGATATTGGTTTCTACCTCGTCCTCTATTATTGAAACTATGATTGGACTGATTGGTCATGTCTCCTTGATTTGTATTCATCTGTCCACCTCCGCCTCTTCCTCTTCCCTTGGAATTTGATCTTCCTCTTCCTCTACTTGATGAACTTTTTGCTTCGAAACCATTCTCAAAAGAGGTACTATCATTTCTATTCAATATTGATTCATGTGTAAATAAAGAACCCATTAATTCATCTACTGATAACTATGACAAATCTTTTGATTCTTCAATTGCTACAACTATAGAGTCAAATTTACTAGGCAAGCTCCTGAGAATTTTTTAAATCATCTTTTTATCTCTTAATTCTTCTCCATTAGATCTAATTTGATTTACAATATTTAATACTTGATTCATAAATTGGTCTACAAACTCGGATTCTTTCATTTGCAAATTTTCAAAATTTCTCCTAAGAGATTGAAATTTAGCCACTTTCACCTTTGTATTACCTTGATAGCCTGTCTCTAGAATCTTTAATTCTTTGTTAGATCTTGTTTCCATTGAAACCTTAGGAAAGATTGACTCATTCATTGCTTGCTAGATTAAAAATAGGGTTTTTGCATTCTTTTTCCTATTATCTCTAAGCTGATCTTTTATGCTTCTTGTAATATCTGATAAGCTTCTTCGTCCTGTGCTTCTGCAAAACCTTTCTCTACCAGATCCCAAATATCTTGTGAGATAAACAAAGTCTTCATTTTAATTGCCCAAAAATTGTAATTCTTACCATTGAAGATTGGAATTTGAGGTTGAATTTGACCATTATTTGTTTTCATGACTTTCTACAACAATCTTATTTATCTCTCTGAAAGTTTTGCACCAAAAAATAACTCAGATCTGCATAAACATTGTTGTGTGGCTTGCAGTGAAGATCTTTTATCCTACCTTGTGCCTTGTTTTTGGTTGTTCCTGTGGGACCTATGAAAATCCTTCCCATGTTTCTATGTTGATGGGTGGTTGGGGTGCTTGCCCTGTTTGCTTGGTAGGCTAGGGGTTTGTGGTGGCTGCTCTATGTGCTACACATGGTCCTCCCACGTTGGATATTGCCATTTTACATGTTGCCCTTATGTTAAATTTTTGTCATTGGTGGGTCTTCTTGGCTGCTACTCCATGTTCTCTATGGTGCTACGCCTGCTCAGTGCCCAAGGATGCTACTTGTTCCTATTTTTGGGGGTGTTGTTGCTACCCAATTTTATAAGGTTTTATTGCTTCCTTTTTTCTGGGTCCCTTCCTCCCTTGCATGGGGATTTCTATGTTTTTATTGTGGGGGTTTTCAGTGCCTCCCCTACCATCTGATAGTCCTATGTTCGGCTAGGGTTTCTTTTGGTAGTCTTTCTTGTAAGAAGAGCTTACCTCTCTTAGCTTATTATTGGTGATTAGAGTTCAAAGGTGTCTTGGGGCCTAATTACTTTTTGTTTGAAAGGATATTTCTTTGGTGAATTTTTTCTTCACTATTTGTTATGTGTTGGATTTGGTGGTGGGCTGGGAGTTGGTTACCCTGCAGGTGCCTAATCAGAGAGGGCCCTGGTCCCTTCTTTCCTACTCCTATGGTGATATTCGACTCTCTTCAAGGATTTATTATTTTGTATGGATTCTTTCTTTTGTCTTTATTACCTCTTTATCTCTAGTGTTTCTTTCTTATTTAGAAAGATTTTGTTTGTCCCATGCGTTTTCTATGGATGGTGAAATTTTGTGGGATTCTGACCATGGGCTTCTATTTTTTTATGTCACTGTCAATTTTGAATCTATTGAGGTGGTCCACACCTACTTGTTGGTAGGTTTGTCTATCATGAAAATTTTTAGAGATGCCTTTCAAAATCCTAAGAGTTCTCTTATTGTTGTTTCAATCTATGAACCTATCATGGTGGTTCACGCTTGCTTGGTGGTAGGATATTCTACCAAGAAAAGGTTGTGGGATTCCTTTCAAAACCCATTGTTAGTTTTCCATTCCTTTGGTTGTGTCACTCTTAGTGCAAAGATTTGGGTAAGGAAGATGGTTCTTAGTTCTCTCCTAAACCACTTTGTTCTTAATTTGTGATTTTGTTGTGATGAATCCCTTGATCTCATTGGTAGCTGATATGTTTGAGCTTGTTTTCAAAAAAGGACCTTTCCTTTTTCAGTGATGTGTTTTTGGTGGTCTCACTATTTGTGAAATCCTCCCCATGCACGATTGGGTGGTTATGTATTTGTATTGGCTTATCCCACTTTTATTAATTGAAACTATACTATTTTTTTTTATTACATACTTTTATTTAGCTTAGATCTAAAAGAGTTTAAATAGAAAATTTATCTTATTTACAAGATCATATGTATTCTTAATTTATTTTCTATTTTAAAGGAAGTTTCTTTTGTGGTGTTATCACCTCTTCATTTTAGTGTTTTCATTTAGATGTTCCTATCTTCTAATACTATATTACAATTTTCTATAATTTTGGTTACATCAAAATTATAGATTACCAATCATTGTAAGGTCCAAGTTATATCTTATAATTGGACACTTCTATGGTAGTATAATTCTAATACACTCACATTATCAACCTTGAGCTATAATAGTTTCCATTTCACTCTTTCTACCCTTGTTTCTATTTGGTATCTATTAGTCAACTACAAATCATTTATCTCTCATATTTAATTCAATTGGCTTGGTTTTATTAGGTGTATTGTAAGTATTTAGAAGAGACGAACTAGGTCACATATAATAAAAAAATTATTTCTTTATCTATTATGGTCCCTTTACATTAGAATTGTTTGTTTATTTCTTGTAGCTAGTGCATATTCCTTTTTTTAAACTAAAAGTAGATTAATTATATAACACTTTTTAAAAAGTAGGAATACCATTATACACTATACTGGTTACCATATTATTCCTATGCAAAAAATGTCTAGCATTTTCATCTCATAAATATTCCTTAGTATATTCTTGCAATGACATTTGTACTCTCTAAGAAAATTGGTAATCATGCTGATACAAGCACTCCTCCTATAACCTATCCTAAAGAATCACATTCAGTCAAAAATATTTTATTAAATCTAGAATAACTAGAATTATACCTTAATGCACATCATTGACTCTGAATTCTCAAACATTTGGATGTTTATTGACTTCTAATGGAAAGGCTCCTTAATAAGGTTATGTGTGGTGGTTGTATGTTGGAATGAAACTTTATATAATGATCATAGTAGCTTGTGAGCCTGAAGAATCCTTAGATTCTTTCAAGACTTTTAGGAATTTGGTATTCTTGATCTTGTTATTGTCTATGTCAATTTCTCCATGCATGAAATAGTGAGACCCAAGTACTTAGCCTCCTTGACTCTAAAGATGCATTTAAAAGGCTTTGCATAAACCTAAATTTTTGCTCAAAAATATCCAAAACATGAATTAAATTCATGTAATTATCCATTCCATAGTTTATTTGTATAGTATCATGTCATCAAATAACAAGAAGATATTTGTTTTAAAGTATAGTTTTGAATATATTAAACTGGGAGAGGCTCGAAACTTTACATAATTGCAATACTAGTAAGCAACAAAAACCAAGAGCTCATGGGGGGTGAGGACCCAAGACATAAAACTTACTACCAAAAAGAAACAAAACCTAGCTAGCTTCAACCAACACTAACAAAACCCAAAAAACTGAACAACCAAACCAAATAGACCAAAAAAATAAAACATGACAAACCCCACCGAAAGCACAAACCAATGGCTTACCTAGTGAGGAAAAACACCAACTTTTTATCCTAGCATATTTCTTTGCCTTTTATTAAATATGAGAGCTTACTATTTGAAACATTCCCTAAGGAGATAGTTAGGGAGTTCATCATGGCATTCACCTTAGACACAGATGAATGAAGCCTCATAGTAGTGGACTCCTCCAAATGGCACCTCTTCTTAGCACACTTCCTTGCTATTTCATCGTGAATAGCTTGGAGAGTACCATAATTATTCTTGGTCATCTCCATGTTCTATGTAAACATATTCTCCACTTTCCTCTTCATGTAATCTTGATTGACATGCAATGCCTCCACCACCTCTACTAAATCCTTCATGTTATTACCGTGGCTAACTTTCTCACTGACTTATCCAGTGATTCCCACTTTTCAACCATCGCAGCAAATTTTCCAATAACCATCCAATCCCCCTCTTCCTTATCATCCATAACCTAACTTGAGGTTTTTTGTGTCTTCTTTAGCAATGGTTTCAAGTCTATTTATTTTCATTTTTCCACCGCATGCTCTTAAATATAGATAAAACACTCATGAGCTAAAAATGAATCACAAAAAAATCATAATGGCCTCCATGGGTTGTAAATACCACTTATGAATATCCTTAGCTCTAGTTTGATTTGATGATATTCATAGTAAAGATCATTTTTTGTCAAAAATATAATGTCATGTAATTCATAAAGATTATCAATTACATGAATAAGGAACTTATATTTTTTGGTGAATTTATTTTTCCTAAAGTCAAGAAGCATGCACTAGGTTCCATCTTTCTTACACATCATCACAGTTAGGAAGAGTAAGCACTATGAGTTAGAAAAAATACATACTATAGACATCTAAAAAATGAAAACTATATTTTCATCTTGTAATTTCATCATGATCTCATACATTCTTCTATCCATATTAGTTAAATGGTTTAAAATATTTAATTAAGCTAAGATTTCCTATTTTCATCTATATTAATTATTATTTTTTAATTAGCTAATTATCTCATCATCTTCCCTAAAATATTAATTAAATAATTTGAATATCTAGTTAATTCATCAATTTGTTTAGTATAATTAAATAATTTTAAAAATTTATTTAATAAGCTAACATTTATTCTAAAATTAAATAAATTTTATAATTAATTATTTAATTTCCAACCAAAATAAATAAAATGTATATTTTATTTATTTATCTAACCATGACCTATGCATTTGACATCTCTTAATTATTCCACCTCATCAATCCATGTGTTAATTTTAGGTCTTACCCTTTCTCAAATTTTCTCATCTGTTGATCTACCTAATTAATCTATATCATTGATCACATGTTAAGTGAAGAATGTAAATAAAACTCTTTTCTCACTCATTATTATTTAGATCACATTATCGTCAAGATTGTATTATTAACAAGATCACATCATTATCAACAACACAATCACTTCAAGCATTGAGTATCAAGAATTAAGCATCAAGCATCAAGCAACAAGATATCATCTTATTATTGTGCTATCATGGTTATGCTAAAATTTTGAGAGAAATCATCATATGAAGTATGTAAGAAAATATAAAAGAAACAATAAACCAATATAAGATATTTTCCATGGGTATTATTTTTTTATCATTAGATTTTATACATAGATCTTAAGCTTTGTTCAGCAAGTGTGAGTGTGAATTTAGATATTGTATTGTATTGTTTCACGTTATTTTGATTTACATTTTCTTCTTCAAAGTTTGGAACATCTGATGGGATCCATATCCCTATTTAATATTTATCTTTGAAGGTTTTTCTAACCCCATTTCTATTTTTTTTTGTAATTTTTTTAAGGCTGACATTGAGCAAATAAAGTTGATGACAAAATCCTAGGGTTTTTAAAGAATTCATTCAATATCTCTCAAATGAATATGAATTTTATTTTTTCTTGGTCTCAGAAATATATTCCACGTTGAAGAGTGAAGGTGTCTTCTATCATTGGTGGATATATTGGCTCTTGAGTCTTTGTGTACTCTTGGGTTTGTACATTTCCCTTTCTATCCATTTTCTTGGACTCACAATTCTATCTCAAGTAAATATCATTATCAATAAGGTAATTTTATCATTCTAGAGATCTAGCTTAAGGGTAATTGTACAGATCTATGTCGCACTTTAGGCTAACAATGCCTTTTCCGGCCAGACCGATTTGGCCCGATTTGGCAGCCACGTTGCGCTCGCTTGGCAAGGGCTTTCTAGCCGGAACGGTTCTGACCGAAAAGCCCTTGCCCTATATAAGAGCCGAAATCCACCCAAGCCCCTCATTTTGAATTGAGTAGCTTGGAGTTAAGAAGGAGGGCGCAAAAAATCACAGAGTTCCAATTGGAAGTGTTTCGGTGGTAAGTAGTACCTTTTTTTTTTTAAAATCTATTTATTTTAACATATTAATTTATATTGTTTTTTTTATAGTTTTTAATAGAAATTTATTTTTTTTTAAGTTTTTTGAAAAATATATATATTTTTTTGTATATATTCTATCATATTAGTTTAGAATATTAGAAAATAAATACACACATACATATGTAAATACATACACAAACATACACAAACATACATACAAACCTACATACATACGTACACATACATACATACACATACATACACATACATACAAACCTACATACAAACATACACAAACATACATACCTACCTACATACATACATACATACATATAAAATAATATATGTACACCTTAGGACATGCACATACATACCTATGTCTAAATACATATATACACACATACATGTACATACACATACATAAATACATACGTGCATACATACATAAATACACATAAAATAATTATATATGCCTTAGAACATACAAACGCCTCAAGACATGCTATCAGGGGTCGTGTGTGGTCCTAAGGGGTCTCACACTTGTGAACACATTTGTGACCCCTCAGGACCACACACGACCCCTAAGAGCATGTCCTGACATGTATGTATGTATGTATGTGTATGTATACATCCTAAGGAGTATAGAATTATTATATATGACCCCTTAGGACCACTAAAGGGACCTTGCTACACATGTGCACACGTTAGGACCTATTATGACCACATGAGACAAAATAGTGTTGCAAGGGGTCATATGTGGTTCTAAGGGGTCACGCATGTGTTAGAACACATGCATAATCCCTTAGGACCACTTAAAGCCCCTTGCAAGACATGTGAAACACTTAGGACCTATTAGGACCAAAAAAGACCAAATGGAGTCGCAAGGGGTCTTATGTGGTCCTAAGGGGTCACACAAGTGTTCAAACGCATGTGTGACCTCTTACAACCACTTAAGGCCCCTTGCGACACATGTGCACCCCTTAGGTCCTATTAGGACCACATAACACCAAATGGTGTCACAAGGGGTCATATGTGTTCCTAAGGGGTCACAAATGTGTTAGAACACTTGCATGAGACCTTAGGACCACTTAAGGCCCCTTGTGACACATGTGCACCCATTAGGACCTATTATGACCACAAAAGACCAAATGGTGTCGCAAGGGGTCATATGTGGTCCTAAGGAGTCACGCATGTGTTAGAACACATGTGTGACCCCTTAGGACTTATTAGGACCACATAAGACCAAATGGTGTTGCAAGGGGTCGTGTGTGGTCCTAAGGGGTCACACATGTGTTAGAACACATGCCTGACCCCATAGGACCACTTAAGGCCCCTTGGGATACATATGCACCCCTTAGGACCTATTAGGACCACAAAACACCAAATGGTGTCACAAGCAGTCTTATGTGGTCCTAAGGGGCCACGCATGTCTTCTAACACATGCGTGACCCCTTATGACCACTTAAGGCCATTTGCAACACATGTACAACCCTTAGGACCTATTACGACCACATAAGACATAATACTATCGCAACGGGTCATATGTGGTCCTAAGGGATCACCCATGTGTTAGAGCACATCTGTGACCCCTTAGGACTACTTAAGGCACATTGTGACACATATTTAACCCTTAGGACCTATATGGAACACAAAATACCAAATGGTGTCGCAAGGGGTCTTATGTGGTCCTAAGGGGTCACACATGTGTGACCCCTTAGGACCACTTAAGGCACCTTGTGACACATGTGTACCCCTTAGGACCAATTAGGACCACATAAGACCAAATGGTGTTGCAAGGGGTCTTATGTGGTCCTAAGGGGTCATGCATGTGCTAGAACACATGCGTAACCTCTAGCACATGCATGACCCCTTAGGACCACTTAAGGCCCCTTGCAGCACATGTGCACCCCTTATTACCTATTAGGACCACATAAAACCAAATGGTGCCGCAAGGGGTCATATGTGGTCCTAAGGGATCACACGTGTTAGAACACATTGGTGACCACTTAAGGCCCCTAAAACACATGTGCACCCCTTAGGACCTATTATGACCACATAAGACCAAATGGTGTCGCAAGGGGTCATATATGGTCCTAAGGGGTCACACATGTGTTAGAACACATGTGTGACCCCTTAGGAGCACTTAAGGCCTCTTGCAACACATGTGCACCCCTTAGGGCCTATTAGGAACACATAAGACCAAACGGTGTCGCAAGGGGTCTTATGTGGTCCTAAGGGATCATGCATGTGTTAGAAAACATGTCACACCCCTTAGGACCACTTAAGGCCCCTTGCGACACATGTGCACCCCTTAGGACCTATTAGAACTACATAAGACCAAATGGTGTCGCAAGGGGTCTTATGAGGTCCTAAGGGGTCACACATGTGTTAGAACACATGCATGACCCTTTAGGACCACTTAAGGCCCCTTGTGACACGTGCATCCCTTAGGACCTATTAGGACCATATAAGATCAAATGGTGTCACAAGGGATCATATGTGTTCCTAAGGGGTCACGCATGTGTTAGAACACATGTGTGACCGATTACGACCACTTAAGGCCCCTTGCGACGCATGTGCACCCCTTACGACCTATTAGGACCACATATGACCAAATGATGTCGCAAGGGGTCATATGTGGTCGTAAGGGGTCATGCATGTGTTAGAGTAGTTGCTTACGACCACTTAAGGCCCCTTGCGACACATGTGCACCCATTAGGACCTATTATGACAACAAAAGACCAAATGGTGTCGCAAGGGGTCATATGTGGTCCTAAGGGGTCACACATGTGTGTCCCCTTAGGACCACTTAAGGCCCCTTACGACACATGTTTACCCTTTAGGACCTATTAGGACCACAAAAGACCAAATGCTTCTGCAAGGGGTCATATGTGGTCCTAAGGGGTCACGTATGTGTTAGAACACATGCGTGACCACTTAGGACCACTTACAGCCCCTAGCGACAAATATGCACCCCTTAGGACCTATTAGGACCACAAAAGACCAAATGGTGTCACAAGGGGTCTTATGTGGTCCTAAGGGGTCATGCATGTGTTCTAACACATGCATGACCCCTTACAACCACTTAAGGCCCTTTGTGACACATGTGCAACTCTTAGGACATATTAGGAGCACATAAGACAAAATGGTGTTACAACAAGTCATATGTGGTCCTAAGGGGTCACCCATGTGTTAGAACACATGTGTGACCCCTTAGGACTACTTAAGGCACATTGTGACACATATGTACCCTTTAGGACCTATACGGACCACAAAAGACCAAATGGTATCGCAAGAGGTCTTATGTGGTCCTAATGGGTCACACATGTGTGACCCCTTAGGACCACTTAAGACGCCTTGCGACACATGTGCTCCCCTTAGGACCTATTAGGACCACATAAGACCAAATGGTGTCGCAAGGCGTCTTATGTGGTCCTAATGCGTCATTCATGTGCTAGAACACATGTGTGACCCCTTAAGACCACTTAAGGCCCCTTGCGACACATGTGAACCCATTAGGACCTATTAAGACCACAAAAGACCAAATGGTGTCGCAAGGGGTCATATTTGTTCCTAAGGGGTCATATGCATTCCTAAGGGGTCACGCATGTGTTAGAGCACATGTGTGACCCCTTATGACAACTTAAGGCCCCTTTTGACACATGTGCACCCCTTAGAAACTATTAGCACCACATAAGACCAAATGGTGTTGCAAGGGGTCATATGTGGTCCTAAGGGGTCACACATGTGTTAGAACACATGTGTGACACCATAGGACCAGTTAAGGCCCCTTGCGACACATACGCACCCATTAGGACCTATTAGGACCACAAAAGACCAAATTGTGTTAGAAGGGGTCTTATGTGGTCCTAAGGTGTCACGCATGTGTACCTATTAGGACCTATTACGGCCCCTAGCGACACATATGCATTAGGACCTATTATGACCACAAAAGACCAAATGGTGTCACAAGGGGTCTTATGTGGTCCTAAGGGATCACGCATGTGTTCTAACACATGCATGACCCCTTATGACCACTTAAGGACCTTTGCGACACATGTGCAACTCTTAGGACCTATTAGGACCACATAAGACAAAATGGTGTCGCAACAGGTCATATGTGGTCCTAAGGGGTCATGCATGTGCTAGAACACATGCATGACACCTTAGGATCACTTAAGGACCCTTGCGACACATGTGCACCCCTTAGAAAATATTAGGAACACATAAGACCAAACTGTGTTGCAAGGGGTCATATGTGGTCCTAAGGGGTCATGCATGTGTTACCGCTTGGACCACTTAAGGCCCCTTGTGACACATGTGCACCCCTTAGGACCTATTAGGACCACATAAGAACAAATGGTTTTGCAAGGGGTCATATCTGGTCCTAAGGGGTCACGCATGTGTTAGAACACATGTGTGATCCCTCATGACTAGTTAAGGCCCCTTGCAACAAATGTACACCGCTTAGAACCTATTAGGATCACATAAGACCAAATGGTGTCCAAAGGGGTCTTATGTGGTCCTAAGGGATCACGCATGTGTTAGAACACATGTTGGACCCATTAGGACCACTTAAGGCCCCTTGCAAAACGTGTGCACCCCTTAGGACGTATTAGAACCACATAAGACCAAATGGTGTCACAAGGGGTCTTATTTGGTCCTAAGGGATCACACATGTGTTAGAACACATGCGTGACCCCTTAGGACCACATAAGGCCCCTTGCGACAAATGTACACCCCTTAGGACCTATTAGCAACATATAAGACCAAATGGTGACGCAAGGGGTCATATGTGGGGGTCATGCATGTGGTAGAACACATGCGTGACCACTTACAACCACTTAAGGCCCCTTGCAACACTTATGCACCCCTTAGGACCTACTAGGACCACATAAGACCAAATGATGTCTTAAGGGGTCTTATGTTGTCCTAAAGGGTCACGGATGTACCCCTTAGGACAACTTAGGGCCCCTTGCGACACATGTGCACCTCTTAGGACCAATTAGGACGACATAAGACCAAATGGTGTCGCAAGAGGTCATATGTGGTCCTAAGGGGTCACACATGTGTTAGAACACATGCGTGACCGCTTAGGACCACTTAAGGCCCCTTGCGACACATGTGCACCCATTAGGACCTATTATGACCACATAAGACCAAATGGTTTCACAAGGGATCATATCTGGTCCTAAGAGATCACACATGTGTTAGAACACATGTGTCACAAATTAGGACCACTTAAGGCCCCTTGCAACGCATGGGCACCCCTTAGGACCTATTAGGACCACATAAGACCAAATGGTGTCACAAGGGGTCTTATGTGGTCCTAAGGGATCACACATTTGTTAGAAAACATGTCTAACCCCTTAGGACCACTTAAGGCCCCTTGTGACACATGTGCACCCCTTAGGACCTATTAGAACCACATAAGACCAAATGGTGTTGCTAGCGGTCTTATGTGGTCCTAAGGGGACATGTATGTGTTAGAAAACATTGATGACCCCTTAGGACCACTTAAGGCCCCTTGCGACACATGTGCACCCCTTAGGACCTATTAGGACCATATAAGACCAAATAGTGTCACAAGAGATCATATGTGTTCCTAAGGGGTCACACATGTGTTAGAACACATGCATGACTGCTTACGACCAATTAAGGCCCCTTGTGATACATGTGCACCCCTTAGGACCTATTAGGACCACATAAGACCAAATGGTGTTGTAAGGTGTCATATGTTGTCGTAAGGATTCATGCATGTGTTAGAACACATGTGTGACCACTTACGACCACTTAAGGCCCCTTACAATAGATGTGCACACACTAGGACCTATTATGACCATAAAAGACCAAATGGTGTTGCAAGGGGTCACATGTGGTCCTAAGGGGTCACACATGTATGACTCCTTAGGAACACTTAAGGCCCCTTACGACACATGTGCACCCCTTAGGACCTATTAGGACCACATAAGACCAAATGGTGTCGCCAGGGGTCATATGTGGTCCTAAGGGGTCACGCATGTGTTAGAGCACATGTGTGACCCCTTAGGACCACTTAAGGCCCCTTGTGACACATATGCACCACTTAGGACCTATTAGGACCACAAAAGACCAAATGGTGTCACAAGGGGTCTTATGGGGTCCTAAGGGGTCATGCATGTGTGACCCCTTAGGACCACTTAAGGCCCTTTGCAACACATGTACAACCCTTAGGACCTATTAGGACCACATCAGACAAAATGGTGTCGTAACGGGTCATATGTGGCCCTAAGGGTTCACCCATGTCTTAGAACACATGTGTGACCCCTTAGGACTACTTAAGGCACATTGTGACACATATGTACCCCTTAGGACCTATACAGATGACAAAAGACCAAATGGTGTCGCAAGGGGTCTTATGTGGTCCTAATGGCTCACACATGTGTTCTAACACATGTGACCACTTAGGACCACTTAAGGCACCTTGCGACACATGTGCACCCCTTAGGACCTATTAGGACAACATAAGACCAACTGGTGTTGCAAGGGGGCTTATGTGGTCCTAAGGGGTCACGCATGTTCTAGAACACATGTGTGGCCCCTTAGAACAACTTAAGGACCCTTGCAATGCATGTGCACCCCTTAGGACCTATTAGAACCACATAAGACCAAATGGTTTCGCAAGGGGTCATATGAGGTCTTAAGGGGTCATGCATATGTTAGAACACATGCATGACTGCTAACGACCACTTAAGGCCCCTTGTGACACATGTGCACCCATTAGGACCTATTATGACCACAAAAGTCCAAATGGTGTCGCAAGGGATCATATGTGTTCCTAAGGGGTCACACATGTGTTAGAGCATATGTGTGACCCCTTAGGACCACTTAAGGCCCCTAACAACACATGTGCACCCCTTAGGACCTATTAGGACCACATAAGGCCAAATTGTGTCAGAAGGGGTCATATGTAGTCCTAAGGGGTCACGCATGTGTTAGAACACATGCGTGACACCTTAGGACCACTTATGGCCCCTTGTGACACATATGCACCCCTTAGGACCTATTAGGACCACAAAAGACCAAATGGTGTCACAAGGGGTCTTATGTGGTCCTAAGGGGTCACCCATGTGTTCTAACACATGCGTGACCCCTTACAACCACTTAAGGCCCTTTGTGACACTTGTGCAACCCTTAGGACCTATTAGGACCACATAAGACAAAATGGTGTCGCAATAGGTTCCTAAGTGGTCACCCATGTGTTAGAACACATGCGTGACCATTAGGACTACTTAAGGCACATTGTGACACATATGTACCCCTTAGGACATATAGGGACAACAAAAGACCAAATGGTGTTGCAAGGGGTCTTATTTGGTCCCAAGGGGTCACACATGTCTAATAACACATGTGTGACCCCTTAGGAGTAGTTAAGGCACCTTGGGACACATGTGCACCAGTTTGAACAACATAAGATCAAATGGTGTCATAAGGGTTCTTATGTGGTCCTAAGAGGTCATGCATGTGTTAGAACCTATTCGAACCTATTAGGACCACATAAGACCAAATGGTGTCGCCAGGGGTCATATGTGGTCCTAAGGGGTCACGCATGTGTTAGAGCACATGTGTGACCCCTTAGGACTACTTAAGGCCCCTTGTGACACATATGCACCCCTTAGGACCTATTAGGACCACAAAAGACCAAATGGTGTCACAAGGGGTCTTATGTGGTCCTAAGGGGTCATGCATGTGTTCTAACACATGTGTGACCCCTTACAACCACTTAAGGCCCTTTGCAACACATGTACAACCCTTAGGACCTATTAGGACCACATAAGACAAAATGGTGCCGCAATGGGTCATATGTGGTCCTAAGGGGTCACCCATGTGTTAGAACACATGTGTGACCCCTCAAGACTACTTAAGGCACATTGTGACACATATGTGCCCCTTAGGACCTATACAGACCACAAAAGACCAAATGGTGTCGCAAGGGGTCTTATGTGGTCCTAATGGGTCACACATGTGTTCTAACACATGTGTGACCCCTTAGGACCACTTAAGCCACCTTGCGACACATGTGCACCCCCTAGCACCTATTAGGACCACATAAGACCAACTGGTGTCGCAAGGGGGCTTATGTGGTCCTAAGGGTCACGCATGTGCTAGAACACATGTGTGACCCCTTATAACACATGTCCACCCCTTAGGACCCATTATGACCACATAAGACCAAATGGTTTCACAAGGGGTCATATGTACTTTTAAGGGGTCACGCATGTGTTAGAACACATGCGTGACACCTTAGGACCATTTATGGTCCCTTGCAACACATATGCACCCCTTAGGACCTATTAGGACCAGAAAAGACCAAATGGTGTCACAAGGGGTCTTATGTGGTCCTAAGGGGTCACCCATGTGTTCTATATGACCACTTAAGGCCCTTTGTGACACTTGTGCAACCCTTAGGACCTATTAGGACCACATAAGACAAAATGGTGTCCCAATAGGTTCCTAAGGGGTAACCCATGTGTTAGAACACATGTGTGACCCCTTAGGACTACTTAAGGCACATTGCGACACATCTGTACCCCTTAGGGTATATAGGGACCACAAAAGACCAAATGGTTTTGCAAGGGGTCCTATATGGTCCTAATGGGTCACACATGTCTAATAACACATGTATGACCCCTTAGGACCACTTAAGGCACCTTGCGACACATGTGTACCTGTTAGGACCACATAAGATCAAATTGTGTCACAAAGAGTCTTATGTGGTCCTAAGAGGTCACACATGTGCTAGAAGACATGCATGACACTTTAGGACCACTTAAGGCCCCTTGTGACACATGTGCACCCCTTAGGACCTATTAGGGCCACATAAGACCAAATGGTGTCGCAAGGGGTCCTATGTGGTCCTAAAGGGTCATGCATGTGTTACCTCTTAGGACCACTTAAGGCCCCTTGTGACACATGTGCACCCCTTTGGAGCTTTTAGGACCACATAAGACAAAATGGTTTCACAAGGATCCATTTATGGTCATAAGGGGTCACGCATGTGTTAGAACACACGCGTGATCACTTATGACCATTTAAGCCCCCTTGCAACACGTGTGCACCCCTTAGGACCAATTAGGACCACATAAGACCAAATGGTGTCCCAAGGGGTCCTATGTGGTCCCAAGGGATCACGCATGTGTTAGAACAAATTTCTAACCCCTTAGGACCACTTAAGGCCCCTTGTGACACATGTGCAACCCTTAAGACCTATTAGAACCACATAAGATCAAATGTTGTCACAAGGGGTCTTATGTGGTTCTAAGGGGTCATGCATGTGTTAGAACACATGTGTGACAACTTAGGACCACTTAAGCCCCCTTGCAACACATGTGCACCCCTTCAGACCTATTAGGACCACATAAGACCAAATGGAGTCACCAGGGGTCATATGTGGTCATAAGGGGCCACGCATGTGTTAGAACACATGCGTGACCACTTACGATCACTTAAGGCCCCTTGGACACATGTGCACCCCTTAGGACCTATTGGGACCACATAAGACCAAATGGTGTCGCAAGGGGTCTTATGTGTTCCTAAGGGGTCACGTATGTCCTAGAACACATGCATCATCCCTTAGGACCACTTAAACCCCCTTGCAACACATGTGCACCCCTTAGGACCACATAAGGCCAAATGGTGTAGCAAGGGTTCATATGTAGTCCTAAGGGGTCACCAATTTGTTAGAACACATGCGTGACCACTTTGGACCACTTGAGGCCCCTTGCGACACATGTGCACCCCTTAGGACCTAATAGGACCACATAAGACCAAATGGTGTCACAAGAGGTCATATCTAGTCCTAAGGGGTCACGCATGTGTTAGAACACATGTGTGACCCCTTATGACCACTTAAGGCCCCTTGCAACGCATGTGCACCCCTTAGGACCTATTAGGACCACATAAGACCAAATCTTGTCACAAGGGGTCTTATGTGGTCCTAAGTGATCACGCATGTGTTAGAACACATGTGTGACCCCTTAGGACTACATAAGGCACATTGTGACACATATGTACCCCTTAGGACCTATACGGACCACAAAAGACCAAATGGTGTCGCAAGGGGTCATATGTGGTCCTAAGGGGTCACGCATGTGTTAGAACACATGCATGACCGCTTTGGACCACTTAAGGCCCCTTGTGACACATGTGCACCCCTTAGGACCTATTAGGACCACATAAGACCAAATGGTGTCACAAGATATCATATCTGGTCCTAAGGGGTCACGCATTTGTTAGAACATGTGTGTGACCCCTTATGACCACTTAAGGCGCGTTGCAACACATGTGCACCCCTTAGGACCTATTAGGACCACATAAGATCAAATGCTGTCGCAAAGGGTCTTATGTGGTCCTAAGGGATCACACATGTGTTACAAAACATGTGTAACCCTTTACAACAACTTAAGGCCCATTGTGACACATGTGCACCCCTTAAGACCTATTAGAACCACATAAGACCAAATGGTGTCGCAAGGTTTCTTATGTGGTCCTAAGGCCTCACGCATTTGTGAGAACACATGTGTGAGCCCTTAGGACCACTTAAGGCTCTTTGCAACACATATGTACCCCTTAGGACCTATTAGGACCACAAAAGACTAAATGGTGTCACTAGGGGTCTTAACTGGTCCTAAGGGGTCACGCATGTGTTATAACACTTGTGTGAGCCCTTACGACCACTTAAGGCCCTTTGCAACACATATGCAACCCTCAGGACCTATTAGGACCACATAAGACAAAATGGTGTCACAACGGGTCATATGTGGTCCTAAGGGGTCACCCATGTGTTAGAACACATGTGTGACCCCTTAGGACTACTTAAGGCACATTGTGACACATATGTACCATTTAGGACCTATACAGACCACAAAAGACCAAATGGTGTTGCAAGGGGTCTTATGTGGTCCTAATGGGTCACACATGTGTTCTAACACATGTGTGACCCCTTAGGACCACTTAAGGCACCTTGTGACACATGTGCACCCCTTAGGACCTATTAGGACCACATAAGACCAACTAGTGTTGCAAGGGGGCTTATGTGGTCCTAAGGGGTCACGCATATGCTAGAACACATGTGGCCCCTTAGGACCACTTAAGGATCCTTGCAATGCATGTGCACCCCTTAGGACCTATTAGAACCACATAAGACCAAATGGTTTTTCAAGGGGTCATATGAGGTCTTAAGGGGTCAAGCTTTTGTTAGAACACATGCATAACTGCTAACGACCACTTAAGGCCCCTTGCGACACATGTGCACCCATTAGGACCTATTATGACCACAAAAGACCAAATGTTGTTGCAAGGGGTCATATGTGTTCCTAAGGGGTCACACATGTTTGACCCCTTAGGACTACTTAAGGCCCCTTACAACACATGTGCACCCCTTAGGACCTATTAGGACCACATAAGGCCAAATGGTGTCACAAGGGGTTATATGTAGTCCTAAGGGGTCACACATGTGTTAGAACACATGCGTGACAACATAGGACCACTTATGGCCCCTTACGACACATATGCACCCCTTAGGACCTATTAGTACCACAAAAGACCAAATGGTGTCACAAGGGGTCTTATGTGGTCCTAAGGGGTCACCCATGTGTTCTAACACATGTGTGACCCCTTATGACCACTTAAGGCCCTTTGTGACACTTGTGCAACCCTTAGGACCTATTAGGACCATATAAGACAAAATGGTGTTGCAATAGGTTCCTAAGTGGTCACCCATGTGTTAGAACACATGTGTGACCCCTTAGGACTACTTAAGGCACATTGCGACACATATGTACCCCTTAGGACATATAGGGACCACAAAAGACCAAATGGTGTTGCAAGGGGTCTTATTTGGTCCTAAGGGGTCACACATGTCTAATAACACATGTGTGACCCCTTAGGACCACTTAAGGCACCTTGCGACACATGTTCACCAGTTAGGACCACATAAGATCAAATGGTGTCACAAGGGTTCTTATGTGGTCCTAAGAGGTCATGCATGTGTTAGAACCTATTAGGACCTATTAGGACCACATAAGACCAAATGGTGTCGCCAGCGGTCATATGTGGTCCTAAGGGGTCACACATGTGTTAGAGCACATGTGTGACCCCTTATCACCACTGAAGGCCCCTTGTGACACAGATGCACCCCTTAGGACCTATTACAACCACAAAAGACCAAATGGTGTCACAAGGGGTCTTAAGTGGTCCTAAGGGGTCACACATGTGTTCTGACACATGTGTGATCCCTTTCGACCACTTAAGGCCCTTTGCAACACATGTACAACCCTTAGGACCTATTAGGACCACATAAGACAAAATGGTGTCGTAATGGGTCATATGTGGTCCTAAGGGGTCACCCATGTGTTAGAACACATGTGTGACCCCTTAGGACTACTTAAGGCACATTGTGACACATATGTACCCCTTATTTCCTATACAGACCACAAAAGACCAAATGGTGTCGCAAGGGGTCTTATGTGGTCCTAATGGGTCACACGTGTTCTAACACATGTGTGACCCCTTAGGACCACTTAAGGCACCTTGCGACACATGTGCACCCCTTAGGACCTATTAGGACCACATAAGACCAACTGGTGTTGCAAGGGGGCTTATGTGGTCCTAAGGGGTCACGCATGTGGTAGAAGACATGTGTGGCCCCTTAGAACCACTTAAGGACCCTTGCAACGCATGTGCACCCCTTAGGACCTATTAGAACCACATAAGACCAAATTGTTTCGCAAGGGGTCATATGTGGTCTTAAGGGGTCATGCATTTATTAGAACACATGCATGATTGCTAACGACCACATAAGACCCCTTGCGACACATGTGCACCCATTAGGACCTATTATGACCATAAAAGACCAAATGGTGTTGCAAGGGGTCATATGTGTTCCTAAGGGGTCACAGATGTGTTAGAGCACATGTGTGACCCCTTAGGACCACTTAAGGCCCCTTATAACACATATGCATCCCTTAGGACCTATTAGGACCACATAAGACCAAATGGTGTCACAAGGGGTCATATGTAGTCCTAAGGGGTCATGCATGTGTTAGAACACATGCGTGACACCTTAGGACCATTTATGGTCCCTTGCGACACATATGCACCCCTTAGGACCTATTAGGATCACATAAGACCAAATGGTGTCGTAATGGGTCTTATGTGTTCCTAAGGGTCACGTATGTCCTAGAACACATGCATCACCCCTTAGGACCACTTAAGGCCCCTTGCGACACATGTGCACCCCTTAGGACCTATTAGGACCACATAAGGCCAAATGGTGTCGCAAGGGTTCATATGTAGTCCTAAGGGGTCACACATGTGTTAGAACACATGCGTGACCACTTTGGACCACTTAAGGCCCCTTACGAAACATGTGCAGCCCTTAGGACCTATTAGGACCACATAAGACCAAATGGTATCGCAAGAGGTCATATCTGGTCCTAAGGGGTACTGCATGTGTTACAACACATGCATGACCTATTATGACCACTTAAGGCCCCTTGCAACACATGTGCACCCCTTAGGACCTATTAGGAGCACATAAGACCAAATCTTGTCGCAAGGGGTCTTATGTTGTCCTAAGGCATCACACATGTGTTAGAACACATGTGTTAGAACACATGTGTGACCCCTTAGGACTACATAAAGCACATTGTGACACATATGTACCCCTTAGGACCTATATGGACCACAAAAGACCAAATGGTGTTGCAAGGGGTCATATGTGGTCCTAAGGGGTCACGCATGTGTTAGAACACATGCATGACCGCTTTGGACCACTTAAGGCCCCTTGCGACACATTTGCACCCCTTAGGACCTATTAGGACCACATAAGACCAAATGGTGTCGCAAGAGGTCATATCTGGTCCTAAGGGGTCGTGCATGTGTTAGAACACATGCGTGACCCCTTATGACCACTTAAGGCCCCTTGCAACACATGTGCACTCCTTAGGACCTATTAGGACCACATAAGCCCAACTGGTGTCACAAGGGGGCTTATGTGTTCCTAAGGGGTCACGCATGTGTTCTAACACTTGCGTGACCCCTTACGACCACTTAAGGCCCTTTGCAACACATGTGCAACCCTTAGGACCTATTAGGACCAGATAAGACAAAATGGGGTTGCAACGGATATGTGGTCCTAAGGGGTCACCCATGTGTTAGAACACATGTCTGACCCCTTAGGACTACTTAAGGCACATTGTGACACAAATGTACCCCTTAGGACCTATACAGACCATAAAAGACCAAATGGTGTCGCAAGGGGTCTTATGTGGTCCTAATGGGTCACACATGTGTGACCCCTTAGGACCACTTAAGGCACCTTGTGACACATGTGCACCCCTTAGGACCTATTAGGACCACATAAGACCAACTGGTGTCACGAGGGGGCTTATGTGGTCCTAAGGGGTCACGCATGTGCTAGAACACATATGTGGCCCCTTAGAACCACTTAAGGACCCTTGCAATGCATGTGCACCCCTTAGGACCTATTAGAACCACATAAGACCAAATGGTTTCGCAAGGGGTCATATGTGGTCTTAAGGGGTCACACATTTATTAGAACACATGCATGATTGCTAACAACCACTTAAGGCCCCTTGTGACACATGTGCACCCATTAGGACCTATTATGACCACAAAAGACCAAATGGTGTCGCAAGGGGTCATATGTGGTCCTGAGAGGTCAAGCATGTGTTACAACGCATGCATGACCACTTTAGACCACTTAAGGCCCCTTGCGACACATGTGCACCCCTTAGGACTTATTAGGACCACATAAGACCAAATGGTGTCGCAAGAGGTCATATCTAGTCCTAAGGGGTCACTCATGTGTTAGAACACATGTGTGACCCCTTATGACCACTTAAGGCCCCTTGCAACACATGTGCACCCCTTAGGACCTATTAGGACCACATAAGACGAAATGTTGTTGCAAGGGGTCTTATGTGGTCCTAAGGGATCACACATGTGTTACAAAACATGTCTAACCCTTTACAACAACTTAAGGCCCCTTGCAACACATGTGCACCCCTTAAGACCTATTAGAACCACATAAGACAAAATGGTGTTGCAAGGGTTCTTATGTGGTCCTAAGGGGTCACACATGTGTTAGAACACGTGTGACCCCTTAGGACCACTTAAGGCTCCTTGCAACACATATGTACCCCTTAGGACCTATTAGGACCACAAAAGACTAAATGGTGTCACTAGGGGTCTTATGTGGTCCTAAGGGGTCACACATGTGTTCTAACACTTGCATGACCACTTACAACCACTTAAGGCCCTTTGCAACACATGTGCAACCCTTAGGACCAATTAGGAGCACATAAGACAAAATGGTGTCGCAACGGGTCATATGTGGTCCTAAGGGGTCACCCATGTGTTACAACACATGTGTGACCCCTTAGGACTACTGAAGGGACATTGTGACACATATGTACCTGTTAGGACCTATACAGACCACAAAAGACCAAATGGTGTCGCAAGGGGTCTTATGTGGTCCTAATGGGTCACCCATGTGTTCTAACACATGTGTGACCCCTTAGGACCACTTAAGGAACCTTGCGACACATGTGCACCCCTTAGGACCTATTAGGACCACATAAGACCAATTGATGTCGCAAGGGGACTTATGTTGTCCTATGGGGTCGCATATGTGCTGGTCCCTTAGGACCACTTAAGGACCCTTGCGACACATGGGCACCCCTTAGGACCTATTAGAACCACATAAGACCAAATGGTTTCACAAGGGGTCATATGTGCTCATAAGGGGTCACGCATTTGTTAGAACACATGTGTGAACACTTACGACCACTTAAGGCCCCTCGCGACACATGCGCACCCATTAGGACCAATTATGACCACAAAAGACCAAATGGTGTCACAAGTGGTCATATGTGTTCCTAAGGGGTCACACATGTGTTAGACCACATGTGTGACCCCTTAGGACCACTTAAAGCCCCTTGCAACACATGTGCACCCCTTAGGACCTATTAGGACCACATAAGACCAAATGGTGTCATAAGGGGTCATATGTAGTCCTAAGGGGTCAGACATGTGTTAGAACACATGCATGACACCTTAGGACCACTTATGGCCCCTTGCGACACATATGTACCCCTTAGGACCTATTAGGACCACAAAAGGCCAAATAGTGTCACAAGGGGTCTTATGTGGTCCTTAGGGGTCACGCATGTGTTCTAACACATGCCTGACTACTTATGACCACTTAAGGCCATTTGTGACACATGTGCAATCCTTAGGACCACATAAGACAAAATGGTGTCAGAATGGGTCATATGTGGTCATAGGGGGTCACCCATGTGTTAGAACACATGCGTAACCCCTTAGGACTACTTAAGGCACATTGTGACACATATGTACCCCTTAGGACATATACAAAACACAAAACACCAAATAGTGTCGCAAGGGATCTTATTTGGTCCTAAGGGGTCACACATGTATACTAACACATGTGTTACCCCTTAGGACCACTTAAGGCACCTTGCGACACATGTGCTCCAGTTAGGATCTATTAGGACCACCTAAGATCAAATGGTGTCGCAAGGGATCTTATGTGGTCCTAAGGGGTCACGCATGTGTTAGAACAAATGTCTGACACCTTAGGACCACTTAAGGCCCCTTGTGACACATGTGCACCCCTTAGGACCTATTAGAACCACATAAGACCAAATGGTGTCGCAAGGGGTCTTATGTGGTCCTAAGGGTTCACGCATGTGTTAGAACACATGCATGACCCCTTAGGACCACTTAATGCCCCTTGTGACACATGTGCACCCCTTCAGACCTAATAGGACCATATAAGACCAAATGGAGTCGCAAGGGATCATATGTGGTCATAAGGGGTCACGCATGTGTTAGAACACATGCGTGACCACTTACGACCACTTAAGGCCCCTTGGACACATGTGCACCCCTTAGGACCTATTAGGACCACATAAGACCAAATGGTGTCGCTAGGGGTCTTATGTGTTCCTAAGGGGCCACTTATGTGCTAGAACACATGCATCACCCCTTAGGAACACTTAAGGCCCCTTGCGACAGATGTGTACCCCATAGGACCTATTAGGACCACATAAGACCAAATGGTGTCACAAGGGGTCATATGTTGTCCTAAGGGGTCACACATGTGTTAAAACACATGGGTGACCACTGAGGACCACTTAAGGCCCCTTGCAAAACATGTGTACCCCTTAGGACCTATTAGGACCACATAGGACCAAATGGTGTCGCAAGGGGTCATATCTTGTCCTAAGGGGTCACGCATATGTTAGAACATATGTGTGACCCCTTATGACCACTTAAGGCCCCTTGCAACACAAATGCACCCCTGAGGACCTATTAGGACCACATAAGGCCAAATCTTGTCACAAGGGGTCTTATGTGGTCCTAAGGGATCAGGTATGTGTTAGAAAACATGTCTGACCCCTTAGGACCACTTAAGGCCCCTTGCGACACATGTGCACCGCTTAGGACCTAATAGAACCACATAAGACCAAATGGTGTCATAAGGGTTCTTATGTGGTCCTAAGAGGTGACGCATGTGTTAGAACACATGCATGACACCTTAGCACCACTTAAGGCCCCTTGCGACACATGTGCACCCCTTAGGATCTATTAGGACCATATAAGACCAAATGGTGTCACAAGGGATCATATGTGTTCCTAATGGGTCATGCATGTGTTACAACACATGCATGACCTCTTACGACCACTTAAGGCCCCTTGTGGCACATGTGCATCCCTTAGGACCTATCAAGACAACATAAGACCAAATAATGTCCCAAGGGGTCATGCATGTGTTAGAACACATTCGTGACTGCTTACGACCACTTAAGGCCCCTTGTGACACATGTGCACCTATTAGGACCCATTATGACCACAAAAGACCAAATGGTGTTGCAAGGGGTCATATGTGGTCATAAGGGGTCACACATGTGTGACCCCTTAGGACTACTTAAGGCCACTTGCGACACATGTGCACCTCTTAGGACCTATTAGGACCACATAAGACCAAATCATGTCGCAAGGGGTCATATGTGGTCCTAAGGGGTCACGCATGTGTTAGAACACATGCGTGAGCCCTTAGGACCACTTAAGGCCCCTTGCGACACATATGCACCCCTTAGGACCTATTAGGACCACAAAAGATCAACTGGAATCATAAGGAGTCTTATGTGATCCTAAGGGGTCACAGATGTGTTCTAACACATGCATGACCCCTTACGACCACTTAAGGCTATTTGGGACACATGTGCAACTCTTAGGACCTATTAGGACCACATAAGACAAAATGGTGTTGCAAAGGATCATATGTGGTCCTCAGGGGTCACCCATGTGTTAGAACACATGTGTGACCCCTTAGGACTACTTAAGGCACATTGTGACACATATGTACCCTTTAGGACCTATACGGACAACAAAAGACTAAATGGTGTCGCAAGGAGTCCTATGTGGTCCTAATGGGTCACACATTTAACACATGTGTGACCCCATAGGACCACTTAAGGCACCTTGCGACACATGTGCACCCCTTAAGACCTATTAGGACCACATAAGACCAAATGGTGCCACAAGGGGTCTTATGTGGTCCTAAGGGGTCACGCATGTGCTAGAACACATGCGTGACCCCTTAGGACCACTTAAGGCCACTTGCGACACATGCGCACCCCTTAGGACCTATTAGAACCACATAAGACCAAATGGCTTCGCAAGGGGTCATATATGGTCGTAAGGGGTCAAGCATGTGTTAGAACACATGCATGACTGCTTATGACCACTTAACGCCCCTTTTGAGACATGTGCACCCCTTAGGACCTATTAGGACAACATAAGACCAAATGGTGTCGCAAGGGGTCATACGTTGTCGTAAGGGGTCACACATTTGTTAGAACACATTCATGACCTCTTACAACCACTTAAGGCCCCTTACAACACATGTGCACCCTTTAGGACCTATTAGGACCACATAAGACCAAATGATGTTGCAAGGGGTCATATATGGTCCTAATGGGTCAAGCATGTGTTAGAACATACACATGACCCCTTAGGACAACTTAAGGCACATTGCGACACATATGTACCCCTTAGAACCTATTTTGACCACAAAAGAACAAATGGTGTTGCAAGGGGTCTTATGTGGTCCTAAGGGGTCACACATGTGTTCTAACACATGTGTGACCCCTTAGGTCCACTTAAGGACCCTTGCAACACATGTGCACCCCTTAGGACCTAGTAGGACCACATAAGACCAAATGGTGTTGCAAGGGGTCACACATGTGTTACAACACATGTGTGACACCTTAGGACCACTTATGGCCCCTTGCAACACATGTGCACCCCTTAGAACCTATTAGGACCACATAAGACCAAATGGTGTTGCAAGGGGTCATACGTGGTCCTAAGGGGTCACACATGTGTTAGAACACATGCGTGATCACTTAGGACCACTTAAGGCCCCTTGCGACACATGTGCACCCCTTAGGACCTATTAGGACCACATAAGACCAAATGGTGTCACAAGGGGTCATATATGGTCCTAAGGGATCATGCATATGTTAGGAAACATGCATGACCCCTTAGGACCACTTAAGGCCCCTTGCAACACATCTGCACCCCTTAGGACCTATTAGGACCACATAAGACCAAATGGTATCGCAAGGGGTCTTATGAGGTCCTAAGGGGTCACACATGTCTTATAACACATGTCTGACCCCTTAGGACCACTTAAGGCCCCTTGTAACACATTTTCACCCCTTACGACTTATTAGAACCAGATGAGACCAAATGGTATCGCAAGGGGTCTTATGTGGTCCTAAGGGGTCATGCATGTGTTAGAACACATGCATGACCCCTTAGGACCACTTAAGGCCCCTTGCCACACATGTGCACCTCTTAGGATCTATTAGGACCATATAAGACCAAATGGTGTCACAAGGGGTCATATGTGGTCCTAAGGGGTCACACATGTGTTAGAACACATGTGTGTCTACTTATGACCACTTAAAGCCCCTTGTGACACATGTGCACCCCTTAGGACTTATTAGGACCATATAAGACCAAATGGTGTCGCAAGGGATCATATGTGGTCCTAAGGGGTCACGCATGTGTTAGAACACATGTGTGACCACTTACGACCACTTAAGGCCCCTTGTGACATGTACACCCCTTAGGACCTATTAGGATGAAAGAATACCAAACGGTGTCGCAAGGGGTCATATGCGGTCCTAAGGGGTCGTACATGTGTTAGAACAAATGCGTGACCACTTATGACCACTTAAGGCCCCTTGTGACACATGTGCACCCCTTAGGACCTATTAGGATGACATAAGACCAAATGGTGTCGCAATGGGTCATATGTGTTCCGAAGGGGTCATGCATGTGTTAGAACACATGCGTGACCCCTTTGGTGTCACAAGGGATCTTATTCCACCAGAGATTAGAAGATGACTACCCAATTTCAGTGGTAAGAAGAGTGAACTAGCTGAAAAGCATTTGCAAAGATCTATTGAGTTCATAGAGAATTATGAAATAGATCACGAGGATGTGATCATCAAGATATTTGTTCAGTCTTTGGAGTGGTTCTCAAATCTATTCCTATAATCAAGTAACTCTTGGAAAGAGTTTCAATTAGCATTTAATGAGCAGTTTGGTGAGTGGATTAGTGAGTTCTCTTTGCCTACTAATTTCTTTGATATTCACATTGAAGAAGGGAAGTTAGTATTATCTTTTAACCTGAGATTTATGAAGACTTTGAAGCGGATTCTTGAAGGTCCAAGACCAAATGATTCTCAAGCATTGTGTATCTACTAGGGTTGTTTTTATCCTAATATGAGCTACACACTAATAATGAAAGAACCAGAGAAATTGCATCAAGCATTAGAGATTGCCATGAACATAGAGAAAGTTGCAAGGTTCAAGATGATAAGAAGGTTCAAACAAAAAGCTATGGGACATCATATTTAATCATATGCAAATATGTAGCATAGTTTGGAGGTTTTGAATGTTATTTCAAGTCATTACTAGCCTACTACTCTAGTTAAAAGCCTTGATAGTGTACCTCCCTACAATGTTGGTTATGTTTCTTAAGAGGTAAAAATTGAGCCCATAGAGTGCATAGTGTATTCTAATGAAGTGAACATGTTTTAGCCTATGCTTATACCTCATGTATTGGTCCAAGATGATGCATATGAAGAGCCACTTAAGGTGTGTATAAAACAATACCATCTCACATAGTAGATTAGGTTGATTCTCAATGTCCTCGTCAACAAAGTATTCCTGATTGGGCATGCCCAATTGAGAATGTTGAAGTTCAATGTACCTTGAATAGTCACATAATTTCTGATGAAGTTGATAGTGACTTTTCTTGTATGGAATACAATAAGGATTATTTATCTTAGGAAGCTAATATGGATGATGAATTTTCTACTTTTATAAATGATGATGCTGGTTTTGACTTTTCTTTTCTTGAGGATGTTAAAAATGATTTTATTGGGGTGTCTAATCCTTTGTTTCATGGAGAGGTAGACATTGATCAGGTGGTGCTGAGCCATAGTGTATCTAAAGGTGGATTTAATGACTTTTCTGGTCCACTATATGAGGAGGTGATTGAGCTTTCAAATGATTTAAATGCTACACCAGTTTGTAAGATGAATAGTTTCTCCATATTGTTTATTGATGCATCATCAAATAAATGTGGTGTTTATTCATTTATGGATGAAGTCAATGAAAAAGAGTTTAGTACTTGGTATTGAATAACAATATGGTACATTAGATAGTGATGTTCAATGTTGAAAGGCATGATCGAATGTGCCAAGGATTGTGTATGTAATCAACTTGTTTCAAATGGTGTTTTTAGATTGGCGATCACATGTTCAAATGAGAACCAAACTTTTGATAGAGGAAAATTTCAATTCTACATTTTTTGTGGGTCGGGACCACCAAACAGAGTTTAGGTCTGATTCTTAAAAGAAACATGCACATGATTATGAGCCCAATGGAATAGGCTTGGTCTTATCCCATAGATTTGGATTATTTCTATGCCCACATGGGGCATACATCCCCAATGAGAGCCTCTATTAGCCCTAAATTTTGATCTCATTGAAGAGCACCAAAAATCCTGTTAAATTTTTTTGAAATCTAACTAGCGGGTATATTCTTTTAAAGTGTTGACTTATCACCCCATTCAAAATTAAATTAAGTCACCGATTGATGGGGATAATACCATCCAAAAACTGGCCCCAGATCCTTGTTACATTGTTCAATCGGTAATCTATAAAACAAGAATAAATCCTTGTTGGCCCATGCCATTTTTCTTAAGGATTTAATCAAACATGGGTCCCAAAACCTATCAGACCACTCACCTTACTTGGCCATTCCAAGGTGTCCCTCGAAAAGAACTCAACACTTAGCAGAATGTGTTCTTTCATCTAGCCGAATCCTGACTCATGTTGTAGAGAATTAAATTTGCATGACCCTCGGTGAGCTCCACTTTCCAAGTTGGATGTGTTCCAAGTCTTGTGGTTGCGAGATGTCTTGGACCACTTGGGACTTGTTGGGAATGCATTTTCCACTCCAGTCATTCTATAGTAGATGAAATGCATGTGTTGTGTATTAAACAGAGACTAAGTTGGCAACTCAACAATCAACGAGATGCCCAAGCTAACTTCAACGAGCCCTAAGTTTTGTTCATCATTAAGAATGTGGAATCTTTCCAAACTTGGCACCTGTAGAAGAGGAAAAGTTATTCTTGGTCAATAAATGTGCATAAAGTACCAACGTTTAAAGTTTTCATTTGAATAGGTGTCATAAAATCAGGGATTTGAAGGATATTTCACACACATTTGAGGGAATAAAACTGTAAGAAATCTGATTTTTCATAATCATGCTATATGTGTGGAGTTAGAACTGTGATGAGTGGCATACAATAGAACTTGTAAAGATGGTGTGGATGTTCTTAAATATAGATCAGTGTAAGGATGAATAATTCATTAATTTATATGACTGAATTCACTAAAGATTAAGCTTCATAAATGTTTACAACCATGTTAAATCCTTGTGAGAAATGGATCACGTTGCAAAAGAGTTGTCAAAGTCCTAAAAAAGGACCTGTCAGAAATCCATCGTATAACCAAAGGGGCCTTTAAAATGCATTAGACCTCTAGAGAGGAACAAGATAGCTAATGTGCATATGCAATACTATTTTACAATTTGCATTTGACTAGATTTTCTTTGGCGGCAATTTTTTTCATTTGGATGCTAAAGTATAGGGAGACAGTGAGAAATGCAGATAGTGAGGAATTGGGTTGGTAGTGGTGCTAACCCAAACTCTCCAAGTTCTCCCCTACTACGATGAGTAATGAGAGCCACTCGACCTAGTATCTTCTACATCTATAATGACCCATGATCGGTAGTGACTGGTCAGTTCCCATTGATGCTCTCTGATATGGGTCTAATGGCTATCATGCATGACCATCCTGATGGTTACACCTCGGGACAAAACAAAGACAACTGGATCATCCATTCGGTTAATTTTGAAAGAAAAGGCTAATTAGAAGCGTAAACTAGAGGCTTGTTGTATTCCTTACCATTATAAAAGGAATACCATGACTGTTATAGGGGCTCTAAATTTTTTCAATTTCTGGTAGGTAGAATAAGGTTGTGTATAGTCTAATGCTTGAATGATTACTTAGGAGATGAATGTACAAATTTCTCAGTAATTTTAATTAGTCCATAAGAAGACTGTTAAATTATTGAAAAAATTGTCTCCATTTCTATTGTTCTCACACTTTCTAGATTAGACTATGTATTAGTTTTTTGCATCAAATTTTATTTTTCTCCATTTATATTTTCAGATTTAATATGAATCAAAATGTTAATGATATTTTAATTTGTCTTGATATTTTTCTATCAATGTGTAATCATATGCATGGGTTTCCCTCATAAAAGGACTTAAATTCTATGCGCAAATTATAGTGAATCTGGGAAATATATTATATATTAACAACAATAGTTTATGTAACAACAAAAGGAGGTGCATTAATGTAAGGCATTAATGTTTGAAAGGAACTAATCTGAAGCAATATATTATTTGAGTTCACATTTATAATCTAGGAATTGACTCAATGCCACTGGATAGACACTTGCCTATTTTTAATTCATAATTTGTTTTAGAAATATTTCCAATCAAATTAATCTTTCTTTTAACCCTTTCCTCTTTATAAATTATTTCAAATTATTTGTTCTTAGATTTTCTCAAAGGCATGGTGAATGTCACTAAGTTTGAGTCTGAAGTAATGTATATGTGTCTTATGAATCTGAGAATAATCCATCTTCCACAAGCCTGTAGGAAGTGATATTGTCAGGTTATTATCAATATAGGCACAAAAATAGGAACACTCTCTGGAGTATGATGGATCTCAAAGTGAAGAAGGTTGTGAGAGCCTTGTTACTATTGGGTTTTCTTGTCCTTAGTTTGTTGACAGTTAAAATATATGTAACCTAGGATTGCAATCCTATTGCTTAGGGATAATTTATCTTTTGATTAGGGATAATAGGAAAAAACACCAACAAGATGGCGACTCTGTTGAGGAGCATGTAGAGTTTCTAGTTATAACTTGTTGAATCTGTCAACACGAGGAGTCCAGAAGTAGAAGGGTCTGAAATTTATTTCAGATTTAAAATTTGAAGCCAAGAAGAAAGTTTTATTGCATCTTAATTAGAAAAAGAAAGTGTGACTTTGTTGTAATTAAGAAAGACCTAGAATGAATCTATGCTTCAAATAGCTTCAATCTATTTTAAAGTGTTTCCTCTGCAAGGAGGTGGTGACTTTGAGTAAAGAAAATGATATTTGTAGAAGATCTTCAAAATTTTGAGTCAAGAAAAAGACTAGTTAGCTTTTGCAAATTTTCAGGTATTCTAAAAAAATTTAAGAAATGGATGTTATGTTTGATAATGTAAGATGATAATGGTTCCCTCCAAGTGATTTAAGCACTAGATTAGGGATATGATAGAAATAATTCTAGCATACTTCTCAAATTTCTTTGATATTATTTGTTGTTACAAAAGAAGCATGTGTATTGCTTACATTTATGCTTAATAAGATAGACCTTAGCCTTTTTTATATTGGTTACATGGGTTATGCATTCTAAGATCTCCTATTATGGAGGAATGTTTGTAAGAGAATAATTATTAGAATGTATCAGTAATATAATTATCCCTATGTGGGTCTTGATGTGACCATGCCTTGTAATGAGACATAGTCATGTAATAGGAGAAGATTCAACACTACAAGGTATATAGCCATAAATTTTGATGGCATTTACGGTTACCCAAATCCTATTCTACTAGAGATTAGAAAAATACTACCCAAATTCAGTGGTAAGAAGAGTGAACCAGATGAAAAGAATCTACAGAGATCTATTGAGTTAATAGAGGTTTATGAAATAGATCACGAGGATGTGATCATCACACAATTTGTGTAGTCTTTGACATATGAGGCATGGGAGTGGTTCGCAAATCTATTCCCACAATCAATTAACTCTTGGAAAGAGTTTCAATTAGTATTTAATGAGAAATTTGGTGAGTGGATTAGTGAGTTATCTTTGCTCACTAATTTCTTTGATATTCACATTGAAGAAGGGGAGTTAGTATCAGCTTTTAACCTGAGATTTATGAATACTTTGAAGAGGATTCGTGAAGGTCCAAGACCAAATGATGCTCAAGCATTGTGTATCTACTTGGATTATTTTTATCCTAATATGAGCTACACACTAAGAATGGAAGAACCAGAGAACTTGCATCAAGCATTAGAGGTTGCCATGAACATAAAGAAAGTTCCAAGGTTCGTGATGATAAGAAGGTTCAAACCAAAAGCTATGAGACATCATATTCAATCATATGCAAATATGCAACATATTTTGGAGGCTTTGAATGGTGCTTCAAGTGGTTACCAGCATACTGCTCCAGTTAAAAGCCCTCATAGTATACCTCCCTACAATGTTGGTTATGTTTCTCATGAGGTAAAATTTGAGCCCATAGAGTGCATAGTATATTCTAATGAAGTGAACATGTTTTATCCTATGCTTATACCTCATGTATTGGTCCACAATTATGCATATGAAGAGCCACTTAAGGTTTGTATACCTAAAACAACACCATCTCACATAGTATATTAGGCTGCTTCTCAATATCCTCATCAACAAAGTATTCCTGATTGGGCATGCCTAGTTGAGAATGTTGAAGTTCAACATGCCTTAAATAATCACATAATTAGTTTTTATACCTAAAACAATACCATCTCACATAGTATATTAGGCTACTTCTCAATGTCCTCATCAACAAAGTATTCCTGATTGGGCATGCCCAAGGGAGAATGTTGAAGTTCAACATGCCTTAAATAGTCACATAATTTCTAGTGAAGTTGATAGTGACTTTCCCTATATGGAGTACAATCAAGATTATTTATCTCAAGAAGCCAGTGTGGATGATTAGTGTTCTACTTTAATAAATGATGATGTTGGTTTTGACTTTTCTTTTCTTGAGGATTATTTTGAGGACAAGGTAAAAAATGATTTTAGTGGGGTGTCTAATGCTTTGTTTGATGGAGAGGTAGACATTAATCAGGTGGTGCTCAGTCATATTGTATTTAAAGGTGGATTTAATGATTTTTCTAGTATACTATATGAGGAGGTGATTGAGCTTTTAGATGATTTAAATGCTACACCAATTTGTAGGATGAATAGTTTCTACATATTGTTTATGGATGCATCATCAAATAAATATGATGTTTATTCATTCATGGATGATGTCATGACAAAGAGTTTAGTACCTGGTATTGAACAACAATATGGTACATTAAACAGTGATGGAATGTTGAAAGGTATGAAAGAATGTGCTAAGGATTATGTATGTGATCAACTTGTTTCAAATGGTGTTTTTAGATTGGAGATCACATATTCAAATGAGAACCAAACTTTTGATAGAGGAAAATTTCAATTCTACATTTTTGGTGAGTCGTGGCCACCAAACAAAGTTCACGTCGGATACTTAAAAGAAACATGCATGTGACTATGAGCCCAATGGAATAGGCTTGGTCATCTCCCAGAGATCTAGATTATTTCTATGCCCACAGGGGGCATACATCCCCAATGAGAGCCACTATTAGTCTTGAGTTTTGATCCCATTGAAGAGCACCAAAATCCTATTAAATTATTTAAAATCAAACTAGCGGGTATATTATTTTAAAATGTTGACTTGTCACCCTAATCAATATTAAATTTATTCACCGATTGATGGGGCTAATGCCATCCAAAAATCAGCCCCAGATCCTTGTTACACTGTTCAACTGGTAATCTGGAAAACCGAAATAAACCCTTGTCACCCCATGCCAATTTTCTTAAGGATTTAATCAAAGGTGGGTCCTGAACCCTATGTGACCACTCAACTTAGTTGTGCATTCCAAGGTGTCCCTCGGAAGGAACTTGACACTCGATAGAATGTGGTCTTTGGTTTGGCTTAGTCCCGAGTCATGTTGCAAAGAATTAAATACTTGGCCCTCACTAAGACCCACTTTCCTAGTTGGATGTGCTCCGATTCTTTGAGTTGTGAGACATGTGGGAGCACTTGGGACTCAACAGGAATATCTTTTCTACTTCAGCGAGTCCCAAGAAGACAAAAGACATGTATTGTGTGTTGGACAGAGACCAAGTTGGTAGCTCGACAATCGACGAGATGCCCAAGATAACTTCAGCGAGCCCCTAGTTTTGTTTAGTGTTAAAAATATGGAATCTTTCCAAACTTAGGATTTGTTGAAAAGGAAAAGTGATTCCTGGTTAATAAACATACAGAAAGTGTCGATGTTTGAGGTCTACATTTGAATAGGTGTCATAAAAGAAGAGATTTGGATAATATTTCACATGCAATTGAGGGAATATAACTGTAAGAAAGATAATTTTTCATAATCATATTATATGTGTTGAGTCAGAATTGTGATGAGTGGTATACACTGGAGCTTGTGGGGATGATATTGATCTTCTTGAATACAGATCAACATAAGGATGAATAAGTCATTAATTCATATGATTGAATTAGATGAAGATTAAACTTTTAAAATGTTTACAACTATGTTAAATCCTTTTGAGAAATGGATCGTGTTGCAGAATAGGTGTCAAATCCTGAAAGAAAAAATGTGAGAAATCCGTAGTACAACCAAAAGGGCCTTGGAAATGCATTCGACCACTAGAGAGGAACAAGATGATTAATGTGCATATGCAATAATTTTTTACAGTTTGCATTTGAATAGATTTGCTCTGGCGGAAATTTTTTCCCTTTGGATGTAAAAGTATAGGGAGATAGTGAGGGAAGCAGACACTGAGGAATTGGATTGGTAGCACTAATAACCCAAACTCTCAAAGTTATCCCCTGCTCGAGCTAGTATCTTTTGCATCTATAACCACCCATGGTTGGTGGTGACGTGATTTATGTGGTGGTCAGTTCCCATTAATGCTTAGTGATCTGGGCATGCTAGCTACCATGCATGACCATCGAGATGGTTACACTTTAGGATAAAATAGACACAACCGGTTCCATTCAGTTACTTTTGAAAGAAAAGGCTAATTAGAAGAGTAAGATAGACACATGTAAACAACCTGAGGCTTGTTGCATTCCTTACCATTATAAAAGGAACACCAAGCTTAATATAGGGGTTCTGAATTTTTTCATTTCTATGCAAGTAGAATAGGGTTGTGTATAGTCTAATGCTTGAATGATTCCTCAAGAGATGAATGTACAAATTTCTTAGTAATTTCAGTTAGTTCATAAGAAAACCGTTAAATTGTTATAAAAACTATCTACATTTGTATCTTCAGATTTCATGTGAATCAAAATATTAAGGATGTTTTGATTTGCCTTGATATTTTCCTATCAATGTGTAATCATATACATGGGTTTCCTTCAAGGAAGGAATTAAATTATATGTGCAAATTACAGTGAATTTGGGAAATATATTATGGATTAACAAGAATGGTTTATGTAACAACAAAAGGAGTTGCATTAATATAAGGCATTAATGTTTGAAAGGCTCATAAATCTTTAGCAATCTATTGTTTGGGTTCGCATTTGTAATCTCGGAATTGACTCAATGCCCTTGGATAGACACTGGCATGTTATTAGTCAAAATTTGTCTTATAAACATTTCCAATGAAATTAATCTTTCTTTTAACCCTTTCTTCTTTATAAGTTATTTCAAATTATTTGTTCTCACATTTTCTCAAAAAGGCACAATGAATGGGATTAAGTTTGAATCTGAAGTAATGTATATGTGTCTTATGAATCTTAGAATAATCCATCTTCCACAAGCCTATAGGCAGTTATATTGTCAGGTTATTTTCAATACATGCTCGAAAGAGGAACACCCTCCTGAGTATGATGGAGATCAAAGTGAAAAAGGCTATGAGATCCTTGTTACTATTGGGTTTTCTTGTTCTTAGTTTGTTGACTGTGTCAATCTGTGTAACCTAGGATTTAAATCCCATAACCTAGGGTTTTATAATTTCTCTTAGGATTAAGGATAACAGGAAAAAACAAAAAACAATCTACACTCTTCTAAAAAATGGTTAGGCTCTCTTGTAGTTGGATATAGTCATCTACACACTTATTCATGAGATCATTCAACTTCTTATCTATTATCTTCTTCTTAATAGTTGCTTCCAAGATAGAAACATAATCCTTTAGTTCACTTAGCATAGTCTATAATTATATGTCTTCAATTTGTGACTTATCAACCTTCACTTATTGAAGTTTCTCATGGATAAACTTTAATATATTATTTATTAACTCAATACATTCCACTTTGGGAACAATGTACTACTTCCTAGCTATATGGTGGAGGTCATCAGTCAATTGTAGCATTTGGAGGGGTGATCACTTGTCCAAATCCAAATTACCATGTGTCACTGCAACCTACAGTACCTATTCTATAACAAGTTCAAATTGAATTTGTAATTGTAAATTTTTTGTTCTATAAATTTTCATTCTTCTAGAATGGGCATACTACTTGTTTCTCCTCTTTCAATGTTTGCCTTTTGCAAAGAAAAAGATAATGTAACCTTCAGTATTTCCATAGCTTCATCCCCTATTTTCTTTTTTATCCTCTTCATATCTTATGGATCTCCTTGCATGATTAGATTGACTCTTTCCTTCATCCAAAATCTTGTATTTAATACCTAATTTATTCTATCTCTATCTTTTTTTGACAATGAACTGATACCCATATCAAGTGGTTGCATCTTTCATTACTACATCATTCCTCTTCTCTATTAATACCTCCAATAGGTCTAGAGCTAACTTGTCTTGAATATCATCAATATCTTTTTTATAAACAATCATATATCTAATTATTTATTTCTTAATCTTCTCCTTATCTATCAAAGGTGCACTCAGATACATCTCAGTAGGGGCATCCAACAAGTTATATTCATATATTGTAGTTATTAAGCTATCCCAATCCAAAGGCTAATAATTTGGATCATCTTCAATTCTCTGCTCCTTCTTCTCCTTATGGTCGTTCTTGACTTCTTTTCCTTTCTTTGTAGGGATCACATTCAAAGTGACCAATGATCTCTTTCGTTTGAATGGAGGCATTGTGTCCTCTTCCTCTTTTTCTTCTACCACTTGTTCAACCTAAGTCCCCTTGGACTTTGTATGGATATAAAATTACTCCTTTTGTACACCTTCATCCAAGTTACTTGTCTCAACTTCCTCTACCTTAAGCTCTGAATCGTCATTCTTTCTTGTAGCCTTTTGTTTTCTCCTTGATGCCTTCTTCTCACTTACAACTTACTTAGTTGGGGCTCTATAGGAACCTATATTTACCAAAGGGGAGGTGAACACAAATCTAGTCCTCCTATGTTCCTAAATAGCTAACCCCACAACAAGGGTCACACAAAACATTTCTGATACTAGAGGGAGCCCAATGTCCTTGAACAAATTTTTTATTATCTTGCCATGTCCTTTGTCTACTTTTCTTTCCTCAAGTTAGCTTCAATTCTCTAATTGTGCCAAATCTAGGTTTATTTGGATCAATTGACAACTATATGATTGTACCAATATGTCTCTCAATTTCATCTAGAGATATCTCATAGGGTAACTAAGGAATCCATGATATCCTTTTCTTAATAGATAACATGGATCTTTCTATATTTTTCTTTGACTTTTTTTACAAAATAAATGTACCAAATTGAAGAGGCTATTTAGTATTGAACATTGGATATACCCTTTAAGTATCAAATTCACTAAAAAATATATGACATCACCTAGACCCTCAATGGTATATCCCTATGGAACAATCAATAAAATCACTTTTCTACAAGTAAAACATAATGCCTTCCACTTTTATATTAGTATGATTAATAAGTAGAATAATGTGATTACTTATTAGCTTTCACTTTAGCTTTCACTACAAACATGTGTTTTTAATCACGTATAGACTCAAGGCACAAAATATTGAGATATTATTGGTAAGATAATAGGAAGGTAATAAATAATCTGAATTATTATATTTAAAATACACCTACATAATGACTTCTCAACCTTGTAGTTTGCATGTAGATACTTATATAGGCAAAATTATTATTAGAAGCTAGTGAGCATGAATCATGACATAATATGTTGTACACATGAGCCAATTAATTGATTTTGAATTCCCACATTATTCATAGATATTTTATATGTATTTTTTGTTATTAAAAATAAGTAGTTATCAAGATTTCATATTAGGAGTGTCTTCATATTAACTGTTGTTTATTAATTTAAGAAATAGAATATCGATTCAATCAATTTTTATTTTAATGAAATAGAACCTTAATATCAAATTACTATTAAAATAATAAATATTTGTTGATGTTAAAGACATGATCTAATTGTGTCAAAAAGGTAATTAGATCTTCAATGGATATGAATTACTTTATCACAGTAGTTGTAAAGAACAACACCACTCCTTGAGCAAGCAAAAGTAAATTGTTTTTCTTTTTTTATAGAGACTAAATGTTACATATTTTTAATTCATCAATACAAAGAAGTATTTTATTTTTCAAATTCTAAATATTGTCAAGAAAGAAAGGACCCCAAATTCATTAGATCAAGAAAAAAATCTTACAATATATTTCCATTGAGCTTGAATGTATTGAAATTTAGGTGCGCATATGGAGATGATTTATTTTAACATTTCTAAATAATAAACCCATCGTAGAGAATAGCTTACTTTTCACAAATTAAAATTATTTTCATAAATAAAGAAAGAAAATAGTTTGACCCAACTCTATAATTCTAAAGAATTCTATCTACCTTTACTTTGTTTATAATTATAACCCTTAAAAATCTAAATTAAACTTACTATCCTTACTATAGACACCTATTGTTTACCATGAAAAATACTTTAAAACTATAAAAAAATTATTAGCCATGGTTAGATCTACTAAAATTTAAATTTCTAGTAGACTTGTTCTATAAATTAGGCTAGGTTGGAATGTTTACAATCACTATATTTTGAGTGTATTTTATAATTAGAATATATTTGAGTATTATTTTTTATTAAATTATGATTTTATAATATTAACATCATATAAAATATATTTATAAGGTATATTATGATTAAATATATATATTTTCTAAATGTTATGATCGTCTTTTTTTAACAGATGTTTCTATTATTTATAAGATATCGAAATTGTATGTGAATATGATACAAAATTATTTTTCTAAATTCTTTTGAGATAATGAGTGCTACATAATAATATATGTCATATAAAAAAATTTAATAAATCAAATTTTTATAATGTTTTAGAGTCATTCTTGATATTTTTTACAAATAATTATTGGCATTGACATTGATGGATTGTGATACATTAAAATTGACTTCTATTGATAAAAATCACTTAAATTAATAAATGGACTTAAGAATTATAGATTAACTTAAACAACTTTTACATAATAAAAAAACATCCAAAAGTGCTATTAGATCATTAATGCAGACAACAGCAGTCCTATGGTCTAGACATTGCATAAAATAAATTTGAGAAGACCAATAAAACGAACCATATAAGAACTCATCAACCATCAAAATAGATAATTGCACTGAATATCACCTTTGTCTTAACAGTTTCTGTTGCATCTCACCATTGCCTAAATTTGAAAGGCGACGTGGATCCCACGTCCATAACCAGCTACTTCGGTTTACCCGTCTGTCCAGCATATGCTCCCTGGGAAGACTTTGGAAGAGGATCGCTCTGAAAGACAAGTAAAACCAGCTACTCAGGTTTACCTGTCCTTGCCAAGACTTTGGAGGAGGATCGTTGCAGTCTCTTCTGAAAGACAAGTAAAACTAGCTCGCATTCTTGCCATTACCTGCTTACCACTAAACAAAACATGACAGAAACACGAGCAAAGATCATTGGAAAAGCTGCTCTTAGAAAGTTCCATTAACTAGATTTCCGAGTAGTTTAAATGTAAGCAAAAGGTTCTTCGTTGGACAAGAAAACATGGTGTTTTAGTTTTTAAGGATGGAAACAATGAGACTATCAATTTTAGGAAAAGAGGACAAACAAAAACATGCTCAATTTATTGCCAACCCCGCAGGCTGACTGAGACATATGTTTTCAGGCCTTGCAAATTCGAGGCAAAAAGTTTCTCTTTCTCTAACTCTTCGAATTCCCATCTAAACTTAGAGAAAGACCATTCACATCAATCACTGTAAGATTTGAAGTTATTTATAATTTATAACTTAGATGGAATTTTATAACTTCTTTTATTTTGAACAAAAATTCATAGTTACTTTCCCACGAGGCAATCAAATCCAGTGTTGTCCCTCTCATATCTATAGTGTATCCCAACATTAACAATATATTTAATTGAGCACTTGTTCTTTTATTCACTCCACATGGAAGCCAAAATTCTTAAATAGGTAATTTATCTTCTTTACAAGATCATTATATGTAGTGTTACTTTCTTTTTTATATTGAAAGGAAGTATCTTTTGTGGTACTATCACTTCTTCATTTTACTGTTTTCATTTAGATTTGTGTATCTTATAATATAATATTGTTCTTATCTGTATTTTTCTTATGTCTATATTATCTATTAACCATAATTATATGATCTAGGTTATAATTTATAAAGGATAAAGTTAGGATTAGGGTTGGGGTTAAGATTAGAGTTGGGGTCAGGATTGGGTTTAAAGGGTTAGGGTTAGACATAGGTTAGGGTTAGGATTAAGGTTAGGTTTGAGCTAGCAAGTCATGACTAAGGTTAGGGTTATAATTAGAGAGAGAATCAAGGTTGGGGTTAATGTAGTGTTAGGGTTAGTATTAGAACAAGAGTTAGGCTTCTGGATGAGGTTAAAGATAAATTTGCAATTAAGGGTAGGTGTAGGATTAAGGTTAGTGTTAAGAGTAGGGTTAGGGTTAAATTATGGACAATGTTAGGTTTAGAGATAGATTTAGAGATAGAGTTAGGGGTAAAGATAGAATTAAGGTTAAAAAAATTGCAAGGGTTCATATTAGGCTTTGGGTTATGATCAAACAAAAAGAGGGTTAGGGCTAGGCTTAGGGTTGGGAATATTGTTAGAGTTAAGGTTAACTATATGATTAAGGTTGGAGATAAAATTATTGTTAGCTTAGGGTTAGAAATAGAATTAGGGTTAGAGATATAAATATGCTTAGGGGTAAAGTTAGGTTTGGAATTAGAATTTGGGTGATAGATAATGTTAGAGTTTGTATTAAAATTTGAATTATATTTATGATTAGAGATAGAATATGGGTTAGAGATAGGGTTAAATAAGAGTAAAGGCTAATAATATGGTTAGGGATAAGGTTAGACATAGAATTAGGATTAGTGTAAGGGTTAAGATTATTGATATAGTTACCATTAGAGATAGAATCGGGGTTAGGGTTAGGGTTAAAGATATAATTAGGGTTGCTAATAAGATTATGATAAGGGTAAAATTTATATTTATGGTTAGAACTAGAGATAAAATCATGGTTAGGTTTGGAGATAAGGTTAGTATTAACATTAGGTATAGGGTTAGGGTTAGAGATAGAATTATGGTTAGAGATAGGATTAGTGTTAGAGTTAGAATTAGGGTTTGGCTTAAAACTATAATTAGGGTTTTAAATAGGACTAGGATTGGAATTAGAAATTTATTTCAAAATATAGTTAGATTTAGGATTAAAATTAGGTTTATGATTCGGGTTGGAGATAGAATATGGATTAAGGTTAAGGTTACAAATAGAAATAAGTTTGTGTGATAATTAGGATTAGGGTTGGCTAAGAGATAGAAAAAAGGTTTGGGTTAGGGTTACAATTATAAGGAAAATTAGGGTTAGGGTTAGAATAAGAGTTAGGATTGAGGATAAGGTTAGGAGTAAGATTAGAGATAGAACTAAGATTAGAGAAAGGCTTAGTGTTAATATTACAGAAAGGGTCATGATAAAATATATAGATAGCATGGAATGTGATACTTTATGGTACATTATGGGAGTATTGCTTATAGAAGAAGGGAAACCCCTTTGATTTGAGATTTACAAATGCTATTGCAAGAATATGCTAAATATCATCTATGAGAAGGTGGTGATGATCATTCTTTATGTACTAAAAATATGGCAACCAGTTAATCTTTTTATTTATATACCATTAAAAACAAAACATAATGCACTATTTACAAGAAATTAAGAAAAAATTCTAAAGCTCATAGTTATTCTAAAGCCCACAACGGATTAAAAATAAAATTGTTATTCTATATTCCTTCTAAGTTTCTTTTAAAATAATGAATATGGTTGCTTTCAAATTCTCAAACATGGGTGGATTTATTTACTTTCAATAGAAAGGTTCCTCATTTATTAAGATTATGAGTCGTGGTGCTATCCTACCATATTTTTTTATTTAAAGATCATTGTAAATTGTCAGCCCCGACAAGCCTTAGAGGTTTCAAATACTCTTAGTCATATCATACCCTTGATCTTGTTATGGTCGATTGCAATTCCTTCATGTAAAAATAGTGTGGCATAAATACTTAGCTTCCTTGACTACAAAGGTACAATTAAAAGGCTGGGCATAAACCTAGTTTTTCTCAAAAATATCAAAAACTTGACTCACGTGATGCAATTATTCCTTTCATACTTTATCTACATAATATAGTGTCATCAAATAAAACCAAGATAGATTTACATTATTTTATTTATAAAAATATTGTTTATCATGCTCTAAAATGTAGATAAAACACTATTGAATAAAAAAAGTAATAGCTAAAAAATCATAACTATCTTTATAGATTGTAAAATGTCATTTATGAGACAAATGAATTCTCTTAAAAGCTATGTATTTCTTGTTCAGTATCTCTACTCAAATCAAATTGTTTCACTCGCAAATTGCTAGAATCAATAACAGTATCTAGATCAAAGTAGAGATTTTTCCCTTGAACAAATAGTGCAAAGATATTCAAGCTTTCAAATCCCGTGCAGTTGTGGATAGCATAATGCTATGGAATAATATGAACCCCATGAACCCTTTTTCACTTTAATGATATTGTTTATCAACAATTAAAAACTACTAAGATAACATAAATGGTTCAGAGAAAAGAACGCCAATACTATGCATTATCATTTTGTTTTCTAATACTATGCATAATCATTTTGCCTTCTATAGTAACCACCAGCGTTAATCATTCTTCCTAGTAAATAATGGTAATAAGCCAATCGTCAAATCAAATTGGTCATCTCTTTATTGACATAAGTTATATAAATCAGATTAAAATGGAAAGGAACTTCTCATGATTCTAACGTGGTATAAGGCTGGCCCAGTTTTGTCAATTTTATCTGTGTTTATTTCAAGAGCTACGACATTCTATATCGATAATATTGAGCAAATGTCAGTTCGAGGAATATAATGTTGACTTAATATCCGTTCAAGCTTTACATGAATATTCCAAAATAACATCCATTATTTCCTACAGCTAAAAACTAACTACCGTTAGTAGAGGCTGTACGCTCGTTTCTCCATACGGAATATACAGAGTTCTGCAAATACATTGTTCCTTCTCTTGACATAAAATGTGGATCTGTTGAGGCTCTCCAGTGAGCTCCATGTCTCTCTCCGCTTCAACAATCCAGTGAGTCCGCACCAGCACAGATAACATGAAAATGAGGCACGACACTTGCGCCGCCAGCATGCCAAGCCATAGACCCACAAATTCAAATTTGTAAACAAAACACAGAGTCAATGCAACGGGCGTCCCTATCAAATAGAAGGAGCCCAAATTTATATGTGCTCCACAGCTCGGCCTCGCGCTGCCCCGGAGGACTCCGCATGCCGTCGTAAAGCCCATCGGTATAGCAAGTTCTGTAGACAAAGACGAGAATTTATAGCAAATCGAAGGGTCAAAATGACAAATTTGAAGCCTGGAACTGACAAGGTTGAAAGTATGTTTCTCAGTCAACCAGCGGGCTTGGCAATGCACAAAAAATGATAATCGCTTTGTTTCCATTCCAAAAAAATCCTAAAACACGATGTTTTCTTCTGCAAGGAAAATGCTTCTTCGTACACTTAGGAAAATCTATTCAACGGAACGCGCTAAGGCCAGCTTTTCCAAGGAAATTTTCTCGTTTCTATGCTACTTTTGTGTATGGCAGCAAGCGGGTGATGAGAACAATGTAACTTGTTCTGTGCGACATTTCCAAAAGGCTACTACACTCTGCTTCCAAAATCGCACCGCTGAAGTTAAACCCAAGGAGAAATCCTGAAAGCGAATTTGCGCGTGAAATTTGTGCAATGCAAGGGCATAGCCCCTATCAAATTCTACGCGGTTATGTTTCACGTTTGTGATAAAATGCCAGCTTTCTTGGATAGACATATCTGAATAAACAATGATTTTAGATATACGCGCTAGCTTAAAAATATTATAAAAATATTTTTATGAATTAATAATTATGTGTTAAGAGATAAAAGTGGTTGTTTAATCTATATAATAAATTTAAATATATATATTTATTAAATCTATATAAATATGTCCAGATATCACTTCAAGATGTTTATATTACTTAACTATAATTAAATTATTTAATTTATGTGGAATAATAGAAAAACAAAATAAATACTTCTAGATGATATCTCTTGACATGTTTTAAAACTTTTTATTAGAGATGTATGTGCTACTAACACTGGTAAATGGAACTTGTAAGAGAATAAATGAGTATTATTTTAAAATTAAATAATGAAAAATAATTTATAACCCTAGCACTAATTCAATTGTAATCTTAAATTAACCCTAAGCCTAATGCGAATCAAAACCTAATCCTAATTGAACTCTAACCCAATTCTAACTATAATCAAATCACAATCCCAACTATAACCATAACATTGATTGTAATCGAACCCTAATAATAGTAACTCTAATTGATCGTTAATAATAATTCACATGCAATTCTAAATGAACCTTTTCAAGCCTAACATTACCCTAAACATAATCATATTTGAACACATTTCCAATCCTAAACACAAATTAAACAATAACTCCAATACAAATCTTAACTTTATTCCTAACCTAAATGGATCGATAATTGAATCCTAACCCAAGAAAAATGCTGAAAATAGCACCATTGAAGTTGAACGGAGGAGAATTGATGAAATAAAATTGAAGTTGAACCAAGGAGAATTGATGAAAGATAATTATTTGAACCGAATTAGCACGTGTAATCAACATGATTTTTGAAATTTATGAGATCGGACTTAAAAAGCACACACTAAACTTTGACTTCTTAGATGACTCATAGACCTGTCCTTACTCTTTTCCGTCATATTTTTGTCTTAAATTCCTTCCATCTGGCATTTTGTTTTTTGTTACGCTTATCTTAAATACATTGAAAGGAATTTTTTAGCCCCGTCTTGCAGAGTGAACAGAGAGCGATAATTTGGAGCAAGAGTGTGGAGTGCATGTCCATCTACTTCTCAATGTTCGCTTTTCTCGATAGCTTGTTGTGGTTGGCGTATGGCACTTTGAGCAGAGGCATTTTTATCATCGCAATTATATGTTGAACATCCATATAAATTTATAGTCTATACAAATAAAATCTCTCCAACTGAGCTCATTTCATTTGTTTTTAAGTTTATGTTTGAAAAAGGCTCCTAATTTCCTTGGAATACCACTGGCTTCAATTCAGATGATAATACACTGCATTTATAAGCAAAAGAATCAAGGACGGATTGAAGATATAAAATTGAAAATAATGACTGTGCAGTCAGATAAATTAGTTATAGAAAAGTGCCCCCAACTTCCTCTTTCCGATCTAGACATTGAAAAGGAGAAACAGTCGAAAGAAACCACAATAGTTGACGTGAAGAAAAGTGTCTCTATTTAGGGAGCCATTATATCACAGTTTGATATTGTTTGATTTAAGGATATAGTGGCCTTACTTCCACCTTCCAACTTTAAAATTATATAGTTTTGCATGATGTCGTCTTCTTATCATTTGTGTTGCTATCCGACAGTGAAAGAATGGATTTGTTTGGAGCTATAAAATCAAAAAGGAAAGCCAGGTGAAAATAATCATTCCCAATTTTGCATGTCGTGCTCTTCGCTTGAACTCACCCTCTACAATTAGATGAGCATTTTTCGTGGTGCTCTAGTAAAGCAAGAAAAGTATCTTGACCAAATTAAAGGTAGTAAATTATATATATATATATATATATATATATATATGTGTGTGTGTGTGTGGATCAAGACTTATTTGTTCATTCTTTAATTGATGTCCCCTCATTACATCTTGTTTAGCAAATAAATTTTCTAATGTTCTTCATACAATGTTAGGTGTTGTATGACAATCAATGTGAAAATGAAGATTGGGACAAAATAGACATGCACAAAGTATCAATGGACTTGTTATTACAATTATTTCATTTACATTTCTTATTTTTTCCTATATGTTTAGGTTCCAAATCCATAATGATCTGATGTAATCCTAATTTCTTGAGTTTTATCTTCACTTATATTTTATAGTCAAAGTAGTTAATCGGAGTAATATTAGTTCCATTTTGTAGAATAATGCAAGACAATCCCTCTTGATTAAAGATTAAGTGACCACCCCAAATTTTTGCACTTTATAACTTTGTGTGTTTTACAATATAAATAGACTCAATGTGTTAGAAAATGAAAAATATTAACTTTTGCAAGATATAACACTTATTTGAGTTATTGAAAAAAAGATTATTAAAAAAAATTCTCATTTAATTGGATTCTTTTAAATCAGTGGCACTAAATGATAAAAAAGTACACTGAGCAGAGATTTGATCTAGCCTTCTAACTACTCATTAGACTTCATATATATATGGATCATTTACGCACATTTGCAGTTTCCCTAGTCATTTGTGCAGTTTTATTAAGTGGCTAGATTTATCCTTTAGTTGTGAACATTCTCATAAGTCAAGCAACTTCTCCATGCAATTGCATAATTTTATCAATTTTGCAACTACCTTAATAAGTTGTGCAACTTTATCAATTATGCATCATCCTAATCAATTGCACATTTGTACAGAAATTGTGTTACTTTATACTTCAGTTGTGCTAATTCATAAATCAATTGTGCAGAATTCTTTTTAATACATATTTGATTGTATCTACTTCCCTAACCTATTTATGATGCATTAAGACGCCATATGCACCTAAGAGTTAGATACATATGTACTCTCCATACTCCTCTGGCCATTTGAACCGGCATAATCACTCAACTTTATGATCTACCACTAGAATTCTTGCCTACATTGTTGCCCACTCTTTCTTTTCTTTGCTCTATGACTATGTCCTCTCAAGTGAATAGGGTGCAAATGAGCCCAAACGTACCCCCACCACTCCTATTTATAGAACCCATAGCCATAAGTGATTTGTGTCTCATTGTTGTGGCTTCATCTAACCTTTCTTTGCATATCTTGGTCCCCTTTTTTCCTCATTTCCTCCTATTTCATGCAACCTAGCCTACTATTCTTCCCCTTTATTCTTGTCATGAGATTGTTTGATCATTGCCAATTTTCACCCGATCTCTCAAGGGGACATACCACCTCATTACCTCAATCTACTAGGGCATATTGGGGCATGTACCACCTAAATTTTATTTTTTTGAAATTGTGTGATAAACCTCATTGTCTCAAAGAGACAAAATATTGACACTTAAAAATGTCCTCACTCAGTTAAATAAATAGTTATTATTTATTTAATTATTCTAATCCCGCCTTTTTTGACTATTAATTGAATAGATACTTTTATTTGTTTAATTAATTCATTATCCTCTTGTGTCTAATCATAGCCTTCCAACTTGTTCACATAGATCATAATATAAATCCGTAGTCATGTGACAATTGTCTCACCTTCACATTCTTTATCACTTATTCATTAAATCTAGATGTCATTTTTAAAATCAAAACCTCTTAATATCATCCCTTCATTGAAATTAACCTCTTAATATTATTCACTCTCCCTCCACCCCTTAATCTTATTTATCCATTCATTTTCCACTTAATCCTATTCATTCTCCTCTAACCTCTTAATCATGGTGACTCATCTTTTAACCTCTTAGTTTAAGCCCTTGATCCAATAGATCGATCTACCTCCAAAATACAGACTTGCCAACAATTGTAGGTAGAGACACTGAGAAAATAAGATAGAGCAACATATGCCAAACACCAAATCTTGTAAGGCACCAATGTATCTACAATGGTGACTCACTGAAGTGATTTCTTCGATATCTCTACAATCATATTAGACCAAACACAAGCTAGAGAACCCATCAGACCACTAATGGTTTTAAAGTGACAACAAGGGGAGGAGGACCATTGATGGAAAGGGAGTCGATCACCATAGTAATTTTGCCACCTCCAAGCAAACAAGGATACTGCAGACCAGAGATATGAAGCACTAATTAAAAATGTGTCCAAACTAAGCAAATCACAAACCAAGGAAATAATGGAATGGACCCAATTTGCAATTATAGGTGGTCAATACTCTAAACAATGCATGAAAAATGTAGATTTGGCCAATGAGGAAAGCTGACAACCACTTAAATGAATCTGCATGCATGTAGAGCGAATGGAAACTATAGGAGTAGAAATAGCATTCCTAATGCAAACCCCCAAGGAGAGTGAAGGCAAATTTCTTTGTAAACCCCTAAACAACATTACAGATAAAAGAAAAATAGATACAAATAAATTTCAGATTTAACATAAACACGTGACACAAAAGATTTAACGTGGGAAACCCTTACAGGAAAAAAAAAACCACCACACCAAAGCACAAATCATTTGTATTATAGTAAAAAGCTATTACAAACAATATGCAGAGTCTATGCTCTTGCAGGTGTCTTCAACTGTGATATCTAATTCAAGAATAATTTTGATATCATAATGATGTCTTTCAAAAATAATTCACACTACTTATCTTCAATTATGCATTGTATTTATAGAGTTTACAATGCAAAAGGAACTGCTTCTAAAAAGAATCCACACTCAATGTATCTAAAACATATAATTAGAAACTTCCTTGTGCACAACTCTTTCATAAATAATATTTAATACAAATATTATTTATTCCATAAATGGAGCATGTCCAAGAAAATAAAGCCTTCAGCTGGAATAGAACTTTCTATTTTGCTCCAAGTCTATCCACGTGGAAGATTTTGTCCCATTGATAATCTTTCCAAATATGTGCTGAAAGGGAATGAGAAGCAATTGCCACATGTCGCATGGAGGGGTTTTTGAGGAACTTTGATGAAATTTTCTTCTCCAAAGTTTCCTACTTGTGACAAGTGTCACAATTTTAATTCCTCCTCGATTCTTGTTGCTTGCACTTTGGAAATTTATATTATAACATTAAAATTAATTAAAACCAGCTTCCTCCTCAATGCTTGGCCTAAATTACATAAAGCTTCATCCCTTGTAGGATAAGAACAACTAACTATCGACAATATGTCATGCTGAATCTCTCTAACACAGAGTTCACATAATTTCTCTAGCTGATCCAAATCTTTTTGTTAGCTCCATCTCTTCTGATCTCCATTCCCAAAATATACCTTGCTGCACCTTGATCTTTCATCTCAAATTGTGCTAACAATTGAGACTTCAAATATGAAATCATTCTCTTCCAATTCCCAATGAACAACATATCATTCACATACAAGACAATAATGAGAATATGACTATTCTTAGCTTTATAATAAACACAACGATCAGATTTAGATCTCTGAAATCCCAATGACAACACCTATAGGTGTTGAATTTATAGTACCACATCCTAGGAGATTTCTTAAGACCAGAAAGAGATTTCTTCAACTTGCATACCAGATTCTCTTTATTGTTCTCCACAAATTGCTCTGGTTATGACATGTAAATCTCCTCCTCCAAATCACCATGAAGGAAAACTTCTTCACATCAATATGCTCAACCTCCAAATTATGAGCTACTGTAAGAGATAACAAAAGTTGAATGGATTTCATCTTAGCTACTGCAAAGAATATCTCCCCATAATTAATTCCCTCCACTTGGGAATATCCCTTCGTGACTGACTATGCCTTGTACTTCTCAAGACTTCAATTTGGACCTAGTTTCTTCTTCAATACCCATTTACAACCAATGGGCTTTTGTACCTCAAGCAAAGGTACCAGATCCCACATATTATTCTTTTTCAATACAGTCATCTCTTCATGAATGGCTTTCATCTAAGAATATATATCATGCATGCCCATTACCTCTCTAACATTCCTAGGCTAATCATTGTTAGCAATCAAAGTAAAAGTACAACTAGAATCTAACATTGAATAACCAAACCTTTCTAGTGAATAATCCCATCTTTCAAGTTTCTGTCGATCATGAGTAGACCTCTTCAAATACTAAACTTGAGGATCTTGTTCCTCTTTTGAACTCTTCGAACTGCTAGAACTCTCCTCATGATTAGGTCTCATAGGAGTACATAGTTCATCTCTCTTAGGAATAGGTGGAATATGAACTACCTCTTTCTTCTATTTCTCTTCCTTCTCTAGCTACAAATCAACTCTGGAAGGTTTTAGCTCTCTAAAGATTACACTCCTACTTAATAGATCCTTCATTGCAATTGGATCCCAAAGCTTGTAACCCTTCACACTGATACCATAGCTGATGAAAATACACTTAACCACCTTGTTCTCCAATTTAGATCTCTTTTCATTAGGCACATGAGCATATGCCTCATAGCCAAAGACTCTAAGATGTCTCATCAAAGGTTTTTTACTAGACAATGCTTCCTTAGGGATCTTTTCAATATGTGTCGAAGTAGGAGAACTATTTATCAAATAACATGTAGTGGCTACTACCTCAACCTAAAACTTTTGTTCATGGCGAGCACCACTCATCATACTCCTAGCCCTCTCCATAAGTGTTCTATTCATCCTCTCTGCAACTCCATTTTGTTGTGATGTATATGGAGTTGTCTTATGTCTTTCAATCTTGTGGTCCTTATAAAACCTACCAAACTCAGCAAAATGAAACTCACCACTATTATCCATCCTCAAACACTTAATTTTCATACCAGTTCGATGATTTTCAGCCAAGGACTTAAATTCCTTAAGCTGACTAAAAACTTCAGATTTACTTTTGAGGAAATAAATAAATGTCCTTCTAGAATAGTCATCTATGAAAGAAACAAAGCACATAGATCTATTCAATTAAGGCACATTAAATGGACCAAATATATTAGAATGAACATAGTCCAAAACCCCAAAAGACTTCTAAAAACTAGATTAAAAGGAAACACAGTGTTGCTTTCCATAAATGCAATATTTGTAAAAGTCAAGCTCAATATTACAATCATCAAGGCCTTCAATAAGGCTCTTATTTTTCAAGGCACGTGGACCCTTTTCACCTATGTGGCCAAGTCTTTGGTGCCACAACATTGTCTTCTCAACTAGGAGCTTCATCTCCAAAGCATTAGCACCCTTAAGTACCCAAAAAGAATGGCCATCGGATGTTGATACAACTATATTCTTCTCTACTTGATCTGATGGCGAGGATTAAGAATTTACAACCTTTTTTCTTGGACTTCACTTAAGTTCTATTGCATTGAACCATTCATACATCCAACTTGTACAGAGTGCCCAACCGAACACCCTTAGAAAGTGAAAGGAAGTTAAGTATTGGTACAACTTCCTACACTAACCTTCAAAGGAGGATAATGGAAAAACATTTACATATCATTACAACAATTACAAAAATTTAACAGAAATAGATAGAATAACATGCATACCATAACACAGTGATTTACGTGGGGAAAACCCTTTTGGGAGAAAAACCCCACACTCCAAAGGCGGGTCAATATATTATTCAGCAATCAATAAAAGATTACAATATACTTCTAGAGAAAGATCTTCATGGGAGTACCACTAATCAGAGACTTAGAGGTAACTCAATTTCCATAAGACTCTTACACACAACCTCTATCTCATGCACCTCATATAGAAGAGATACAATACAAGAAACTGTCAGACGGTATTACAAAACCATGGGCTAAAACCACCCAATAAAGTATAGTCGACCTTATCTCCAATCTAGATGCCCTATGATGTGTTAAAATGCATGTCAACACATGTCCCTCCCTTTTACAACTCATTTATGTGTTTGATACAAATTATACTTCATATTTCAGGAGTACAAACTTTTGGAGGCCATAACTTGGAAATAGTGTGTTCGATTGACGAACAATTTGAAGCACTGGAAAGATTGCAAATTTCTCTACCGTCTCGTAAGTATCTATACCACTTACACCAACTTTTCAAGGCATTTTGGGGCCTCCAATTTCCTCAAAATTAAATTTAAACCTTTTATTGTAGCCCTCCAAAATAGAAACTTTAATATCTTCAAACTACTTGAGATCTTGCAACGTAACTTTAACGAAATGCTTATGTAGCCAACCAGAAGCTTTAGGGAGAATTTCACACCATTTTGTGCTCAAATGAATACGTCTACTATAAATTGTAACCTCATGTAAATGCAAGGTTGAGACACCATTTTCCAAATAGCAAGCACTATATAACCTTTGGTCATCTTACATCCGCCTTGCAAGAAAACAATTTGCACTTGCACATCACTAAGTTTTCTAACTGGAAGAAGGTTTCATGCCAAACCAGGAATGTGCAATACACCATCAATCCCCTTCACTCTACCATCAATGAATTGGACCTTGACTCTTCCATGACCAATAATTTTTAGGTGAATTTTATCACCCAAGTACAACTTCCCACCATTATATTATAGATACTTTGAGAACCATCCCTTGTGAGAGGTCATGTGGAAAGAGGCACCCAAATCAATCAACCATACATATTTTTATGCATGGGTTGCCAAGGTAGAAACAAAAGCCTCTGCATCATCTTGAGAGGATCAATCAAAATCAAAATTAGAGGCTTTCATGTTTTTCTTTTTCTTCTTCTCTTTACAATCTTTTTGGAAATGATTGGATTTGCCACAATTCCAACATTTAGCCTTGGACCTTTACCAAGAGACTTAGATCCCCTCAGGAATTTTTACTTACCTTTATTATCCTTTTTCTTCCCTTTCTCAGTTGATCTACCACAAGAAACAACGACCTCCTTGGCCATGTCAAAAGACTTCCTCCACATTTCTTTAGACAACAATGAAGCAACCACATCTTACATATTGAAAGTGGTTGTTGTGCTTCCAACAGCCATAACATAGGTGATCCCATGAATCAGGGAAAGAACAAAATAGGAGCATGCAAAATTCTTGATCATCAATTTTTACACCAATAGAGTTTAGTTGGACAACTAGCATGTTGAATGCATTCAAGTGATTAGCAACAAATCCTCCTTACTCCATTCTTAGAGAATACAACTTCTTTCTTAGAAAAAGTTTATTTACCAAGGAATTCCCTTGCTAAATATCACCAAGCTTTTTCCAAAGTGTAGTTGCAGTCTTCTCTTCATTAACATTCAGGTGCACAAAGTCAGCCAAATAGAGTCTTATCACACCTTTAGATTTCTGATCTATTGTATCCCAAATATCTTTTGTTGTAGTCTAGATTTTTTCACTAGACATCACATCCCAAAGGTCTTTGTCAATGAGCATCTCCTCCATTTTGAGTTTCCACAACTCAAATTGCCGCCATTGAATTTGTCCATTTCAATTCTTTCTAGATGTGCTTGCCATCTTAAATCTGCACCTAGCTTAAGAAACTTTTGCCTACAAAAACTCCCACTAAAAAGGGTATGCACAAAAAACCCTACAACCCACCATGGATAACAAAGCTATCCAAGCTCTTATAGCAATTGAAATGAAAGTAGAGGACTGGAAATAGCCTTCCTAATGCAAACCCCCAAGGAGAGTGAATTAAAATTTCTTTGAAAACCCCTAAATAGCATTACAGATAGAAGAAAAACACACACAAATAAATTTTAGATTTAACATAAACATATGAAACATAAAATTTAACGTGGGAAAACCCTTTTCCAGAAAAAACCCACCACACCATAGCACAGATCAATTGTATTACAGTAAAAAGCTATTTAAAGCAATATGTAGAGTCTATGCTCTTGCATATGTCTTCAACTGTGATATCTAATTCTAGAATAATTCATGTAGCATAATGACATCTTTCAAAAATACTTCACACTACTTCTCTTCAACAACACATTGTATTTAAAGAGTTTGCAATGCAAAAGGAAACTTCTTCTCAAAAGCATCCACATTAAATGTATCTACAACATATAATTATAAACTTCCTTGTGCACAACTCTTTCATAAATAATATTTAATGCAAATATTATTTATTCTATAAATACAACATGTCCAAGAAAATCAAGCCTTCAGCTAGAATAGAACTTTTTGTTTTCCTCCAAGTCTATCCATGTGGAATATTTGGTCTCACTAAGAATATTTCAAAATATGTGCTTAAAGAAAATGAGAAGTGATTGCCATGCGTCACAAGATGGGGTTTTGAAGAGCTTCAATGAAATTTTCTTCTCCAAAGTTCCCTCTTTGTGACAAGTATCACAGTTCTGCTTGCTCCTCAACGCTTGTTGATTCCACTTTGGAAACTTATATTATAATATTAAAATTAATTAAAATCAGCATACATGTAAGACCAATTAAATAATCAATTAAAAACCACTTGAGACTCATAAGGTTGGGACACCTTAATCTCAACACAGAGCCACTTAAACCTTGAGTTGCTTAACCACTTTTAAATCTTTGTCATCTTTTGAGAATTTTGGGTTTTCTGGAAATCTCTGGAGTGAATTAATATATCAAAACTTTGTGTTTGCTATATTCTTTCATGTTGGTAGTAAGCCTTGAATTACTGCTATTTACCTGATTTTTCGATGGTTATATGTCTCATTTGTCTTTGTTGTGAATTCATTATTTTGTTTTTCTTCTCTTCTAATTCGTTTCTAAATCCTAACAATTGGTATCAAAGCGAGGTTAGATAGTTGTTAAGATTTCGGTGGTTGAAATTCTGAAATCATGGAAGAAGCGAAGATAGAGAAGTTCTCTGGTCATAACTTTGGGTTATGGAAGGTGCAGATGGAGTCTTTGCTGATAAAGTAAGACCTTTCACTTGCGCTTGAAGGGAAAGCAAAGAAGACAACTACTATGGCTGATGAAGAATGGGAAAAACTAGATAAGAAGGCAAGAGCGACAATTTTTCTCTCGTTGTCTAACAATATTCTCTTCAATGTCACGGGTGAAGCAACAACATATGATGTATGGGATAAACTCACAGCCATGTATGAAATGGCATCGACTGCCAATAAAGTGTTTATCATGAAGCAGTTGTACAAGCTTAAGATGAAGGAAGGTTGCACTATGGCAAATCACATCAATGAATTTAATACATTAATTAGTCAAGAAACTTCTATGGGGGTGACACAAGATGATGAGAGCAAGGTTGTTCTTTATTATGCTCTTTGCCAAGCAGCTAGGATGGGGTTGTAACAGCAATTAGCACATCAATATCCAGTAAAAATAAGTTAGTTTTTAATGATGTATCAACTACTCTTCTCAGTGAGGATTTGAGAAGAAAGAATGATGAACCTTCATACTGTGAAGCCTTAACGGTGGTAAGCTCCCAAAATAGAGGTAGAACCCATAATAGAGGCAAAAATAATTATCATAAACATTTGAAATCAGCAAGGAGATCGAAGTCTAGAAACAGAAATGGTGATTTTTGGTTTTGTTGCAAAGTTGGTCATGTAAAGAAGGATTGTAGAAACTACAAAAGGGAACAAGAGAGGGTGTGGGACAACGAAGCAAATACAGTCTATGATAAAGATGATAGTGTACTAATCTTTTCAACAACCGACACTACTCTGGATTCATGGGTACTTGATTCTGGTGCCTCCCATCATGCTACCTCATGCCTTGAAGCGTTCATTAACTACAATGAAGGTCATTTTGGAAATGTTTTCTTAGGAGATAACAAAGCTTGTGAAATTACAGGCAAGGGCGATGTGTTTCTACCATTAGAAGGTGGTAAAACATGGCTGCTCAAAGATGTTTGGCATGTCCCAAAATTGAGCGAAATTTGATATCCATTGGACAGCTCTTTGATGAAGGCCTTAATGTAAATTTTCTTCCAAATACTTGGAAGGTAACTCATGGTACCATGTTGATTGCAAATGGCAATAAATTGGGTAGTCTATATATATTTCAGATTCATAGTGAAGTGGGAGCTGCAATAGTGATTGAGGACATCAAAGAAGATCTTTGGCATCAAAGACTTGGGCATATTAGCAAGAAAGAGCTCCATATTATGCACACAATAAATCAACTTTCGGGCCTCAAACTTGTCGACTTAGCCTTTTGTGAACACTATCTTTATGGAAAACAAAAGAGTCATTTTTTTGAAAGGTGGGCGTGACACGAAGACAACACCATTGGAGCTTGTATACTCAGATGATTTTGGGCCTACCGAGGTAACCTCCATTGGAGGAGATAACTATTTTGTCACATTTCTTGATGATTGTACAAGAAAAGTATGGATTTATATGATCTCTAAGAAATCTGAAGTTTTTTCAAAATTTAAAATTTTCAAGGCTTTAGTTGAAAATCAAATTGGGCATAAGATTAAGTGTCTACAAACAGATAATGGTGGAGAATTTTGTTCACATGAATTTGATGATTTCTGTGCTGATAATGGGATTAGAAGAATTAAGGTTGTTCCTTTCACTCCTAAAGAAAATGGTGCATAGGACAATCCTTGAAAAGGCAAGAAGATGTATGTTATCAAATGCAGGTCTAGGCAAGGAATTTTGGGCAGATCCTTGTAACATAGCAGTATATTTGATCAACCGAATTCCCTCATCTAAATTGGACTTTGGTATTCCGGAAGAGGAATGGTAAGGGAAGAGGATTTCATACACATCTTCATGTGTTTGGATGTGAATCCTTCTCACATATACCCAAAGAGAAATGAACCAAATTGGATCCCAAGTGTAGAAGTGTATTTTTGTTGGGTATGGCGAAGAGCAAATTGGTTACAGGTTGTGGGATCCGATTAACAGAAAAATTGTTCACAGTAGGGATGTAATTTTTCATCAGACTTCCTTCCCTGCGCTACATAAACCAGATAAAGAGTATGTTCCTATGTCGCTATGTCAAGATTATTCTACAGGTGCTTTGCCTCACATCTCTCATCAAGTGGGAGCCCCTATGTCATCTACCATGGTTGAATATAATTCTCAGACTGAGAATGATGAAGAGAGTGCTTACAATGGTTGCTCTTCATTTGATTCTGAAACTAGGGGTCTGCAGAATAGAGCATATCTTCCACGAGCTAGCACTCATGTTGCAGAAGATGTCCTCACACCGCATATATCACTACCTACACGAGTGGAGGAACATCCATACAGTGAGCACATTGGCTCACATTCTCACCATCTCAATGGGCACTCCTCATGGTGGTCTGCATCACCGCTGCATGTTGCACGCCATGACCCACACTCCCCACCACTCACTGGGCATTCACCATCACTCGCTGGGAATTCACCATCACTCACTGAGCACTCACCACCGCCAGCCCTACAGTCCTCATGCTCTACATGTGATACTCCATGTAGGGGCGTCCTCCGTGGGCTCAATGCTGGAGCAACCTCCTCTATAGACCCATAGCAAGGGCATCATCCTCTCGTGTAGACCATGAAGGACATTTCCACGACCCCTCACTCCCATGACATGCTTTCAGATAGTGTGGATAAGAATTCACATGTCGTTGATTGCCCTATAGATTGTGAAATCCACTGTGGGCATCACTCATCAAATGAAAGCAATATTGATTTGCAGAGAACACATAAATTGAATATTTCCACTACTCCACCAGAGAGTCAATTGCGAAAATCTACCAGACAGAGGCGACCTCCTATAGAGTTCTTTGATTATGAATTATTATTTTGTGAAGAAGCTCAACCTACTTTGTTAATTTCTTATCAAAGAGAGCCTGCAACATACAAAGAAGCTTGTAAAATTGCAGATTGTGATAACTGGCACGCTGTAATGTGCAAAGACATGGATGCACTATTGCAAAATCAGACATGGGATTTGGTGCCACTTCCGCCTGACAGAAAGGAAATACGAAATAAAGGTGTATAAATTAAAAATTGAAGCTGGTGGTCGGAAAAGATTTCGAGAAAGACTAGTTGTCAAGGGATATGCTCAGCAGCAAGACCTCAATTTTAAATAAATTTTCTTGCCAATAGTCAAAATGACTACCATCCGAGTAGTATTGGGAGTGGTTGCAACCTGGGATCTTGAGCTTGAATAGCTGGATGTGAAGATGATATTTCTCCATGGTGATCTTGATGAGGAATTGTTTATGCATCAACCTAAAGGATTTATTAAAAAGGGTTAGAAACATCTCTATTGTAGATTGAAATGGAGTTTGTATGGGCTTAAGCAAGCCCCCCGCCAGTGGTATCTTAAATTTGACAAATTCATGATTGATCACAAGTTTACTCAGAGCGAGTCTGATCCTTGTATCGATTTTAAAAAGCTTCCCAATGAAGAATTTGTCATACTTCTTCTTTATGTGGATGATATGCTAGTGGTCAGCACAAGCATGAAGATTGTTAGTGATCTTAAAACTCACTTAGCTAATGAATTTGCATGAAATATTTAAGAAAATTCTTGGGATGACTATTTTTTGAGATAGGAAAAAGAGAGAACTCAAACTATCTCAGCAAGAATACATTATAAAAGTATTGGATAGATTTGTTATGGTAGATGCTAAGTCTATTTCCATACCCTTAGCCTCTCATTTTCAGTTGTCTTCTCAATTGTGTCCAAAAACACAAGAAGATAAGGAGTTTATGGACAAAATTCCATACAAATCTGTTGTTGGAAGTCTTATGTACGCTATGGTCCCTACTCGTCCAGATATTGCTCATGGCGTGGGAGTGATGAGCAGATTTATGGCTAATCTAGGCAAATCACATTGGGAGGCAGTCAAGTATTTTTTGTGTTATCTCAAGGGTACTTCAGATTTTTGCTTATGGTTTGGAAGGGGCAAGGCAATTTTGCAAGGGTTTACTGATTCTAATTTTGCCAAATATTTAGACAAAATAAAGTCTACTTTAGGTTATGCTTTCACATTTGTTGGGGCAGCGATTAGTTAGGCTTCTAAATTACAACATACAGCTGCTCAATTGACTGCAGAGCCTAAATACATAGCTCTTTCTGAGGGAGCAAATGAGATGGTATGGTTTTAACTCTTGTTCAGCAAGTTGGGTTTGAAGCAGTCATATTTTGCTTTGTTTTTTAATAATAGCAGTGCCATCTTTATGACTAAATATCAGACATCTCAGCCACGGTCAAAACATGTTGATGTTCGCAGTCATTATGTTCATCATATGGTTGAAGAAGGCAAGTTTCATGTAGATAAAATTCATACTGAAAAGAATCCAGCTGATGTGCTCACTAAAGTTGTTAAGTGGGAGAAGTTCGCTTTCTACCAAGCTTCTCTCGGCTTTTCCAATATTTGATAGCCAGGACTGAGTGGGGGAATCTACTTGTTGCAGTAGTTCATTGGCCTTCAGTGGGAAATTGTTGGAAGTGGAATCCAACGGACTCCTTCCCTTCACCACCAAAACTCTTGGCTCTTCAACTTCTGTTTGTAAAGCTCTTTAAGAGTTGCTTGAATATCATTTTGTTATGCGTATTTTGGAGCTGCTTGTAGCTATGTATGAACAAACCAAATTGGTCATCAATATAATTGATTCCCCTACTTTAAGTGTGGATGTAGGCAATTTTCCTAACCACGATAAATTTGGGTGTCTCATTTGTCTTTGTTGTGAATTCATTATTGTGTTTTTCTACTCTTCTAATTCATTTCTAAATCCTAATAGCTACTTGGCTAGAAACCCATTTCTAGGTTTCTTGAAAATTCTCATCTCGGCATTCATTTTTAGTTCATAATCTAAACTCTTAAACATCAAAATGACATAATAAAATTTATAATAAAAGCATCATTAAGCCCACAAATAAATAATTCCAACTATTACATTGAAAATAGGTCCAAAAGAGTCACTTTCAAACATTTTGTTATTTATATGAAGCTTAGGCCTCAAGTAATGAATTTCAGCTACCTGATGTAGTTCAACAATAATGTGAATCCTTAGTTCTTGGTCTAAGAAGGAAATGGTTGCAGTTATCAAAATGGTATTTATATATAAAAAAACCTTCTACTATAGAGGATTGATTGCTTTCATCTTTAATTTTCTCCTCATAGTTGTGTTATGCCAATATAATTACACTTTCTATAGAAGCAAAACAACAACAATGAAAACTGTTAAACTTACAACCAAGCAAGCAACAATTACCAAAATGCAATTAATTTGGTTTTGAGAATTGTGTCAACAGAAAATTAAACCTTTATTTTATAGTTTGCTCCACTTTAACTTTTCAAATATAATTTTCATCTATTTTTTCATTTTTTTTATTGATAAGTCTTTATTTTACTGGGGTTTTTTAACTTTTTCATTTAAAATTCTTTAAAAAAATCTTCTAACCAATAAACATTAAACATGAACAAGGCAAAAATTTAAAACATTCCCTAAACTTTCCCATGTTTTTATTGTCATGTGCTAATTTTTTTTTTTCTCCAAACTTTATTTTTCTATGTGGAGGAATCATATATCTCACTTTGCATTTTTTTTTTTTTAAATATAGGTAGGAAAAGAAAAAAAAGAATTTTATATAATCATTTATATATGAAAAGTTTAGTTGTTGTAAGGATCTTTATCTAAATGTTATTTTTTTCCCTTGTGTATAATGTGTTTTTTTATTACTGTGTTTTACATGTGTAATTTTTTTCTTTTACTGAATAGAAATATAATATTTAATTATTAGTTAATTTAAGTAATTAATACAATTAAATTTAAATAAGTTAGAGCTGTCATAAAAATTAAATAAATAATTAAAACATTATAAATGTTACTTCTTTATTAATTATGTTTTCTATATATATATATATATTCTAGTATTTGATTATATGATCAATGAGTAAAATTGAAAGTCTAATGATAGATCTATAGTGTGGAGCTTCTAATATAATCTAAACAAAGATAAATATGATTGAACTAAACTATCTTCTAGTTTCTCTAGTTCACATGCTATATATTTGTCCTTTGTTGTTGTGACATGTACTCTTCAATGCATGTTTTTGAATTTAGGGTTGCGGTCAAGTAAATTATGGCATGTTCTAAAACAAAGGGCAGGTTGTTGACTTCCTCAATAAACAAATGGTGCAGTCTGGATGATGTAAGGATTGATGTTGTGCTAATATAATATTTTAATGTTAATCTACATGTTTTGTGTTATAGGAGATTCAATTTCCCTTTTTTATAGTTTATTCTTTATTCCAAATAACCTCAGATAGTTTGTGCATAGAATATCCTCGATGCTCAATATTCAATTTGACATTTTAAAAAACAAACATAAACAAATCTCAATTTTTTTGGAAAAAAACATAACTGCATGACAGCTCTTGATGACATAAATTTTTTTGACACTTAAAATAAATCAGATTAAAATGGAAAGGAACTTCTCGTGATTCTAATGTGGTATAGGGCTGGCCCAGTTTTGTCAAATTTATCTTCGTTTATTTCAGAGCTACGACTTTCTATATCGATAATACTGAGGAGATGCCAGTTCGACGAATATCTTGTTGACTTAATATATTCTAAGTTTCATCTAATAACGACAAAAAAAAGCACATTATTGATACTAAACAATTAGGCGAACACTAAATTGGAAGAAACCAAAGTAAAACTTTGTAATGTGGAAACTGTAAACGATAGTCTAATCCTAATCTATCCGTTCAAGCTTTACAATATCCCAAAATAACTTCCATTATATCCTACAGCTAAAAACTAACTACCGTTAGTAGAGGCTCTACGCTCGTTTCTCCATACGGAAAATACAAAATTCTGCAAATACATTGCTCCTCTTGTTGACATAAAATGTGGGTCTGTTGAGGCTCTGCGGCGAGCTCCTTGGCTCTCTCCGGTTCAACAATCCAGTCAGTCCGCACCAACACAGATATCATGAAAATGAGGCACGACACTTGCGCTGCAAGCATGCCAAGCCATAGACCCACAAGTTCAAATTTGTACACAAAACACAGAGTCAGTGCAACGGGCGTCCTGATCAAATAGAAAGAGCCCAAATTAATATGTGCTGCACCGCTCGGCCGAGCGCTGCCTCGGAGGACTCCACATGCCGTCGTTTGCGTCCAATTCGCGAGCTCACAGAGCCCCACTATTGGCAGTGTCGACGAGACCAGCGACAGAATCTGTGGATTTTGAGTGAACATTCTACCCCACGAGTGACACACGGTTAATGTAAAGCCCATCGGTAGAAAGCTCAGTAAAGCAGCCAATGCGATTGCAACTGTCATGGCAGTGCGGGCCTTGGCCGGTCTGTTTGCACCGAGCTCGTTTCCCACTCTCGTCGAAAGTGCCACGTCCAGCGACGATGGAAATATGTAAAGGAATGCCGTGGTCTGGATGAGAATTCCCATGGAGGCTACGGTTGTTTTGGGGTCTAGCAATAGTCCACAGATAAGAATCATGAACTCGTACCACCACCACTCTAAGCACACCGATGCGCAGCTGGGGATGGCCAGTCTCAGAAACGACGTCCACTCTTTCAGGCATTCTCTCGACAGCCCCGGCAGCGAATCCATGTAAACTCCCGACAGGCATATGTAGCACACCAAGCATATAACAATGTTAAATTCTGTCCACACGGCAGCCAGGGCAACACCTCGGATTGATAGTTTGAAATATACCACAAGAAGAAAATTGATGGGAATGTGAAGAAGAAGAGCCACGCCTGCTGAAACTGTGAGCGGAAGGATGGAGCTCTGCGTTCGAAGGAAAATCCTGAGTGGATGAAGAAATGACAGAGCGATGAGATCGGGCAAAGAGTAAAGAACGTACGTACCTGCCATCCTGGTGATGTTCTCATCCTGCCCGCACCAGAGCAGAATCGATTCGACGTTTAACCACAGCAAACCGATGGGCACAGAGGCGCATAGAAGAATGAGAATTGTTCTTTGAAGAGAGTGGCCGATAAGTCTCCACTGTTTCGCCCCAAAAGCCTGACTGCACTCGGGTTTGTTGACCCCGTTTTGACCTTGATGCCAAAAAGTGTACATCGTGGCTAATCTTAATCATGGTTAAGTTTGACTCCTATCTGGCATTATGGGTGGTTGCGTGGCAGTAAAAGGTGAATGAGTATGTTATTTGACTGAGCGCTTAAGTCACTTGGAAATTATGATCCACGTGGTGGGCAATGTGATATGGATTTCAAATGAGTTTCTTTTTTCATTTACGGATGCTAAGTCTTGGTTAAGCTTGGAAAAGAAAAGCTTGGTTATGTTCACATTCCTTTCTACATACTTCAAACCCTAGCCGCCACCGTGTCTTATGCTTTGAATGCAAAGCGTTTCTTTGAGTTTGCTCATGGGTTTTTGATATGTTTACCAGTTCAGTGCAAGTTTTCTGTTGATAGAATTCTTGACTCTGTTCTTTGGAATAATATGGAGTTTTTATGTGGATTTTGCTGCTGCATTTCTACAGGTGTTTTTGTGGTCTTCAATGACAGGTATTATCTACATCTTTATTGTCTTTTTCACAAGAGCAGATTAAAGAACGATATGAAGAAAGCATTTTTACTCTCTGGTGGTTTTCGAATCAGTTATGAGAAATAGTTCGTTGAAAGTGGTAACAAGTGGGAAAGAAAAAAAACATTTTTTGAGTATCATGGAGACAAAGAGGCTTTATTAGAAAATTTTATGCATTGATGTGCACATAAAGATTAATGTATTTTAGATTCAAGTTCAGAGATTGAGATTAAATACTCTCTCTGTTCTGAGGTTTTTAAAAACAACTTCTTTGTAGTTGGATACATTTTATTGCTCCATTCTTTTGTTCCCATCATTGATATCTTTGTGATTACATTACTTTTTTGTAGTTACAAGGCTACCAGTGATTGAAACTTGAGTTTGTAGAGGAAAAGGGGTTTAATTCTTCTTGAACAATGTACAGGGTTGGTGCCCTTTGAGATAATAAAAAGACTATTGTCGAGTGGTTTTTCTACCCCAAGAGGGTTTTCCACTCAGGAAAATTTTTGGTGTTATGTTTTTCAATCTTGCCTCTTTGTGTTTCACTAGCTGTTGCTCTGATACTTCAATTCTTGCTCTCAGCTGTTATTGCAATAATTATTTAGTTTTTATCTGTTCAGCCATCTTGTTTTTCTTTAAGTGCACAACGAAAATTATTCATTTTAATGATCACTTGTACATGCTTTGGCAATAGTATGTTTCTTAAGATCTAATTCATTTATTTCTGTAACCTGTAATGTCTCTGCCCATTTGTCCTATGTGCAAAACTGAGTGGTAAAATTTGGCACACTCTGATTCACCCCCCCCCCCTCTCAGAGTGTTTTCACTTCCAACAAGTGGTATCAGAGCATAGGGTCCCTCCATTTAGGTTTGCCCTAGGGACTGTTCCTGGTCTTTTGGAAGTTTTTTTTCTATGGCTCAAACTCAGGAAGGTGCTTCACTTTCAAGAGCTCCTCTTTTTGATGGAACTGATTATGTGTTCTGGAAGATTAGGATGGAAACTTATCTCATTTCAGTTGATCTTAATGTGTGGAATATTGTGACCACAAAATATACAGTTCCTTCCATTATTCCTACTGGTCCTGATGATAAAACCAAATATGAGTTAAATGTCAGAGCTAAGCATGCTCTCTTATGTGGTCTCACTAAAGATGTTTTTGTTAAAGTCATGCATTGTTCTTCTGCTTATGATATTTGGAAAAAACTTGAAACCATTTATCAAGGGGATGCTAAGGTTAAGGAGTCTAAAATTATTACACTCAAAAATCAGTTTGAATCTTTAAGAATGAAAGAAGATGAAACAGTAGCAAGCTATTTTCTTAGAGTTGATGAAATAGTAAATTCGAGAAAGGGTCTTGGTGAAGAGGTTGAAGAAAAGGAAGTTGTCAATAAAGTGATTAGAACCTTGTTACCCAAGTTTGAAACTAAGGTTTCAACCTTAGAAGAAAAGAAAAGTTTTTCTACCATGACACTTGATAACCTACAAAGCATTCTTACTGCCTATGAGATGAGGATAGGTAATAATCCTTCTTCTTCAAAAGAAACAGCTTTTAAAGTAGAAAAGAAAGAAGAACTTGACAGTGAATCTGAACTTTCAGATGCTATAGAAGCCCTTTTTGTTAGAAAACTAAAAAAGAAATATAAGGGCAAATTACCTTTTAAGTGCTTTAATTGTGGCAAAGCTGGACACTTTGCTGCTCAATGTCCTCTAAGTGATCAAAATAGTGAAGAGGAAAAACCAGAAAAATTCTACAAAAAGAAAATGTGGAATCCTAAAAGGAGATTTAATACCTTCAAGAAAAAGAAGAGTCTTTTTACTAAAGAAGACTCTGGAAATGAATCAGATGATTCACCCTGTGAAGGTGATGAAACTCTATTTATGGCAAAATTAGAAGATGTAACTAGCAAAACAAAAAATGAATTTGAAGATTTAGATCAAGGAGAAATTGATCTTGAAGGAGAATTGCTTTGTGCTTTAAAAGAAATAAAGAGGTTAAAGAAACTTGTAGCTTCACATGAAAATTCAAATCAGATTCTACAAGTCGAGTTGAATGATGCAAATTTAGTGATCTCAAACTTGAAGTGCCTTCTTGAAGAAAGAGAAAAGAAAATTGAAACATTAGAACAACAGTCCACAAAACTTCAAAAACAAATTGAACGGTATGAAAGTACAATACATCTAAATGATATCTTGAGCAAGCAAAAGTTGCATAAAGATTTGGCTAGTTTAGGTTTTGATAAAGCTGAGTCATCAAGACAGAACACTAAGCCTGCAACTAGAAAATCATTTCAGCCTTATAACAGAACAAAACCTTTTAGGTTTGGCTTCTTTCATGGATACTGTTTCTATTGCAATAGGTTTGGTCATAAGGTTAATACTTGCAGATTTCTGCAACAAAAGATCTCCTATGTTTGCTTACAATCAAGGATATGACCTTCCAAACACAGTAAAGTGTAATAAGTGTAACACTTTTCGGCATACTACTATACAGTGCAAAACAAAGGCAAGCCCTAATAAAATATGGAAACCTAAGTTTGTATCTGGTATTGAGCAATCAATGATAGTGCAAACTGCACTTCTCTCAAATAAGAAATCTTTATGGGTGTTGGACAGTGGCTGTTCACACCATATGACAGGAGATAGAAATAAATTTATGCATCTTGAAGACTTTAATGGTGGCTTTGTACGCTTTGGGGATAATTCAGGAGCTTATGTACGAGGTAAAGGTATATTACTGCTAAATGATGATACTCCTATTCATGATGTGTACTTTGTTGAAGGGTTAAAGCACAATTTATTGAGTGTCAGTCAAATTTGTGATAGTGGTTACAATGTATTTTTTAGCTCTCAAGATTGTACTATCAAAAATAAATCTGGTAAAACTGTTGCTGCTGGTTTGAGAACAATTGGCAATGTCTACAGTTTGCTTGATTCCACTGGTTATGAGAATAATGAAGGCATTTGTCTTATGGGTCAAATAGAAGAAAATTGGTTATGGCATAAACGCCTAGGACATATAAATTTTGACAATCTGGTTAGGATCAGTAAAAATCAGAATGTTAGAGGTTTGCCTATTTTGAGTAAACCATTCAATTCAATTTGTAAAGAGTGTTTGAAAGGAAAGCAAACAAAAGTGTCTTTCAAATCTAAAGAACATTCTTCTACTAGACCATTATAGCTTGTACACACAGACTTATGTGGTCCTACAAGGACACAGTCAATAAATGGTGAAAAATATTTTATGCTTTTTGTTGATGACTATACTAGAATGGTATGGGTCACTTTCCTCAAACACAAATCCGAAGCGTTTGATAGATTTAAGATTTTCAGAAAAATGGTTGAACGAGAATCTGATCTAAAATTAAAATGCTTAAGATCAGACAAGGGTGGTGAATTCACTTCATAAGAATTCATTGATTACTGTGAAAGACATGGTATTAAGAGACAATATGCTGCTACTCGTACACCTCAACAGAATGGAGTAGTTGAGAGAAAAAATAGAATAGTCAAAGAAATGGCTCGCACAATGCTTAATGAGGCAAATCTACCGGATAGGCATTGGAAAGAAGCTGTACACACAGCTGTTTACATTTTGAATCGTGTACAAATTAGGGTAAAATCTACCTTTACTCCTTATGAACTTTGGTATGGAAAAGCTGCTTCTATCAAATATTTCAAAATTTTTGGTGCCAAATGTTATCTAAAAAGAGATGAAAAAAATCTAGGAAATTTTGAGGCTAAAACTGATGAGGGTATCTTTCTTGGATACTCTACTCATAGCAAAGCCTATAGATGTTTCAATAATAGACTGAATAAAATTGTTGAAACAATAAATGTAAGGTTTGATGAACAATTTTTGTTAAGTAATGATTTGCAGGATATTGAGGAAGAGGAAATTACTTTAACAAAGGTTGATCAAGTTCCTAAACCTGCAGAAACAGAAAAGAAAAATGAAATATGTTCATCAAGTTCTGATGAAGAAAATACAGAGAATTCAAATGCAGAGACAGGTATTCTCCATTATACACCCTCAAAAATTATAACAAAGAGACATCCTCAAAGTCAAGTTATTGGCAATATAGATGCAAGTATTTTGACTAGAAGAAGGGCAAAAACAACTGAACAAGCTCAACTGGCTGAACATTTTTGTTTGGTAACTGATTTCGAACCCAAAAATGTTTCTGATGCTTTATCTGATGAATGTTGGTTGAATGCAATGAAAGATGAAATCAGTAAAATAGAGAAAAATCAAACTTGGGAGTTAGTACCTAGGCCAGATGATAAGAATGTGATAGGAGGCAAATGGATCTTTAGAAATAAGCTTGATGAATCTGGGAAGGTTGTTAGAAATAAAGCTCGTTTTGTTTGTAAAGGTTATGCTCAGCAGGAAGGAATAGATTTTGGAGAAACATTCGCACCAGTAGCTAGATTAGAATCAATCAGAATTTTTCTTGCATACTCTTGCTATAAAAAATTTAAAGTTTACCAGATGGATGTCAAAACTGCCTTTCTAAATGGTTATCTTGATGAAGAAGTTTATATGGAACAGCTGGAAGGTTTTGAAGTTGCAGACAAACCTGATTGTGTATACAGATTAAAGAAAGCACTCTATGGCCTTAAACAAGCTCCAAGAGCTTGGTACTCTAGACTGGATAATCATCTTAGAGCAAATGGATTCACTAGAGGTGCTGTGATAGCAACTTATATGTTAAAGTCGAAGGTAATGATATCCTAGTGGTTGTGATATATGTAGATGATATCATTTTTGGCTGTAATAATGACTCTTTATCCAAAAAGTTCTCTAAAATCATGGAATCTGAGTTTGAAATGTCTATGTTTGGGGAACTAAATTTCTTTCTTGGTCTTCAAGTGTTACAAGTTCAGCAAGGTATCTTCTTGTCACAAACCAAATATGCCAAAGAGATGATTAGAAAATTTAATATGGCAGATTGTAAACCAATCAGCACTCCAATGGAAATAGGTTGTAAATTGACCAAATCTGATGACTCACCTGCAGTAAATCAATCTGAGTACAGGTCAATGATAGGAAGTCTATTATATTTAACTGCATCTCGACCAGATTTAATGTTTGCAGTATGTCTAGTCTCCCGCTTTCAATCTGCACCTAAACAATCTCATTTGAATGCTATAAAACGAATCTTTAGATATGTTCAAGGCACACTAGATTATGGTCTTTGGTATCCCCGTAATAATGACTTCACTCTTGTTGGCTTCACTGATTCTGATTGGGCCGGTTGTCTAGATGATCGTAAAAGCACCAGTGGAGCTGCCTTCTTTCTTGGTGATTGTCTTGTTGCTTGGCACAGTAAAAAGCAAGATTGTGTCACTCTGTCCACCGCAGAGTCAAAATATATAGCAACCACTGCATGTTGCACACAACTGATATGAATGTCTCATCAAATTACTGATATGGGCATTTCTACTATTAAGCCCATTTCAATCTATTGTGACAATACTAGTGCGATTAATCTTTCAAAAAATCCTATTATGCACTCTCGCACTAAACATGTTGCCATTAAACTCCATTTTCTACGAGATCAGGTGTTGGCTAATGAGTTTCAATTAGTGTTTGTTCCTTCACAAGCCCAAGTTGCTGATATATTTACAAAAGCTTTATCTAAAGACACATTTGAGAGGCTTCGTGATAGGTTGGGAGTCTTCTCTCAATCTTCTCTTCTTAGTTCCTGCACATATTAAGGGGGAGCATAGCTCTCTACTGAGCAGCACTATGCTATTCTGTTCCTTTGTCCTTGACACAAAAAGGGGGAGAAAATTGTCATCTGGTACTCTATACAATTGTTTGCTCAACTCAGATTTTGGGACAATTGTTTGCTCAGCTCAGATTTTGGGATTCGTGCTATACAGGTTTTGATAAGGTTTTTGGTTTGGTATCATTGCATCATAGGATTTTGGGACAATTGTTTGCTCAGCTCAGATTTTGGGATTGGTGCTATACAGGTTTTGATAAGGTTTTTGGTTTGGTATCATTGCATCACAGGTTATCATTGCATCACAGGTTTTGGCCTCTACAGGTTTTCGGTTTGGTATCATTGCATCACAGGTTCTGGTATCTTCAGGTTTTGGCATTTTCTTTTGGACATACGCTTAATACTTCAGTGACATATCTTGGCAGATTGATATTGGTATTCTTGATAGACTGTTTTTGGTTCTTGATAGTCAAACCATCATATCTTAATAGTTTTTTTTGGCAGTGGCTATAACGTGACATATTACTGTGACATACTCTTATTAACAGGTCTTATGGGCAGCATATTGTGTCATTTTTTTGCTTGACACTTGATCTTTCTATGATATATATTTGATGACTACAGTTTTCCAAATTGCCTATTCCTTTTAGGTCATTGTTGGTATGGTTTTTGTCATCAAGGACAAAGGGGGAGTTTGTTGACCCCGTTTTGACCTTGATGCCAAAAAGTGTACATCGTGGCTAATCTTAATCATGGTTAAGTTTGACTCCTATCTGGCATTATGGGTGGTTGCGTGGTAGTAAAAGGTGAATGAGTATGTTATTTGACTGAGCGCTTAAGTCACTTGGAAATTATGATCCACGTGGTGGGCAATGTGATATGGATTTCAAATGAGTTTCTTTTTTCATTTACGGATGCTAAGTCTTGGTTAAGCTTGGAAAAGAAAAGCTTGGTTATGTTCACATTCCTTTCTACATACTTCAAACCCTAGCCGCCACCGTGTCTTATGCTGTGAATGCGGAGCGTTTCTTTGAGTTTGCTCATGGGTTTTTGATATGTTTACCAGTTCAGTGCAAGTTTTTTGTTGATAGAATTCTTGACTCTGTTCTTTGGAATAATATGGAGTTTTTATGTGGATTCTGTTGCTGCATTTCTACAGGTGTTTTTGTGGTCTTCAATGACAGGTATTATCTACATCTTTATTGTCTTTTTCACAAGAGCAGATTAAAGAACGATATGAAGAAAGCATTTTTACTCTCTGGTGGTTTTCGAATCAGTTATGAGAAATAGTTCGTTGAAAGTGGTAACAAGTGGGAAAGAAAAAAAACATTTTTTGAGTATCATGGAGATAGAGAGGCTTTATTAGAAAATTTTATGCATTGATGTGCACATAAAGATTAATGTATTTCAGATTCAAGTTCAGAGATTGAGATTAAATACTCTCTCTGTTCTGAGGTTTTTAAAAACAACTTCTTTGTAGTTGGATACATTTTATTGCTCCATTCTTTTGTTCCCATCATTGATATCTTTGTGATTACATTATTTTTTTGTAGTTACAAGGATACCAGTGATTGAAACTTGAGTTTGTAGAGGAACAGGGGTTTAATTCTTCTTGAACAATGTACAGGGTTGGTGCCCTTTGAGATAATAAAAAGACTATTGTCGAGTGGTTTTTCTACCCCAAGAGGGTTTTCCACTCAGGAAAATTTTTGGTGTTATGTTTTTCAATCTTGCCTCTTTGTGTTTCACTAGCTGCTGCTCTGATACTTCAATTCTTGCTCTCAGCTGTTATTGCAATAATTATTTAGTTTTTATCTGTTCAGCCATCTTGTTTTTCTTTAAGTGCACAACGAAAATTATTCATTTTAATGATCACTTGTACATGCTTTGGCAATAGTATGTTTCTTAAGATCTAATTCATTTATTTCTGTAACTTGTAATGTCTCTGCCCATTTGTCCTATGTGCAAAACTGAGTGGTAAAATTTGGCACACTCTGATTCACCCCCCCCCCTCTCAGAGTGTTTTCACTTCCAACAGGGTTCCATTCCCATAGCTAGTCCAGAAATAACTGAATAGCCAGTTATGTTTGCAAACCCAATTGAAAGAGAGCCTCCCGCCAGCTCTAGTTCTCCGAGGAAGCCCAAGAACTGCATTGATATCAAGCTTCTCAAGTAGAGAAGCAATCCAGTGACTATGACTGGTAGAGAGATTGTGCCCAGCATCACCATCTCCTCTAAAACCTGAACACACTATATCACGTCAACTGGACCGAATAGAGCTCAGTTTTACTTTTTTAAAATAAGGGCAACTAGAAAGAAGTACTCAAATCGAACGCAATACCCACCTCAAGACGTGTTGGCCAGTGGTCGAGCTGGTCGTAATTAGGATCAACCTCTCCGTGGCCTACGAGACACTTGTCATTCATATCTAAAATCTTATTCCCGTCGCCATGACCGCAAACTTGAAGATTATCTCCGACGCTTTCACACATACACATTGTAATTTCAAGGTCGGCACAGATACTTTTCTTATGGTAACGCTTGATACTGACAACACGAACGTTCTAGACTACCTCGTGGCTACGTAACGAACTATTTAATATTTGTTCGACAGACAAGAAGCTATTCGAACACCATTTGAGCTATAGAACGACAGTAAACTACTTCAAGTCTTTCGGCAAGTTCTTTGGGCGAAGATGGGAATTTATAGAAAAGCGAAGAGTCAAAATGACAAATTTCAAGCCTGGAACTGACAAGGTTGAAAACTTGTTTCTCAGTCAACCAGCGGGCTTGGCAATGCACAAAAATGATAGTCTTTGTTTCCATTCCAAAAAACGCAAAACACGCTGTTTTCTTCTGCGAGGAAAATGTTTCTCCTTACACTTAGCTACTTGAAAATCTAGTTAATGGAACGCGCTAAGCCCAGCTTTTCCAACGAAATTTTCTCGTATCTATGTTCTTTTGTGTAGGGCGGCAACCGGGTCATGACAACAATGTAACTTGTTTTACTGCGACATTTCCAAGAGGCCACAACGATCTGCTTCGAATTTCGCAACGCTGAAGTTCAACCAAGGAAAAATCCTAAAAATCTAAGCTGGTCCTCCGCGTGAAATAAACATTGTTTTGAAATTTATCCAACGCGAGGGTATAGGCCTCGATCAAATTCTACGCGTTGATTTTATGTTTCGCGTTTGTGATAAAACGCCAGCTTTCCACGATAGATGTATGTGAACTCGCAATTCCAATTCTGGTGTGCAATGAATACGTGGAAGAGGTTTAGAAGGTTAATCTTTATTTGTTCAATATATGTGTAATATATAAGGTTAATTAGTAGGAACTCAAACATGAATAAAAAGATAATAGCTCTATTATCAATATGTTAATATTATGTTTGCAATAGAGATAGAGAGGGAGATAGAGGGAGGAATAAAGTTGGGAAAAGTGAGAGAGAGATGGGTAAGAACATATAGATAGAGATTGAGATGGAGAAGGAGAGAGAGATATAAAGAGAGGAAAGGGGGATAGATAGAGATAGAAGAGATAACAACAAATTGATAGAGGAGGGAAAAATAAAAATAGATGGAAATATAGAGATAGGTATAGGGAGAGATAAAGATAGAGAGAGATAGGGAGATAGAGAGATGTAGAGGAAGATAAAGATATAGAGGAAGCGTGAAAGCGGGAGAGAGAGAGAGAGAGAGAATGAGAGAGAGATCTCAATATATAGACAACGAGAGGGAGAGAGGAAAAGATATAGATAAAGGGTGTTATAGAGAGATAGGGAGAGATATAGAGGTAGGGAGATAGACGTAGAGAAATATATGGATAGAAGGAGATAGAGAGAGGAGGGAGAGGGAAATAGAGAGATAAATAGAGATGGAGAAGTAAAGATAAAGATATAGAGTAGGAGAGATGGAGGAAAAGACATGGAGTGAATGTGAGAGATAGATGGAGAGGAAGTGATATAGATAAAGTGGGATATGAAGAGATAGGGAGAGAAATGGGGAGAGAGATGGAGAGAGAGATTAAGTTAGAGAGATATGGATAGCAAAAAATAGAGAGGAGTGGGAGGGAGATAAAGATAGAGAGATACCAAGTTGGATAAATGGAGCAAATAAAAGAGAGGTAGAGATAATAAAGACATAGAGTAAAGGGAGATAGAGAGAGAGAAATGGAGATAGAGAAATAGAGACATATATAGAATAGGAGAGAGAGAGAGAGAGAGAGAGAGAGAGAGAGAGATGTAGCTAGAAAGATATGGATAGAAAGAGATAGAGAGGAGCGAGGGGAAGATGGAGGGAAATAGAGATATAGAGAAAGATAGATGGAGTTAATAAGAGAGATGACATAATGCAAATAGATAGAGAGGGGGAGGTGGAGATAGCAAGAGAGATAGAGGGGGTCATGAGTAAGAGAGAAAGAAGTTCAGATAGACAAGTAATAAAGAGAGAGACATAGAGAGAGGGAGCGAGATAGAGAGGAGAAATCTTAGAAAGATATAGATACAAATAAAAATACAAATACAAATAGGGAGGGAAAAATAGGGTGTATGTGTGCATTAATTGTTGGCAATATTGCATTATAACAGACAATGAGAGATTGTTGGCATTTCTTAAGGATATTGAGAAGGTTGTTGATGATTATGGACATAACTGATTAAAAATGTTTTACTATCTTGATATTATTTATTTTTCATTAATGTCAAGAAATTGATTTTCTAACTCAGTATGATGTTGCCATATCTTAAGAAGTATGATTTGATGAGTATAAAGATGTCGGTAAAAGACACAGGAAAGAATATGATGAATAAAGGGATGAATAAGGTATTCAATGGGCAACTACTGCCGAGTCAGACAATGATGAGATCATGATGTTTAGATTGTTTTGATATCCTACATATGCTATTGTTTGAAAGGTTAATACTATACTATGTTACCGAGCAAAGAACCTAGTCGGTAAACCCTAAGGTTATCGCTATCGGTAAATGAAGGCAGAATGTCTATCGAGTGAAGTTTAGTATTTACCAAGTTACAACCGAGCTATAATGGAATGCATTAAATATTTACATGTGATATTTAATGAAGGAAGCTAATGAGCTGGAGCGGATTAAATGATTGGTAAGTCGTGTATGAAGATTGTTAAAGAATCTATGGTAAAGAAAGATCGGCAGGAAGATCTACAGCTCAGATTGAACCGCAATACCCTAATACAAGTTCCAAGGTGAAAATGCAAGTTCCAAGGCAGGGTAAAACGTTTTCAGATCGAAGGATACATTGAACCTGGACAAGATTGAAGATTTGATGGCTATGATTGATCATGGGAAATGTGATCAAGGAGATTAAGTGGTTGGAAGATTGTTTATAAATAGGAAACTATTGATAAACAATGTATGCGGGCAAGTGTATGCACAGAGATGCTACATAGTGATTACCGAGCACAGAAGCTTGAAGACCTGTTTTGATAATAGAGTATAGAGCCCAGCAGAGGGACAAGATAAGTCCTATGAATTGATTGTATTGAGCAAATAAGAATCTGCTTAAGCATTTTTAGATGTGAAGTTGCAGATAGATTTTTATTACTATTATTTTGAGAAGTAACAGAAAATCTCTTAACTGAGTGGACTTAACAGTCTTATTTGTAAGATCCTCTAGCAAGGTGACATTCTTATTGAGTGTTTAAAATCCTTTAACAAGGTCACTTCTAACAAGGTGAAGATCCTAATAGATCTAAGGGAAATCCCTTAACCGGGTCACATCTAGCAATGTGTTTGTAATATTTAACATGATTTGCTTTTAACCGAGCATACTCTAGAAGAGTATATTTCTTAGTGGGTCCGAAATCCCATAGTGGTTTTTCCCTATTTGGGTTTCCACATTAAATTTGGTGTTATATGTTTGTGATCTTATCTATTTATGGGTCTGCATGCATTACTTTTTTTCTGATAAGGTTACCGAGGTTGAATCTATTGTTTTTATTGAAGGTTAAGTTTGAATGATTCACCCCCCCCTCTCATATTGTTAGCTTGGCATCTGTACTAATCATATTAGTATCAGAACTATCAATTGGTATCAGAGCTTTGGACTCCGGAAGAAAAGTTTAAAGGAACTTGAGTTAAAGATCCAAAAGATGTATAAGAGGGATGCACCGAAGCTGAATAAGTCAAGTTTCTCTACATGGCAGAAAAGGATGAAGCTACATCTATCAGGAATTGGAGAATATGTTGTCTATTATCTGGAGAATGATTTCATCACACCGAGCACCTATCCATTGACAATGGAAGAGATAAAGGCAAAGCAAGAACATATTCAAGCAATGATTGAAATAACATCTGCATTGACCGACTCAGAGTTTAATGATCTAGAAGGATGTACTGATGCAAAGGAAATGTGGACTAAGCTCATATCTGTGTATGGTGGAGATGAACATGTTCAAAGAGCAAAAGTGGATAGTCTAAGAGGACAACTTGAATCTATGAGGATGAATGAAGGTGAGAACATAACCCAGTATAGTACAAGACAAAAGGAGATTGTAAATCAAATCAAAGGAGCAGGAGGAACTATTGAAGAAAAGGATGTAACAAGTAAGATGCTGAGAACCCTTCTACCTGCCTATGCAATCCGAGTCTCTGCAATCAATGAATTGAGGTCTGTACCCAATATGCCAGTTTCTTTAGATGCTACTATTGGTAAGCTACATGCATTTGAGTTAAGTAACTTTGATAACAGTGGGTCATCGGTAAATAAAGTTGAATCTGCATTCAGTTCTTTTCATATTGATGAAACTGATGATTACAATGATAGAAAGTACAAGTACTCTGAAGGGAATCACAGTGGAGCAAGTGAAAGATTTCGCAAAAACATGGAGGAGGTATACAAACTATATGAGGAAATCAGAAAGCAAGAAGAGTTTGAAACACTATTAGCCATAAGGCTACCGAGAGGAAAAGGTAAGTATAAAGGAAAGCTACCTTTAAAATGTTTCAATTGTGATAAGATAAGAATATGGCTTCTAACTATCTTGACAAAGATTCTAGTGAAAAGAGAGATTACCGAGATGATAGACAGAAAGATAATCATTACAGAGGACACCGAGACTTCAGAAGAAGAGATAAAAAGACATGCCTAATAGCTGATGAGGAATCTAATGATGATAAATCAGATGAAACTGATACAGAGGAAGTTGTTTATGTGGCTATCAAAGATGGATCAGATGAAGAAAGGTATGAAGAAAAAGCTTTAATATCTCATATAAATACTAATGATTCTTGGATCATAGATAGTGGTTTCTCACATCACATGACAGGTGATAAACACAAGTTTATTAAATTAGATGATTATGATGGAGGCTATGTAAGATTTGGTAATGATGCACCATGTTAGGTAAGAGGTAAAGGATCTATAACACTTCTTGATAATGCAAGATGCAATGATGTTTATTGGGTTGAAGGTTTGAAATACAATTTGTTGAGTGTAGCACAACTAAACAACACAGGGTATTGAATAGAATTTCAGAAAGGAATTGTCAAAGTTCATTACAAGAATGAAAAGTTAGCTACTATCGAGACACAAACAAAAGGTAATACATTTTATCTTGACTCAACTCGGAATAAATGTCTATATGTAAAGATTGATGATACCTGGCTATGGCATCAGAGGTTTTGTCATGTAAATTTTGATAACTTGATCAAGATAAGTAAGAAGCATCGAGTAAGAGGTCTATCGATTCTTGAAAAACCTGAGAATGCTATGTGCCGAGGATGCCAGATGGGTAAGATGACAAGATCAAGCTTTACAAGTAAGTCCTACACTTCTAAGGGAATTTTAGATCTTGTGCATATAGAGGAGGAGAGTTTACTTTTGATGAGTTCAACTTATTTTGCAATGATCATGGTATAAAAAGACAAGTCTCTGCACCGAGAACTCCACAGCAGAATGGGATAGCTAAGAGAAGGAACAGATCTATTGTGGATTGTGCCAGAACCTTGATGATTGAAAAGAAAGTTCCACAAACATTTTGGAGAGAAGCAATAAGCACAATAGTTTACACCCTTAATCGAGTACAACTGAAGAAAGGAACTTTGAAGACACCTTATGAAATCTGGTATGACAAGAAACCTAATGTAAGTTATTTTAAAATCTTTGGGAGTAGATGCTATATTCACAAAGATGATAGAAATGGTAAGTTTGATCAAAAAAGTGAAGAAGGAACATTTCTAGGTTATTCTTCTAGAAGCAAAGCATTTAAATGTCTGATCAAATAATCTAACAAAATAGTAGAAAGTGCAAATGTGAAAATTGATGAATTTGCAGAAAGAAATAATGAAGGAAACTCCAAAGAACCAGAAGATTATGAAGGATTTGTCTATGTTCAATCGAGAAGTCCTACCAAGAAGACTACTGAAGAAAATGAAGAGAATATCCAGTTACCAAGTGATGAAGAAGATCATACAGAGCCTACCGAGCCTGTATTGGCCAAGTATGTCAGAAGGAATCATGTACCAAGTCAGATTATAGGAGATAAAAATGATCCAGTGATGACAAGGAACAAACTGAGACAGAACACATGTCTAATATCTGAATTTGAATCGAGAATAGTGAAAGAGGCATTTAACAGTGAAGATTGGATAAATGCTATGATAGAAGAGATTGATCAAATCAAGAAAAGAAAAAAAAAAAACACTGGTCCCAAGACCGAAGGACAAAAATGTAATTGGTACAAAGTGGATCTTCAGAAACAAGCTAAATGAAAAAGGTGAGGTCATTCGGAATAAAGCAAGACTAGTTTGCAAAGGTTATGCCCAAGAAAAAGGAATTGATTATGGTGAGACTTTTGCACCTATGACAAGACTTGAAGGAGTAAGAACATTGTTGGCATATCCTGCTTACAAGAATTTCAAGGTATATCAAATGGATGTCAAATCTGCATTTCTGAATGGTATATTAGAAGAAGAAGTTTTCATTGAACAACCTGAAGGATTTGTTGAAGGAGAAAATAATGATCAGGTATGTAAATTGAACAAAGCTTTATATGGTTTGAAACAAGCACCTAGAGCATGGTATGAGAGATTGCACTCATATTTGATCAAAATTGGTTTTATAAGAACAAGTGAAAACAACAATATGTACATGAAGAATGATGAAAATGGAATACTGATCTCAGCCATATTTGTTGATGATATTATATTTTGTGGAAATGACTCTTTATGAAATAACTTTGGAAATGAAATGAGCAAAGAATTTGAGATGTCATTAATCGGTGAGATAAAGTATTTTATAGGTTTACAAATACTGCAAATGAAAAATGAGATTTTTATTACTCAATCCAAGTACATAAAGGAAATCTTGAAGAAATTTGGAATGGAGGATTCAAAACCAGTAAGTACTCCTATGACTACCAACTGTAAACTATCAAAGAATGATGAATCTGCATCTGTTGATGAGACACTTTACCAATCTATGATTGGAAACTTGCAATATGTTGTTCACAGCAGGCTAGATATAGCACATGCAGTAGGTATTGTTGCAAGATTTTCTGCAGATTCTAAGGAAACACACATGATGGCAATCAAAAGAATTTTTAGATACTTAAAAGGTACTGAAGATTATGGCTTAGTATATCAGAAAGGAAATGTTTTTGATTTAAAAGTTTATACTGATGTTGATTGGGCTGGAAACATTAATGACAGGAAAAGCACAAGTGGACGAGCTTTCTTTTTAGGAGAAAGACTAGTGAGTTGGCTTAGCAAGAATCAAGGATGTGTTTCACAGTCAATAGTAGAAGCTGAATATGTTGCTGCAGCATTGAATTGCACCAATATAGCATGGATCAAACAACTGTTGGAAGGTATAAATGAGCAAGTTACCGAGCCAGTAACTATATTATGTGATAACACTAGTGCCATTAACATTTCAAAGAATCCTGCTATGCACTCTAAGACAAAGCACATCTCTATCAAATATCATTATCTTAGAGAAGAAGTTCAAGAGAAGAAAGTGGTTTTGGAGTATATTAGCACAAAGGAACAAACTGCAGACATCTTCACCAAGCCACTGCTAAAGGACACTTTTGAGTATCTCAGAAGTCAGTTAGGGGTCCTACCCCTATCTTCCATTCACTGACCGAGTTTGGTGAAAGCATCAATTCGATGAATCTACAGAATATCTTTTAGGAGTTGATGTTGATTTACACACTTTAGGAGGTTTTCTAAAGGTGTGCAGGAAACAATAAACAGGGAACAGGAATTGAAGACAAAATGCTCTGATCGAGACTGAATTGATACATAACAGCATGGAATTCACTTCTCAGAGGAAGAAATTATGTTTTTAGTTCTTTTCATTTTTGGCATTGTTGTCAAAGGGGGAGAATACCTATGAAAGGGAGAGAATACATAAGAAGAGCATACTACAAATTGGAAAGAAGACTGAGAAAATAGGAGAAGACTAATGTATGGGGGAGAGCATTTCAACATTTCAGAATCACAGCAATCCGAATCTATTAAGGTCAAATCAATTGGTTTTGCCATCAATGCCAAAAGGGGAGACTGTTGGCAATATTGCATTATAATAGATACTGAGAGATTGTTGGCATTTCTTAAGGATATTGAGAAGGTTGTTGATGATTATGGACATAATTGATTAAAATTGTTTTACTATCTTGATATTATTATTTTGTCATTGATGTCAAGAAATTGATTTTCTAACTCAGTATGATGTTGCCATATCTTAAGAAGTATGATTTGATGAGTATAAAGATGTCGGTAAAAGACACAGGAAAGAATATGATGAATAAAGGGATGAACAGGGTATTCAATGGGCAACTACTACCGAGTCAAACAATGATGAGATCATGATGTTTAGATTGTTTTGATATCCTACATATGCTATTGTTTGAAAGGTTAATACTATACTATGTTACCGAGCAAAGAACCTAGTCAGTAAACCCTAAGGAACCTAGTCGGTAAACCCTAAGGTTATCACTATCAGTTAATGAAGACAAAATGTCTACCGAGTGAAGTTTAGTATTTACCAAGTTACAACCGAGCTATAACGGAATGTATTAAATGTTTACATGTGATATTTAATGAAGGAAGTTGATGAGCTGGAGCAGATTAAATGATTGGTAAGCCATGTATGAAGATTGTTAAAGAATCTATGGTAAAGAAAGATCGGCAGGAAGATCTACAGCTCAGATTGAACCGCAATACCCTAACACAAGTTCCAAGGTGAAAATGCAAGTTCCAAGGCGGGGTAAAACATTTTCAGATTGAAGGATACATTGAACCTGGACAAGATTGAAGATCTGATGGCTATGATTGATCATGGGAAATGTGATCAAGGAGATTAAGTAGTTGGAAGATTGTTTATAAATAAGAAACTGTTGATAAACAATGTATGTGGGCAAGTGTATGCACAGGGATGCTACATAGTGGATACCGAGCACAGAAGCTTGAAAACCTATTTTGATAATAGAGTATAGAGCCCAACAGAGGGACAAGATAAGTCCTATGAATTGATTGTATTGAGCAAATAAGAATCTGCTTAAGCATTTTTAGATGTGAAGTTGCAAATAGATTTTTATTACTGTTATTTTGAGAAGTAACAGAAAATCTCTTAACCGAGTGGACTTAACAGACTTATTTGTAAAATCCTCTAGCAAGGTGACATTCTTATTGAGTGTTTAAAATCCTTTAACAAGGTCACTTCTAACAAGGTGAAGATCTTAATAGATCTGAGGGAAATCCCTTAGCTGGGTCACATCTAGCAATGTGTTTGTAATCTTTAACAGGATTTGCTTTTAACCGAGCATACTCTAGAAGAGTATATTTCTTAGTGGGTCCGAAATCCCACAGTGGTTTTTCCCTATTTGGGTTTCCACGTTAAATCTGGTGTTATATGTTTGTGATCTTATCTATTTATGGGTCTGCATGCATTACTATTTTTCTGATAAGGTTATCGAGGTTGATTCTGTTGTTTTTATTGAAGATTAAGTTTGAATGATTCACCCCCCCACTCTCATATTGTTAGCTTGGCATCTGTACTAATCATATTTAGTATCAGAACTATCATTAATGAGTGAGAGAGAAAAATGGAGAAAGAGATAGATATATATTAATAGATAGATGGAGAGGGAGGGAGAAAGGAGAGAAGCATAAAGATATAAAAATGAGTCATAGCTAGAGAGGGAGAGAGAGTGATAAAAAGAGGGAGAGATAGGGATAGAAAGGATAGATGGAGAGATAAATATAAATTGGGAGAAAGACAATTAAACTATATAATTAAATATATTTGTTGTTTAATTTTATTTATTTATTTATATGCATATAATATTATATTATAATTATATTTAATATATATTTTATGTATCATAAATTAATAAATGCATTCCTAAAATCAATTGAAATTAGATTTTTGATTTATATAAACTTTATACTATAATTATATTTATTAATTTATTAGAGATAGAGAAACAGATATAGGTTGGGAAAAAAGAAAATAAAATATATATTTAAATATTTATTCTTCATTTTTATTAATATGTAAAGTATTATAGTATAATTATATTCATTATTATATATTACATATATTTTTTTATATAATGTTAATATAAATATATTTTTAGAATAAGATAATAAAATTAGGTGTATGGTGCAGTCTCCCACCAAGGGGTCGACTCTTAATGTTAAATTTCAACAGTGTGTCATGGGGAAATTTGGGCCTCTTGAGTGTTGGTTTTATAATCAGAGATGTCACAAGGAAATTGGTGCGGGCCAGATCAGTCAAACTGCCTGTAGGAACAAACAATGATCCAGAGTTCGTCGCCCTAATGGTGGGTCTGGCACTAGGTAAAGAGAAAAGACTACTTAGGCTGGACATTGAGGAAGACTAAATGAATGTGGTTCGTGCAATAATCACAGGAACAATGTTGAGTCGGAAGATAAGAATGTGGATTGACGGCATAAGAGAGATTTTAAAGGATTTTTAGGAGTACATGGTCAAACACATGTACAGAGAAGCAAACACAGAGGCTTATTTTTTGTCAAACTATGCCATCGATCAAATTGAGGAATCAATTACCACCTGAGATCCTCAGGCTTGGAGTGGCTTCAACTAGAGTAATGAACTAGAAGGATAAGGAGCGAGGACATCTTTTATGTACTTTCTATCTTTCGAGGCAGTAAAGGAGATAGCATCTATCTTCCTTGGCTTTGTTACTGACAGTGGATTAAACTGGGAGAAGGATGGCAATTAGTTCATTATTAACTATAAATAAGACTTAAAGATTGAAATGGTCTAGACTTGCAACAGCAAAGCAAAGTGATAACTATGGCGGAGCTCTCAAAAATATCAGTCCCCGGGTGCAAATGTAGCTGCGCTCAGGGCTCAATAGAAGAGCAGTTGAAGGAGTTGTTCGTCATGGAGGGAGATGTGGAGAAAGGAGTGGTTGGAGAGACAATGTTACTGGGCCCCCACTCCCACAACCTACTCAATTGGAATGGCTCATTTACACCATTGCTAGAACGATGGGGGACCATGATGCCATGGAGAAAGCCATCAGTCGAATCGTCACTCCCTATTTCAAAGAGCAAGCAGTGGAGGCACTCAAGGAAATGAATACCAGAGCCTTCAAAGGCCTAGTGGCGGACGCATTTAGCATTGAAGAACTGCTAAGGAACAGTGACAAGTATGACACTATTATGGTATTGACAGATGGCTTAAGTAGGAATAATTTGGAAACTGATGAGCAAATGGTGACTGTAAATGGATTATATTGGATTATGTCATGTTTTTATCTGTTTATGATACATGTAAACTTTTTTATGTGATGGATATGATTGTTTTCGTTCTATAGATTTTATCTTACCATGTATTATCTATCACGTGATTCACTTCATGACACTAGTATGTTTCATGGTGACATGTCATTTATATGTCATCATAATCTTATCTACATAAATTCATTTACTTTGAATGCATTACCGTTATGTCTACATGATGATGAGCATAGTAATGATCATTCCTTTACATCTCATGTTCAGTCTAAGGATACTTATTCTTCACATAACTCTTCCCTACATGATTATAATTTGCTCATTGTTGCTAATTTATTAGCTTCTTATATCTCATTGACTTATTCTACATGTTACACAATGACATTATAAACCTTAACATCGAACTCTCACACAATGATTATGATGTGATTACAAATGCATCCTTATATGTGAAATCATCATTACTTGCTAATTCTTAACAAAAAGATCATAACATTTTATAGATGATTGTTTGTACATTAGACCTAGATAGTAGATCTCTATAATGGTTTTATTTATTTTACTTTTTCTACACCTCCTCTACAAATATAACCAATATTTTTAACATAATCTTATATCCTTAACTCACACAAAGTTAGCGTAAACTTAAAGATGATCTCTCATGATTCATCATTTGATCTAATTTTGCCTATTGATGTGGCTTTATGTGTGTTACCTCTATCTCTATGTACCTTCAAAGGATTCGAAGTCCAAGACCCTAACATCATATGGGTTGAGGTTGAAATTGTGCCTTGGGTTTCTACCCTCAACCATTGGATCTTAATAGAAGAATTCCAAGCCTCCATACCAAATAACAAAACAATCTTGTGAATGACATTAAATTATCTATGAAGAATTTAAAAAAATGATTGTTCCATTATTGTTTGTAGTTTTTGGAATTCGTCTCATTTCTCCAACATGTGGTATCAAAGTAGGTTTCAAAAGAGGCCTCTTTGGTTTTTGCTCCATTCATGCTTTGCTCTTCTAGTTGATTAAGGTAAGAAATTGTGAGTCTTGTGCTCTTACACAATGCCACTATCTTTTTTCATGCCCATACACTTGTTGTAAAGTCAAGCGATGCAAACAAAGAACTAGCAAGATCCTATGCACCTTATGCAAAATCTGGTGTTCATAGTGTTTACTCTTCTTACATGTTTGTTAGCGATTCTCATTGCTTGATCCCGTGCTCCTTATAGCATACTAATAGATGTGAGTGTAATCATATATCAAACCATTATTGCAATAAAACAAGCTGATATGAAAATTATTATTTAATCAATGATCTATTATGATGCATAACATTGGCTTTATAAAGCCATCAAATTCATATGAAACAGACCTATGGGAATATAACTTCCCACAACTAATTATAAAATAACTTTATTTTAACTTATTTATCCTAATATCTAACCTAATGAATGTAAAACTCCAACATTCCCCTCTTATTGCAATAATTTGAACAAGAGTAGAACATTGCAAGGGTTGAACACAGCCATTGTTAAAGTTTAACTTTCAAAATTACATATGATTAAGCTCTTCAGCTCATCAAGGTTACTAAGCCAATAATAAATCTCTCCTCTTCAAGAAGCTTTGGAAGAAGAAAACAAATCACTTACTGAGGAAAGTCTTAAAGAGCGCTACTCTGCAGTTCATATACACCTTGTGCTATGCCTTATACCTCTACAATACTTCAGAGATTTCTTTGACAGCACTAGGTATTCTTCCAAAAAAGCAACCAATGGATTGAAATCATGTAGATACCTATCTCTATTACCACCATCCCATCCAATTTATGCACATTACTAGCTGGCACTTCTTTGTATTCTGGGTTTGAAATTCTATGCCCAACAACAACAAATGATGCACTGGTCCTCCTCTATACACGCACAGGCTATAATCAGAATCTACAACATATTTGTTCAATCACCAAATGTACACAACCGTTTCTTCAACAACGACAACAATAATAATAATCTACAGGTACAAGTACACAACAGTTTCTTCACCAATGACAGCAATAATAATCCTCTACAGGTACAAACGCAGTAGTTTCTACGGACAACAATAGCAAAAGGGATGTAGCACTTGCAGCAGCAACAGGAACTTCTGTACACTCGACTCCTTTACAACATCCAATGCTTCAGACATTGGTGAGGGAATGAGCAGTCAACTACAATCCTAGCCTTTCAGACTTCACATTGTACAAGATCAAATAAGCACTCCGATACCACATGTGAGAAATCAGATATCAAACCATTAGTGCAGTAAAACAGGCTGATATCAAAAATCTAGTAATGGTGCAGTTGGAGAAGTTATAGAAATGGGAAAAAAAATGTGAATTTCATTTTATGGTGTTTCACCTATGTCTGGTTTTGTCAACCATAGTTATAAAGATGTTTGTATATGACGGTGAAGGAGGCAAAATGTTGAAGTTTCTATTAAAAATGAAGATCAATACCACATTGTTTGATTCAGCTAAGGTGTACAAATTTTGAGTTTGAAAACATGGCAGATAGATCTTCCATAATTCCAATTTTGAGAGAGATTTCATCGAAATATGCCTCTAACAAAAAAGGTGCTCGCTCAGCTTTTCATGGCATGTTTTGGGAAACTAAAAACGGTAATTGAGTTTGCTTCAGCCAATGTTTTATCAAGTGTGTTTGACTCCTCAAAGTTTCAATCCAGAAATGTGTCAAGTGATGGGAGAAGTTTACCTTGGTTTCACAAGGTTGTGAGCCGAGAAGAAGAGGATAAAGAAAGAAGATTATGATTTGGTGGAGAAGATTCAGATGTCGATGAAATTTTGACAGATTCTGAAGATGCTTTACATTTTGTTTTTCAGTGGCTCTTAACCTTTTTGGTGTAATCCCTAGATAATTTGAAAGAAATATAATACTTATCAATTGCGGTCAACAGGAGGGTCGACCGGAGATTGCAGCATCGCTTGGCAGGAGAGAAATCTTGAGGTTCACTAATGAAGGTGTAATAGTGGACAATATTCCCAGTCTAGAATCAAATTTGTATCTATTAATGGCTTTTTTCGCTGATATTGTTGAACTTGTCGTACTTTCAAATGACTGAATTTGAAGTTAGCATTTATCAACCGGAAATGAGTTGGTCAGCACTGGATATTTTTGCAGGAAACCATTATAGTTTTCAACAAACTCATCCCCAAAGCATTTGAATATCATCTTTTCGCTCTGCTCAATGCCCCATGTTCGACTGCGCATCCTCAACACATAGCCATACAAATGAACCTAATTGGCCCAGACTTGAAGGACACAACATAGTCGTTGCTGTAAAATATAACTATTTTTAGAAGGTGGGTAGATGATGGGAGAGAAGAAATAATTTAAGCCGCCACAAATGGGGCATTATTATAGTGAAGAGGGGTTGCAAGGACGAACAACCTTCTATGCTCTTGGGCTTGCTTGATCAGGAGGATGACAAGCCTTCAAGGTGAGCTTAGAGATGGAAGGATAGCCCACTTTATCTGCTTTCAACAAGTCAAGGATGATCAATCTTTATAATTGTCATTTGTAAGCTTTACAAAGAATTTATGATGTGATTAGCTATGTGGAATATGATATGATGTATTGATATAAATATCAATGATGTTATAATGTATTGATTTGAATATTATCATAATTTCTTCATCTTTAATATTTTTGGGATCAATTTTTAATATTGATTAATATAAATCAAGAATATCTTTAATAGAGGCATTACTTTCCCCTTAAACAATATCTTGAAATCAAATTTGGAATTAGGTTTAGGAGTCTAAACCACATTTTTCATTATGTAAATCATAGGTTAGAAAAAATTTATAAACTTTCTCTAACTTTATTCTTGATGTTGACAAGATATTTTTATTTAAATATAATAAAATTAAAAAGTTATATCCAATAAAATCTTAAGATTCTAAAAATGCAATCTATTCACAAGCTAGGAAATATTTATAACCTTTCTTTAACTTTATCCTTAATCTTGACAAGATATTTTTATTTGAATTTAATAAAATGAGTGGGTTATATCCAATAAAATCTTAAGATTCTAAAAGTATAATTTATTCATCATTGTAATTTTGATAGATATTTATTATCAATTTTATACATAATATGCTTAGATTTCTAATAGATATATATTTAAAAATTTCTATAATTATCTATTTCTTTTCAAACTTTAAAGATATGTCACTCTAGATTACATTGACTAAACATTTAAAAATTAATTTCATATTTTTCTGAATTAAGACTAAAAAATCATTTTAACATTTAAAAAAAGTTCATGATAAAATATTTATATATAATTCATTTATTAAAAAAATCACAAAAATATATGTCACATTCACTCATGTGTCATTCACTTATATTCATCCTTTGAATATGTTTTTTTGTCTTAAACTTATATTAGCTAAAATGACATTGACTTTTTTATTTTTTCTTAAAAAATAGCAATGTCTCATTGTAATATCCAATTTTCATCAAGTTGTTTTTAAAATTTCTTAGAAAAATTAATAGCCAATAAATTAAATCAAATTTTCTTCTATCTACAATCTAAAGATAAACTCATTCAATTTTTCAAGTTACGTTATTTAAGTATGCATTTTAAGATTTTCATTGTCACTTAAAGATATTATTCGGTCCATTATGAACTCACATTCATCAAAATATGAGTGTGTTTCTATTATCATGGAGATCTACCTATGGATTTTTTTAATGTTCGGGTGTTGCATATGCACTCCTTGGCTACATTCATGGTTCATTTCCTTTTAATTTGACTATTTATAAAGTCAAATCTAACTATTTTTTATTGTGAGGGTAGATTAGTGTTTACATGATGGGTAAGAAAAAAAAGTGGGATTTTGGATCAAAAAGTCAAATTTGAATTAGAGAAACGATCTCATAGAATCTTTTTGAAAGGATAGTAGCACGACATGCTAGAATTTAAGATATTAGAAAAAACTGAAATTAAAATAAAGATGAAAGTTTTTAACTTGAACTAACTTATTTGTGATGTAAGATACAAATAAGAACAGTATAATCACAATATAAATTACAAAATTTTAACACCCCTAGCTCTTATAATGGAACACACTCGATTTTGAGAATGACTTCGTACAACACTTCAAAATATCAGCTATATTGAAACATCAGCATCACCATCACCAAACTATGTGCCTTCCCAAAGAATGGAAAGATTCTATGGCAACCTCAAAGGGAGTATTATTTTTTTCTCAATGGTTACAGGTGGGCATGTCCAGTTTCAACGACTTGCGTCTGCACATATTCACCACGAATTTATACCCATTTGCATTATCTAGTGTCAAATCGTGAACGTGAATGATTCTATTTAACTTAAAACGGTAATCGCTTACGTCACTCCATCAAATTGGTCCCTCACAAAGTTACCACTTACAACAAATCAGGTTGTAACATTCGAAATTCCATTGGACAGTACTTCACATGGCATCGTTGATTACATCCCCACCAATAACAAACACCTATAATCAGATTGGAGCTCCTCTGCATAAAATTTGCCGTAAGATTTGATTAATTAAGTTATTCCTTTCGGCCTGCATTGACTATTATTTGCAGTGTTTCGTCAACGTATCTCTTGATTACAGGGGGGGGTCGTACTAACCCTTCAGCTTAGAAATAATGCAATGGCCCCATGCAAATTCTTTTAGCTGTTAAAACTATGGAAGAGAATACTTAATTTGTTGACTTTATTTAAAAGCTAAATTAAATTTCAATAATTAATGTTTTAGTTGACTAGGAATAAGGGCACGAAAGGTTGATTCCTCATCCCACGAAAAGGAGGTCAACTTGCGGCGTCGCGTAGGCTTTGAAGCTGCCACTTTGTTCTCACGTGTCACTGCACAGTGATGAGTTAAACGGACTTACATTATCCACTGGTTTGAGTTCGCCAAAACTTCTAGAATGGATTGTTGGAAAAGAAAGCATCTATTCCTGTCTTTTGAATTATGTTCTTGGGATGGAAACAAGAGAGCGCTAGTAGCTATCGAGCATTAAAGTCGAAATGATAGGGATCCTGTTCCAAAAAGCTAAGTTTCATATTATTCTTACCATCTAAACATGATTAGTTAGGTAGGGTGTTTCTATAAAATCAACAAGTTCACTAACATTTGTAAATTTTGGCTTAACTATGAATCTATGTGGTATTAGAACTTCAACCTAAATTCAATTCTTTCAAGTTATATTGGATAGGAGGTGTTAGATTATCCATTATAGATTTAAAGGTGGTTATTATGGATTACTCTCCTTTTTGATCTAGATAAAAATGTTGATTTCAAAATTACTAACATCTATGACATCTATGAAATTTGATGTAATGACAAATACGTGTTAATATCATTAGTTGTTTTTGGGGAAACTTTAGTCTCGTCCGAGCTCAAAGAGACCACTTATAGGAGATCTCTTCTCACAAGAGCACTTCCTTGGAGGCCATCATTCCCCACACTTCACTTGTTCAAATCTATGAATCCAACAGTCCAACAAAGACACAAGATCTAAGAACTGAATGACCCAACAAAGATTTAAAGCTTGCTGACTACCTCACCAATAAAATATTTCTACCATACTAAATGTTCGAAATGTATCATAAATTATTTATATTATTAAAATAAAACTCTATTTTTATTATAAAATAATATTTTTTTATAAAAATGATTTATCATGATTTAAAACATGTTTATCCATGAAACACAAGTTGACTGGTCCATACACTAGTAAAATAAGGGTCACCGTTTGCTCTCAAATTGTAGCAAAAAGTTGAACTTGGGAGCTTGGCTGTTCGAAGAATAGGAACATGGTTAGGCAAAATGGAAATTATTATTCTATCGATGTTACGTTTGAGATTTAAAGCAATAGTTGCCTCCGGTGTTGCACGCACCAACTAGGTTCAGCTTATCTGTCTTGTATGTTGGAAATTCAAACTCGAATCTTATGGGTAACTTTTTGCTGGCTCACTGAAGTAAAATACTGTTTATCTTCGTAGGTCTCACTTTCCTATAAATTCGTCTCTACATTCACAGAAGAATGCATCCGAGGGTTTGCTTGAGGCTAGAAGTTATTAACTGCCATTATTTAAATATGTGGCATTTTTAATAACTTCTCTCAACTGAAACCGATGTTTAATTAGTTAGTTATTCTGCCACGAAGTAATCAAATTTGTCCGTGTTGTCTGTATTGAGATTGGAGATTTGCGAGGTGCCATTCAGTAGAATTTTAGTGAGAAGAGCGTGTCGGCTTGAAATTAGAAGCATGCATAATTGTGAAAGTCCAGGAAATAATCCTCGAGTGTGTATGCATAATGTGGAGAATAAGCTTCAGTGTAAGTTTGACGCAGATGATAAGTGTTTCGTACCCCAACCAGAGGCTGATCCTGATTACGGCGACCTGAATTGCTGGCCGGCACGCTTTGAGGTTGGTATTGAATTTCTTTGTATTCACCAAATTTTATAGATTATATATCAGAGTTGGATGGAAATGGCACTTATCAGGATGCATCGATAGTTGAAACTTACATAATCAAAATGTTTATTTTGCATTGATGAGGATTTCTGTTATTCATCTTTTCGATGAAAACAAATTCAGTTATGTAACATGGATAGACATTTCCGAATTGAATTGAATTTAGTTTAGTTGGATGACCATTTGTAAATTGAATTTACTTTAGTTGGATTGCCATTTCCGAATTGAATTTAGTTTAGTTGACATATTTTAGTTCATGCAGGTTATAGAAGAGCTGATGATGCTTGGCAGAATCTCGGGGCCAGTAGTAGTAATGGGACTGCTTCTCTACTTGAGAGGCATGATATCCATGCAATTCTTGGGCTACCTTGGAGAGCTGGAACTAGCCGGAGGCTCTCTTTCAATCGGCTTTGCAAACATAACCGGCTATTCAGTCATTTCCGGTCTGGCAATGGGAATGGAACCCGTGTGCAGTCAGGCTTTTGGAGCAAAACGGCGGATTCTTCTTGGCCACTCTCTTCAAAGAACAATTCTAATCCTTCTCTGCGCCTCTGTGCCCATCGGATTGCTGTGGTTAAACATTGGACCGATTCTGCTTTATTGTGGGCAAGACGAGAGCATAACCAGGATGGCAGGCAAGTACATTCTCTACTCTCTGCCTGATCTCATAGCGCAGTCATTTCTTCACCCTCTAAGGATTTTCCTTCGAACTCAGAGCTCCACCCTTCCGCTCACTGTCTCAGCAGGCTTGGCTCTTCTCCTTCACGTTCCCATCAATTTTCTTTTAGTTGTGTATTTCAGACTATCAATCCGGGGTGTCGCCCTGGCTGCCGTATGGACCAACTTCAACATTGTGATATGCTTGGCATCATACATATGGTTGTCGGGACTTTACAGAGATACTCTGCCGGGCTTGTCGAGAGAATGCCTAAAAGGGTGGACGTCATTTCTGAGTCTGGCAATCCCCAGCTGTGCATCAGTCTGCTTAGAGTGGTGGTGGTACGAATTAATGGTTCTTCTCTGTGGACTATTGCTGGACCCCAGAACAACCGTAGCTTCAATGGGAATTCTAATCCAGACAACGGCTCTGCTTTACATATTTCCATCGTCTCTGAGCATGGGAGTTTCTACGAGAGTGGGAAACGAGCTCGGTGCAAACAGGCCGGCCAAGGCGTGCAGAGCCATGAAAGTGGCAATTGGAAGCGCGGCTGTTTTGAGCTTCATAGCCATGAGTTTTACAGTAACAATACGTCACGTATGGGGTAGAATGTTCACCAAAGATGAGCAAATTCTCTCACTGGTTTCGTCGGCACTGCCTATAGTTGGCCTCTGCGAGCTGGCTAATTGGCCCCAAACCACCGGGTGCGGGGTCCTCCGAGGCAGTGCTCGCCCGACCATGGGTGCAAATATAAATCTGGGTTCTTTCTATTTGATCGGAACACCCGTTGCATTGGTTTTGAGTTTCATATACAAATTTGAATTTGTGGGTTTATGGCTTGGCATGCTGGCGGCACAAGTTTCGTGCCTTATCCTCATGATGTTTGTGATGCTACGGACCGACTGGAGCATGCAGGTTGAGAGAGCCAGGAAGCTCACCGCCGACATTTCACCAGAGAAGCCACAGATACATCATATGTGCAATGAAGCGAACGAACACTGTGTTTGCAAAAATTTATACATCCCATGTGAACAGACAGACGCACAGCCTCTACTAACTGTTGTTATCGCTTAATTTGTGTCTAATCCCCTTACTCTAACCAAGGCAATTGCTTCGAGATTTAGGACAGTGGGGAATCATTAACTACTTAACTGGAATTAAATGGAGCTGTATTGCCTCTAAAATAAATTCTTGGATTCATGTTCGCGCCTTGTTGGTCGTGATTAAATTGGATATACCTCTGTAATGACGTCAGTGAAAGCATGTTTTCCAATCTACGCAAGGTAGGCCTGGGCTTAGCCAGTATGTAGCCTGTTGTAGAGAATTTAATAGATATTGCAGGCCAGAGGTTTTACCTGGTCGAATTTTTATTAGTTGTCAATTTTATGCATGACAATATATTTAAGAAGCAGGATTCTCTGTCAACTTTAACTAATGCTGTTATTGCACATCTAGGATTTTATAGTGTTTTTTTTTCAAAATTTAATACTGAATCAAAGCAGATTATAAAGAATGAGAAATAATATATTGTCTGATTATGAGTACAAAGCAGCTATTAGATGGCTGAACATTCATTCATATATTGAACAATTTTACATTGACAGATATTGTTATCAAACTGAAATTCTAACACCTGTTCTTTAATTTGCTGAAGCTGATCCATGACTTTCTATTCTTCTTACACAAAATGTGAGAGGTGTCTCATAAAAGTTTTGTAGTTAAATATCTAATAATCATTTAACTTTCAGAATATATTTTATGAATAAGATTCTTATTATTTTTAAAAGTTAAAAAGATAATATACTGTCATTGAAAGGTGGGTGCTGAAAAGAGGTGATTGCAGAATTTTAGTGTGATCAAATCTAAAATAAAATGATGAAAATAGTGTAATTTGAATTAAGCTTGAATATTATTAAATATTTAATTAATTAATTTATTTTTGTGAAAAAATTATATTTTGTTAGATATTTTGTCATATAAAATAAGTTGTTTTTTATTTTAATCTTTATTTAAGAATGTATAAATTTGATAGTACATTGTTCTTCATATCTTATTATTTGGATATTAACTAATAAATTATTTATATTTATTAAATCTAATTTTCTACCTGTCAATTTTTTGATCTTTCATTTGTCTTTTTACATCTTAGAATCTTGAACCACGCATGACCCTTCTCTCACTTCTTTCTTCTACTTGCTTGTATAGTCTTCATCTATAACTTTATGTCTATTTTGTTTCTTTGGGCTCTCTTTATCCTAATGATGGATCATGTAGTGTGATCTAAAATATCGATTCAAATTTTTTAACATAATTTAATCCACAAACATATCTCTCTATTAAATCTCGATTGTTAAAATTACATTGATTTTGTTTTAATCACATTTATAATAAATTAGAATGTTTTGCAAAATCTCTTGTTTATTTATATGATTTTAAAACTAGTATCTTAATTTTAAGAGTTATGTTGAAGATAGAACAAAGTTTCTAAGATTTAAAATATATAATAAATTTTAAATACTTTATTAGAATTCAATTCTAATATCAATATGTTCAATATTAATTATTATTTGATAATATCTTTCAAATAAAAGATAATATTTAATCTATACATCAATCTTTTCATAGCTATTATACTAAATATTAGAGAAACCGATCTACCACTATATTATATTATAGAACATCTTAATAAATAATAGAATTTAGCTTTTTAATAGATTATATTGTTGAATATCTCTAAAAATGATATGATGATTAATTAAAATTGAATTATGTTATATTGTCTTATGTTTTATAGAATAACGATTCACAATAATTCGTATTTCACAATCATGAATAATAAAATGCCAACACATTAAACGCCGTTAATAAAAAGTGGGTAATAATTTGCTGGGTGTGAAGACGGCAATAAATGATTCGCGTTGGTCTGCTAACGTGGGACAGGGGCATCGTTGAAATTGGACTTTCATTTAAATTTTACTTTTAAATTTCTTCAGTAAGAGCTTTAAATTTTTTATGGAGTGGTGGATATTTTGGACCATTTTTTTTATGGTAGAATATTTGAATTTAATCAAGTGTCCTGTGATACGACGAATTTATTAGACGAAATTGTAGATTCGTATACTTTAAGATAAACATATATATATATGATTGATTGTTTAGTAAGTTTTCAAAGGATAGAACATAATTTCTTATCATATTTATAAATTATAATGAAATTATAATAAACTTTTGAAAACTAAAATAAAAATTAATTTTGTGGGTTAAAATATATTTAAAATTAATACGGATAAAAAGATGTTAAAAGATATGTTTAAATTAAATTTATAATGATTTAGATAAATGCATTAATGTTTGTTTTCCTTAAATATATGAATATTAAACGTACATATATTATGTAAAATATAATATATAAATAGACGAAAAACATATAAAATTATATTCTTTAAAAAGAGCTATATGGACACATTAATTTTTCTTTTCCTCTAAGAAATATATTATTTTATCTAGGTTACTATTTTTTGATAATATATTTTATTTTTAATTTTTAATTTTATTTCTGGAAAGTCACTATTCAATGTTTTGTTTTTCGTTTACTTCATAGCGATTGCACAAATATGCAATTTTCAAACACTTTATTTTTTTCTTTTCTCTAAAATGTGTAGGGTGTCAACTGTCTTTTTAGATGTAGAGGAAATTCCTACCAATAAATTCTTCTTCTATTTTCTCTTTTTGTCCATATTAGTATCCTTATTTACAACTATTTTATTGATACCATGGGAGTTCTAGAAGCTCAACCTTGAGAAAGACTAAGACCCATTCTTGATCTAGCTACTAGCCTTCTTTAATTCCTCAAAAGTAGACATTGAATAATCTACCAACCTTTTTTGTTTAACTTTTTTAATATGAACAACTGAGTCTATGGGGTTGGTTAGTTGCTTAAGATGGCTAACATTGAAAATAATTAAACCCTAGTGTAGGGGACAATTAGAAGGCCTATTTTATAATCCTTCATTGATAGGTCCATAGAAAACGAGTAAGGAAAGGAATCATGCCTATCCATGATAAAATTATTTAGGAGGACAAAATGATAGTAGCAAATAGACTTAAATTGATCTTCAAGAATGCTAAACCTCAAGGCACATGACAATTTCATTCTATGGTGGTTTGAGGGTGCATCTAACATATACCATACGCAGCTTATCAAACTCTTTTTCTTTGTTTAAGAAGGTCACCATAGCCTCTTCTCTCATTTTCCTATATTTGAGTACTTTAACTCCCTTCAATAAGAGACCAATAGCCTTGATCACCAGTTCTTTAGAAAATATAAATTTCAAACCCTTAGTAATCAACTTTCTATTATCCTAACTCTTGAAAAATTCCACCATTAGAATTGTGTCATGATCTTACAACTATTTCATGAAGATACTAAATCTCCCTTCTAAAAATCACCCAAACCACTGCATCATTCTTCCACTTCCCATGGCTAACAAGTTCAAACCTATTCATATCACCACCCAAGATAGAAATATGTATCTCTTTATTGAACAAACCAACCACACCATCTTAGTGGTTCCTTTAGAATACCTTTCCAAATTAGTAGCAATAAAAAAATGAGTATAATCCTTTCAATATTTAGGTTTTATATCACCAAGACCTCTCATCATTGTGATGATATTCCACCTAAAGTTAACATTTACCTTCAAGATTTTATGGTACAGCCATCCACCCCTTCATGATTTTTTTAATTTAAATAATAAATGATATTATTTATGAACAAAAAATTAATATCCTTTGGAAAGGAGTTCCTCAACAAAAGTATTTTTTTGTGCCTTGTCACAGTCCAATTTGCTAAGAAGTTGACCGCACCATTAGCCTTTCTAAACACATGTTTGGTAAATATACCAAGTTAATCTTATTTTATAATGTCTAGTGAATAATTTATTATGCTCTAAATAGTCTCTAAATAGTCCAACTAGGGCTCTTCTTAAGATGGCAATTTATAAAATCTTAACCAATCCCATTTTATAATTAATTTTTGCACTTCTAGTTGATGTTTCATCTTAAGGGTGCTAGGCTACTATCACATTTACATAATGATTAGTTTGAGTCTTAAAGTTTATGACATAAAAGGAAATAAACTTAGACTTTGTATCTCTTAAAACCCGACCTCCACTCTTCGGCCTTATATTACCTTTAGCCACTTCATTGAAGTTAAGCTTATACTATTTTGAACTAGGAGGAGACCATGATATATTCTATCTTTGGGTCCCTTTTCCTTTGAATAATGAAGAAATATGAAAATCAAGTTTCCAATCTTTTTCTATGTCAAGTTCCAATTTAGAGACCAATACATTGGATGATGAAGTCATCTTATATCTTATGACATCTAAAGAAATTATTTAATGATAGACAAAATTTTGAAGAAGACTCATTTTGGAGCCAACTTCAAGTTCTTGAAAACACAATTGCCTTATTCTTTCAAAAGGCACCTCTCAACATGACAACTTACTAGGCCCAACAAAACTACTCAGTTTGGTTTATTTTAAAGAAGGTTTCCATTAAGAACCAAAAGGTGTCAAAAGAAAGGGAAGGTTTCCATTAAGAACCAAAAGGTGTCAAAAGAAAGGGCCCAATCAAGGTGCAAAAAGGGAGGGATTAAGCCCAAACATCCCAACATCCCAACAGAAGAAACCCAATAACAAATGAGCATTAAACTCTTCCACATTCTTGGAGAAGCAACATCAATTTGGGAAAGCAGAGTCTCTCTTTAGGACTTCATTCTAGAACAAGCAACGGTTGCCAAAGAACGAATAAAAAGGGGGAGAGGCACTATAGATTTGTTACCTTGGCACTAGTTTGAGTAGTACAATAGTAAGCTCATTATTGGAACGAAGAACAGAAATCAGCAAAGGTTATATGATTTGGCAATTAACATTTTTTTTTCCGGCATCTAAAAACATATTCTATTTTCTGTATGGACACCATGTACAGCAATGAATGGGTCCCGAATTTCATCAGCCTTGCACAGAGTAGTAATAAATTATTTCTTGACCATTTCAGATCATCGTAGTAGTGATGTCTGCTCATCTGGATATGGTATTAAGTTTGACTTATTTAGATATTATTTTGTTGACCACTGAAATTGAATACAAATATATTCTTGTGGCTCGTAATACAAATAACTTTACCTAAAAGTAAGTGTTACTAGCTGTTGCAATATATTAAAATTAGAACTGACAATAGTTAATTTTAAATATTAATAGATACTGATTATTATGATTCCATGGTTATAATAAAATAATTTGTTTTTTTATTTAACCAAAGTTTTATAATTTAATTTTCTTATAAATTTTTGGATAAAATAAGCTTAGGTTGTAAATGTAATCATTTATGTAAGTTTTCAGGTTTTCAGTTATAATAATTGATAAATTATTCAAATTTATATTGAATATTATCAAAAATAGCAATTAAGTATTGGTTTAGTTATCCATAATAATATTGAAGCATAACTAAGATTATTGATTATAAATTTGACTAATTTGATGATAAATTATTCAAATTTATATTGAATATTATCAAAAATAGCAATTAAGTATTGGTTTAGTTATCCATAATAATATTTAAGCATAAATAAGATTATTGATTATAAATTTGACTAATTTGATTATTATTATAACTATAATCTTAAAAAATTATATGCATATGCATGCTTATATATATAATAATGAAAATTATTGACATGATATAAAAATTTATATCAATTTTAAAATTAAAATTCAATTAATAATAAATTTAGTAATCAAGTAGATTTTAATAGTCTTCAAACATGTAGTGTCGCAGTTAAAACACTTTGTTGGTGAAGCGGCCACCAAGGTTCAAGCCCCTCCTGGGCCATTGTGCTCGTAGGCCTTGTGTCTTCGTTGGGTCGTTGTGCTTGCGGGTTTGAACAAGTGAAGTGTGGGATGAGATCCCTTGATTTTGACCTCACCAGTTCATAGCTCTGGATCAAAAGCATTTCACGTGGAGCTAGAGGGCGTGTCATACCAGCGTCGTCGGTCACATTAAAAAGTTTGCCAGCCATTTACAAAAAAGAAAAAGTAGATATTAATGATTATAGTAATATCTATATGATCATGCGATTTCTCACGAATTACATCACCATGTCATTGATATTAAATATTTGTGATACTTGATACATTTATTTATTATTTAATAAATTGTACTATGAAAAAAGTCACTTTTAATAATTTATTGATCTATGCGGAGGATATAATAAGAATACAATGTTTGATCGAATAGTTTGAGGTAATCAATATTTTTCTCATTTGTCTTTTAGAAAATACTCATTTTATTTGTAAACAATAAGAAAGTAAAATAGATTAAAGTGGGGAAGCTATTGAGAGCTCTACTAGGGTTTGGTTTTTTCTGCCTACTGATTGTTTGCATCTGTCATGTGACATACCACACTCAATGTGAGATTTATTATTTTTAAAAGGTCATGGTCAACTTCACTTCGGCAGTTGATGTTGGTGTTGATGCATTAGTGACTGGCATGAATGGCTCCTCCGAATAAGCATCCTCAAAAATTTGTTCCAAATTTTTTTCATGAGGTAAGCTCTTTGATAGTCCCTTAGATGTTGTTTTGTCTATCCAAAATTTTGATTCTACATGTCAATGGCTTGAGAAATATATGCTTATTGGGTATTTTTTTGGAAGGGTCCCTCTTGAAAGCATGCTCTGAGATTATGTTTCCAAGGCTTCTTCCCCTCATTGGATCTTCTTTGTTGGAATCCAAAACCTCACTAAAGGATTTTTTCTCTTTCATTTTGCCAAGATTAATCATGTTCAGCTCATTTTTCAAAATGGTCCTTGGTATGTTCAGTCTTCCCTACTTATTTTCTATTCCTAGTCTCGTGATTTATTTGTCTCTAATGACAAGAAGCTTCGGGTCCCAATCTGGGTTGAGTTTCCAAGTCTCCCTCTGTCTTCTTGGCATTTCCTCTCCTCTTTTGTTATGTCCATTAGGAAGGTTTTTTGTGTTGAACCAGACTAATTTTATCATGCACATCCCCAAAAATGGTGTGCATGGAGGTTGATTTATCTCATGAATCAAAAGAGACTATTGATATTTAGATTGGAGGGCTTCGCCACTCTCAACGAGTTCTCAATCTGAATCTACCCAACACTTTTTTTTGTTGTCAAACAACATAACACAATATTAAGGATTGTCCTTTGGCTCCTTTGAAGGCTCTATTAGAATCATGGGAACACTGAGACACAGGGGTGAATTAGTGCACCAAAATTGACTTCAATAACCTAATCATACAACAATATTATGCAAATGAAGTAAAGTAAATGTAGAAACATAAAGCCAAGATTATCAACACCATAACACCAAGATTTTTACGTGGAAACTCTGTTAAGAACCCGGAGGAAGGCTCACTGCCTTACAATTTATTACAAATAAGAACAAGAATTTTTGAACTAAATAGTAGCATCTACAAATCCCAGAAAAGCAGTTCCGGTTAAGCACAAAAGGTCTTTTGCCACTGTTTTGTCTCTCTGCTATGTTTTGCTCTACTCTGTCACATACCAGAGCACAGATCTCTCAAGCGCGCATGTGAAATCATGCACATTCTCTCATACATACTTTATACACCACCAACAACAACCCAAATGATCATATCAATCGGACTAATATAACTGCACCATCAAATTAGATCAATTCCATGTCAGCCTAAAAATCGCATAATACACAACATGAAACGTGTGATCGAAGTCAGCTTAAATTGATCCAAAAACAGTTAATCAGATCAAAATAGGATGTCCACATGCTTCCCATATGTCAGCTCATCAACCTCAAGCATGCAAACAACCATCAAAATTACTTTGGACGATCCACACAACAAATCTTTACACGCTACTACACCAAAACACTGTTGTACTGGAAAAAAGGTTACCAGATCTTTAAACCAACACCAAACTTAACACCGAAGGCCACAAACCTGGAATTAGGTGAATTGCATATCCACAACACATCTCCCAGATCGACAAAGAAAAATACTTAACCAAAATAATGCGCTGACCACAAAAATGTACACTCTAACGGTTACATTGTACTTCTTACCGGACCTTACTGAACCTCAATCAAACTTCTGGAATGAAGGAATCACAAATTGTGGATTGGATATTTGACTCACTAGATGCTAGTTGCCATCAATGACAACAAATAATCATCAATGCAACATCTCATGCCAACAATCTCTCCCTTTGGCATTGATGGCAACACTTAGTGAAAAATGACTATGTCAGTATCAAAACCAAAATCAAACTTTCGAACTCAAAAGAATCAAGGAATCAAGAATCTCCCCCTAAGATCAATATTTTTCACTCATCTATTCTCCCCCTTTGACATCAATGACAAAGGTAGAGCTCCAAAAAGAAAAAATGTTATTTACACATGTGCACACACAGTCCTTATATACTTATAATAATTTGAAGGTATCAACATAAGATTTCTTCAATGAGTCCAAGTGATTTTCCCAACCTTTCTGTAGATTCTCCAATACAGTTATGAACCCACTAAGCAAGTAAGCTTGTGCCTTCGTTGTCTTTACATCATTCGGATCACCACTAGCCAGAGCATCTTGGGCATCTTTGAAAGCACTCTGTATAATTTCCAACTTAGGAGTAATAAGACTCCTAAGGGTAAGTGTACTAATATGGTGAACAAAAAGGGGGGTATAAGTGGCCACTTTTTTTTTTTTTTTTTTTTTTTCTGAAAACAAGTAAACCTGAACTTCAAAGAGACATTTGAAGGTTGTGCTCTAAAAAGTAGGAGTTAAGAAAAGAATAATAATTGTAATGCTCTGAATATAGTTTCTAAACTACTAAATTTTTTTAAAATTGGATAAGATTAAGAGGGTCAAACCTCTCGCGTACGAAAAACTATTCCTGATTTTTCAAAAACATATAACATAGCTGTTTTTGTGTGTTGCACAAAATATATAGTTCGATTTACTATTTTATAAAACCCTTTGGTAGGATGATAGGTAAGAGTGAGATCTAGAAGTTGTGTATTTTTTTGTAATTTTCCATTGAGTATTTGTTTTTTATGATTATTTGAAGTGACCGCATCCTGAAAATTTGGTACTTGTTCGTGTGCTGAGCATAACTTGCATCAAAATAATTGAAAACGTAAACTTATTTTTTTTAAAGTGTATAGAATATATTGTAGAGAAATAATATGTAATTTATTTTGAATTTGGTCAAGTATACCAAAAGTTATTAAAAAAATGGTAGACATGTCTGTGAGGACTATCAAGGCACTGGTAAAGAAAATTAAAGTCTACTATGCTAATGTTGTCCAGAAATAGAAAAATTTATATGGTCTAAAAACTGAGAAGACGTGTGAGATTATGGTGGTAATTTTAGAGATACCCACTTGATCATTTGTAAACCTAATGACAACAAAGTTGATAAATCATGTTGGAAGATGAAAAAACATGTAAAGGGACAAAAATGGGGGGAAAGTGGGCTTGTAAGCCTTAGGGTCATTTTCTAACCCTCTTACCAAGCCAAAACCCACACGGGTTTTGGAAAACAAAAAGTATTATTCACATTTCTTCATGACCTACATGGGTTTTGAAAAACAAAAAGTACTATTCATAGCTCTACATAACCCGTACATTCACAGTTCTTCATAACCCGCACCGATTTAAAAAAAAAAAAGTATTATTCACAGTTCTACATAGCCCGTATGGGTTATGTAGAACTAAAACCATTATTTTGTGTTTCACAAAACCTGTACGGGTAATGAAGACATAATAATGTATGCTTGTAAACTTAGCATTTACAACACATATGTACAGACATACATATATAATATGTGTTTATGTATGACTAAACACTTAGTGAAAAATGACTAAGTGTCGATATCAAAACCAAAATCAAACTTTTGGACTCAAAAGAATCAAGGAATCAAGAATCTCCCCCTAATCAACATTTTTCACTCATCTATTCTCCCCCTTTGACATCAATGACAAAGGTAGAGTTTCGTAAAGCAAAAATGATATTTACACATGTGCACACACAGTCCTTATATATTTACAATAATTTGAAGGTATCAACATAAGAGTTCTTCAATGAGTCCAAGTGATTGTCCCAACCTTTCTACAAATTCTCTAATACAGTTATGAACGCACTTTAAGCAAGTAAGCTTGTGCCTCTGTTGTCTTTGCATCATTCAGATCACCATTAGCCAGAGCATCTTGGGAATCTTTGAAAGCACTCTGCATAATATCCAACTTACAACTTAGGAGTAATAAGACTCCTAACTTCACTAAATCTCCCAATTATTTTCTCCTAGTCATGGTTTAGGCTCCTGATTTTCTCAAGTAGAGATGTTACCTGATTCTCATGTCTACTCAATGATGTTGTCAAGGAGTCAACTGATTGAGATAGTCGTTCAAGCTAATTCTCATGCACCTTAGACTTCTGCTTAATATCTGCAGTGAACTTGTTTAAAGATAGGTCCATGATTTGTATAAGTTTCCACCTACAGACAGTGCATCTTGCATGCTTTTCACACATTCTCCTAATGTGGTTTTATCTTTGACAATCAATCTTTTCATATTTCAAAACCTTTTTGCATTAAATTCATTTAGGACTTTTTCTTGAGAAGACCTTTCAAAAGACTCAAAATTTTTATCAACCGAATTAATCAAACTCTTTAACTGCTCGAATGGAGTACCTAATATATCTTGTGGAAATGAGGGCATCAATTTATCAAGAACACCAGTTGCCAAGTTTAGCAACATATTATCCTTAGCATGGAACTTCAAAAGATCTTCACTAGCTTTGTCTTATGCAAATGATGCAAGTTGCAGCTTTTGAATTGGGGACAAGGAATCTAGGTTGATAGGACCTTGAATGAATTTTGGATCATCAATGATTGTCTTTCCCTTTACTTCCTCTATAGAGTCAATTACTTTAGTATTGATTTCAACCTTGACATCCACTTTTTCTTTTTCTGTATTCTTTTTCAGAACCGGAGGTTCAACTGCAATAGTCAGAAGATTCTCAACCTTTTCCTTTCCTTCCTCGGCTTTCCCTATGTCCTCTATTCCAACTTCTTGCACAATAACTTTTGCATGCTCAGAAGTGTCATCTATTGTCTTCTCGGCTTCCAGATTGACTTGAGATGTCATGTTTTGTTCTTCTGGATGATGTTCTTCCTGCCCTTTAGCCTTATTTACCTCATACCAATTGTCTAACAAAACTTTTGTCAAAATATTTTCAATCTCCTTAGCAACTTCATTAATCTTCCCTAACATGATTTTGTTTACCTTATGTTTGGTTCTGAACTCATTCTTTGTTAGTTTCAATAATTTGTCTACCTCCTTTGTAGTAATGACTGAACATAAGTTAACCAGCACATATTCCTTTAGTCTTTTATCTTCCTTTCTAGTTGTCTATCTTCTGGCATCGAAGATGTCATACAATCTTTTGGGTATGATAGACATTAGTTCAATCAATTCTTTACTATACACATTAAGATATTCTGCAGTAGCCTCTTCTAGTGTTCTCTTACCAAAGTCATCAAAATTATCATATCACTTAGATAGTGGTTTCTATGAGATTTTGCCAAGATCAAGAGCTCACTGAAATGTACAAATAGAGAGACAAAATATAGGACAAGAATAAACTGTATTCCCATCAATAGATAAAAAATATTGTTACATACAATGTAGATGAGCCTGTATAAATAGACAAGGCAATATGGATATGTGAGCACACAAACATGACATGTGGCTCAATAAGAAACACTGGTAGGTAGGAAAAACAATAAAATATTCCACATGAGGTGGATCACCCACTGAAGGTGGAATTATCACTCCACAATAAGTGGATATGATAGAGTAGTAACAAGATCAACACCATAAAAGGTGGAAATTCTCCTACACACACTATCCCAATGTGGCACAAACACCCAAGTGTCTCATACCCAAACTACTATGAAATGCATTTCCTAAGTAAATTTAAGTAAGGTGTAATAATATCCATGATGAATAATTATTTACGCCTGTGAGAATTTGCCAAGATCTAGAGGCAATGTAAAGCACAAATAAGAGAGACAAAATAGATGATAGGAATAAATTGTATTCTATCAAGATGAAAATACTGATCAACTGGATCATTACAAGATATTGTTGGTGTGTCCGTACCAACAATGTAGATGATCCTGCTTATATAGGCAAGGCTATATGGATATGTGAGCACACAAACATGACATGTGGCTCAATAAGAAACAAGGGTCAGTAGGAAATAGGTGTGGGTAGGTAGGAGAAACAATAAAATATTCCACATGAGGTGGAATGTAACAACAAGATAAGATCAACACCATAAAAGGTGGAAATTCTCCTACACACACTATCCCAATGTGGCACAAACACCCAAGTGTCTCATACCCAAACTACTATTAAATGAATGTACCTAAGTAAACTTAAGTATAGTGTAATAATATCCATGATGAATAATTATTTACACCAACACCCCCCCTTAAGTGCAACTTAGGGAAATGCACTTAAGTCTACATGCAACTAAGAAATGCAAGATGGGTCCCGACTATGAGGCCATGTTAGGTACCCTTGTACAAATGCAAATGCATGCAAACTAATGCAATTAAATCTCTTACAAAGTGGGGAAAAGAGAGAAAAACCCAATGGGAAAAAACCCTCCCCCAAAAGAGAGATGATGAAAGAACACAATGCTCTCAATGATGAAAAGAAGAGACCATGAAGCCCCCCTCAATGTCAAATCTCCTACAAAGATGGTCCAATGATGATGACCAAAATACCTCCCCATAAGGAAGAAAGAGAGCCAATGCTGCACCAATAATGTCAAAGTGTGACAAAACCTGGTACCAAGTCGATGACGATGAATCACTCACTGCAACAAAATGAAGATTGAGCATGGAGACAACCTTCTTTGAGCATCATCTGGATACTCGTAAATGGCAGAAATACTAATACAATCCAAGTCTCATGGGAGCCATGCACAAATGTTTACAATCTAAGTCTCAATTGGAGCCATGCACCAAGTCTCACAAGATATTCCTAATCTACGTGTACAAGAAGATTACATCAAATAGTCAACAATGACAAGATACAAAGAGGTGTGGCATTTTATGATAGTGTGAGTACAACATTGCTCATGCAAGAGAATACATCATGATAAAATATTCAAATGTGGAAACATTAAAATGATGCCACCAACAAAGAAGCCCTGTAGGATACTGCAGATGAAGATGCCGCTGAATGGAATTTCACCAAGAGATATAAATGAACAACTGACCCCCCATAAAATGATCATGTTGGCACTTGCAAATAATGGCAAAGTGGACTTCTGATTTCAATGATTACAACTTCTCAAAATGATATATAAGATATTTCAACAAATACTGCTAGTGATCTAAACTGAGATCCAAGCAAAATACAAGTACCAAATAGGCCAAAAAATGACCACCAAATACTGAAAGTACAATTTCTACTCACAATCATTTCAAACTAATGGCATATTATGAAAGTAGACAAAAAATTATGCACTCTAAAAAAAAAAGGGCACCTGAAAAGGAGTCCATATGAGCCCAAACGAAGCCTCCAAAGTTGTAAAAATCGGGATTTCATGATTTCCGAAAAACTTGTATCCGAAAAACAGAAATTATACCCCAAAACAAAAATAATTGCTCGAAACAAGGAGTCCGGATGAGTGAGATATCACTATTTGAAAATTGTCTACAAAATTATAATTTCTAGAAAATTTCCGCCGCAGCTTCAAACTTCAAATGCCTCTAGATTTGGCCTCTGAAGTCCGATTTAGATGAAACAAAAGGAAAAACTGACTTACTTGGACCTCCTCAATCCAATGGTGACCTCATATTTGACCCATCACGCTTCAATAATAACTTGCAACAAAAAGCTCCAAAATAAACAACCCCAAATAGCATCAAATTTCTCTCAATTGGCAAACCAATGACACTCTAATGGCTTTGATACCATGTGAGAATTTGCCAAGATCTAGAGGCAATGGAAAGAAAAAATAAGAGAGACAAAATATATGATAGGAATAAACTGTATTCTATCAAGATGAAAATACTGATCAATTGGATCATTACAAGATATTGTCATTGTGTTCGTACAAACAATGTAGATGAGCCTGCTTATATAGGAAAGGCTATATGGATATGTGAGCACACAAACATGACATGTGGCTCAATAAGAAACAAGGGTAGGTAGGAAATAGGTGTGGGTAGGTAGGAGAAACAATAAAATATTCCACATGAGGTGGAATGTAACAACAAGATAATATCAACACCATAAAAGGTGGAGATTCTCCTACACACACTATCCCAATGTGGCACAAACACCCAAGTGTCTCATACCCAAACTACTATTAAATGCATGTACCTAAGTAAACTTAAGTATAGTGTAATAATATCCATGATGAATAATTATTTACACCAACAACACCAACAATTTCAAATTGTTGTTCTTAACAACTTCATTTACAATATTCTCTAATGTCATAGGAGGAACAATAGTAAATTTTTCTTGCTTCAAAGCTTCATCACACTCAGATACTTTAGGTTTCATACCAGATCTTGTTTTATTGGTAGGCTTCTCCTTTGAGATCTTGGTAACTTTAGGAGTTTTGAGCCTTCACTTCCTTCACAGTTTCATCATATTTAGTTTCTTCTTCATCCATAGCCACAAATTTGTTTGTCTTCCTCTTATTCTCCCCACCAGATGGCGTAATTGAATATTTAGGTTGGCTTGTTGACTTTGCAGGACCATAGGAGGGAGATATGCTTCTCATTTGCCTTGCCTCAGGCTTAGATACTTCTGGTTTTCCTTCCTTCTTCACAGACTGCTCCTCAGAGAGAATATTTTCTTATCTATATTTTCAGATAGATTCCTTAGTTATTCCCATATTCTCTGCAAAAGATTCTACCTCTTTCTGAACCTTCTTCTGAATTACTAGTTTCTTGAACTATTGATGAAGTTTTAAAATTTTGTCCTTGTATGTTATGAATCTTTCCTCATTAGGGTCCACCACTTTTCTCAATATATGTTGTACATACAGTTCCAGAATGTGCTCTTTGATCTCATAGCCCATGGGCATGATCCATACAGTTCGAGGCTCTATAGCTTCCATTAAACACTGATCACTATATACCATGAAGCAAATAGTATCTTGATATTTTTTTATAATAAACATAGGTATCCTTTCCCTATCATGCATTTCCTTCTAAAAGTTCTTGAAATAACCCCATAAATTCTTTCTTCAGACCTTAGAATCACCGACATTGTACAAATGTTCCCAAATTTGAACTCCTATAGGTCTGTCAAATGCCCATTCCATCGGTCCATGAACACCTGGAACCTCCTTCAAAACCTAGAAAAATAGGCATAGAAGTAGTGTTCCAAATTTGAAAGGATGTTTCTTATTTTCTTTGATCTTCTTAATATTCTTGATAAGCTCACTCCAGAGCAATTCATAGAGATCATATTTCTTGTTCTCTCTCATCATCTCATATGGAGTATAAATGGTAGTATTGAAAACAAAATTTTCTCTGCTAGAAAAATAAATTTTGCACCCAATGACCATTGATGTAAATCTAATATCATGTTCCAGAATGTCATTGATTGTCATCGCCCATTTGTCAAATTTAGATCCAGTTGCATTGATCACAATTTCATTCTTCACTACTTTTAGGGATGGCAGTTTTTCGATTGTCCAGTTATGGCCCAAATGACTGACTTGGTAATTTTGCAGGGCTTATCCAACCAGAAAAATTCATCATGAACTCGACTCAAGATATACCGGATCCATTCATGTTCATAAAACATTGAAAATTTGACGAACTGCGCAAAACCCTTGCTCTCCAAATCTTGAAATTCCAATTTTAGTACTGAAATCTTGTATGCTAGCTGAATGTTGTAAAGATTTATCATTTATGTGCTACCCAATTCCTCAATGGGGTAGTGCATATATACCCTAATATCTTCAATATGTAGCACTTCATAGGACACAAATGAAAATGTGCTCTCAGGATCATCTTCCACTGAAATGAATGGATGATTCTTAAAATTTGGACGTGCACACTCAATGATTTCCATAACCAAAGGAGTTGCAGTGCCAGATGCAACCATCTTATTGAATTCAAACTTCAAACTTCAACCAAAAAAGGGTTTCACTGTTAAATACCTTTCAACCGGACTCAAGATCTCACACCAAATCTAGATATCACTTCAGAATCTCTGTAAGTTCTCCTTTATTGTGATGTTCTGCTCTCTGGTTTGAATGCAAGGTGAGAAATGATCATTAACTCACATTTTATCCTTAGCAAACCTAAATTTTTACTGCAATAAATGCTCTTAACCTGAATACTTCTAGATACCCTTCATTTCACAAAGATCTTTTGCGGACCTACAAATTCTTCTAGAAATCTATCATGGATACCAACAATCATCATATATATCTTTGTAACCTGCCGAAGTCAAGCACAGATCTCAGATAGGGGGTTTGAAATATTTTTATGAAAGCTTCCCCAAAGGCTGGATGCCTTAGCTTAGTTATCGGATGAGGTTCCAACATCGAAATCAGGTATGGACCCATCTCCTAGCTCAGAGTCACTCTTCTTGACCCATTTATTCTTGTACTTCTCTCTGATTTCTTCAACTTTTGCCTTGCCCTTCTGAAGAATTCTTCAAATTTTTGCTTCTACAGTATTTTGCAATGTGACCAGTTTTGTTACAAGCATAACAAGTAATATTGTTTCTCTGATAAGGCCTTAAATTATATTGATTTCCCTTTGATCTGCATTGATTAGCAATATGTCCAAATCTTCCACAAGCATAGCATCTTATATTTCTCCTATTTACCATACTTTTGCAGTCAACTAACTTATGACCATATTTATTGCAATTGAAACATTGACTTGTGAATGATGAATTATTCTGATTTGTTCTATTTCTGCATTGACTTGACATATGACCAAATTTATTGCAAACAAATCATTTACCATTGAATTTATAAGCATTAGGTTGTCTTACCAGAGGCCTCTTGTTCTTCTGCTCTTTTCTTTGACTAGATCTGAAGCTTTCTCCCTTTTCAAATCCAACTCCTCCCATATCACCTTTATTCTTCTAACTTTGTAGCATTTCATCCATATTGGCTAAGCTAGCATTGAATTTTTCTTTGCACTCATTAGTAGTTGTAAGTTCATCTCTCAGAATTATGATTTGTCTTTCAAGATCTTTCTCTTTATTTTTGGATTGCATCAATTCAAGCTTCAACAAGTCATTTTCATGATTTAGTTTGTAGCACTCATAAGATCTATCCTTTAGTGACTGAGTCAATCTTTCCAAATTCTTCTTCTAGTTTTCAATCTCTTTTGTCAATTTCATCACAATGGCTTCCATCTCATTCTTCTAAATTACATTAACTCTTGCAAGTCTATCACATTCTTCTGTCTTTTCTTTCAAGGCTTCTTCATCAATGCATTGACTTTCTTTCTCCTGAAGATGATCAATAAGCTCTTTTCTCTTCTCCTTGGATTTATTCAGTTGCTCCTTCAATGCCTGAATAAAATTTTTAGCATCCTTGAGATTTTTCTTCAATTCTTGAACTTTTTCTTTGGACTGATAAATATTAGCAAGTGAAACAAGAAGTTGTTGTCTTAGACCATTGGAATCTATTCAGACACCTTCCCAGATCTCCATCAAGCTGGTAGGCTCCTTCCGAGGAACTTGGCTCTAATACTAATTGTTGGAATCAAGGGAACACTGAGAGGGGGGGGGGGGGGGGGGGGGTGCACGAATTAGTGTTCAACAAAATTGACTTCAATAATTTGATCATACAACCACATTATGTAAATGAAGAAATACAAAGCCAATATTTTTTTATTTTTTTTTTTTTGGGAAAAAAGGGGGTAAAGATTTATTCAGAAATCATAGAATTGCAAAGAAGAGGCCTCAGGCCCACCAAGACAACAACAAAAACTAAAAGGAACCACCAGCACCACCACTACAAATTCCAGTGACCACAAAAATAGATCCGACTGTCGGATTTCCAAAGATAATACCTTTTCGGAAAGCCCTCAGAAAGATGATGTGCCTCAAAGTAGGGTTGAAGGCTAGCTACTTTGGAATTAGACAAAAAATCAGGCTCATCCAAAGCCTCGAAGGGCCTCAAAAATGACAATAAAAATGAAACAAACATAAAAGGGAAATAGATCCTACACCACAGGGTGCTCTTGCAACATCCTGTCTTCCAGCATTAACTTGTCTAAAGTTTCCAGATAATCTTGAGGTATACCATCCCTTCCACTAAAATCCCAACCATCAACATGCTCTGAAGCCCACTTGGCCAAACAATCAGCCACTCTATTCCACTCCCTGGGAATATGACAAAAGGAGACAAATTCTAATGTGTTACACATTTGCAAAATCTGTCTAACCACAGAAGCTAATTGCTAACTTACATCATTCAAATTTTGTTTGTTCAACATGTCCACAACAATTTGAGAGTCTGACTCACAAATAATCTTCCTCCATCCTAAAGAATAGCCTCGCTCAACAGCAATCTTAATAGCTAGGGCATCCATAAGATTGTTGGAGTGCTGCCCTGTATAAATAGAGAAGAAAAAAAATGCACAACCATCCTCACCTCTACCTATACCTCCAATACCTGCATGTCCAGGATTCCCACGAGAAGAGCCATCAGTATTAATTTTTAAGATTCCCACAGGAGGGGGAATCCACCTTCCAACTCTACTTATCTGTTGCTTTGCATGATGAGATCTATTTCCAGCAGCACAGTCAATTTTAATGTTTTCCAATTGCAGATTCCTTACAATAGCATAATCACCCGGATCAACATTTACAGACAAATTGCATTTAGCCGAGATTGTCTCTTGAAGCCTATTAACTATCTTCTGCCATAGCTGAGAACTCCCTATATGTGAATCACAAAAGAGCCTCTGATTCCTTTCCAACCATAAATTCCAGATAATAAGAGCTGGCCCAATAGCCCAGGCCACTTGAAGAAAAGAGGTCTTTGTTGGGGGTTTGCCCAAGCTATCCCAAAATTCAATTAAGGAGGTAGCATAAAAACAAGCATGTTGCCAAGCCTCCCACCACTTGTGCCAAATATCCCTAGAGAAAGGGCATAGAAAAAACAAGTGGGAGCAGTCTTCCTCATTATGCAAACAAAGATAGCAGATAGATGGTCCTTGGAAGCCTCTCTTACAAAGATTCTCCCACGTGAGGCATTTCCTCTGAGCAACCAACCATATGAAGAAATTACATTTCGGCCAAGAAAAGCTATTCCATACCTTCTTCCACTAGGGAACACTCGTCAAGCCATGCAATTGCCTATCAAGCTAAGCATAACCTTCAGCAATAGAAAACTTGCCTTTTAGATTAGGACCCCAAGCCAGAATATCTCTCTCCTTGAGGGAACTACATAACCTACCCTCCAAGATATTAAACAACACTGCACGATCTTCATCTGAACCACCCAAGGGCCATTCAAGAGGATCTTTCCAACAAGTCATCTCAACCTATCCAATGCGCCTAACCATTTTGAAATTCTCCACCTTAACCCATCCAGCATCAGTGAAAATGTTGGAAAGAGGCTGAAGCTATGGATAACTAGACAAAATAGGAGGGTGACCATCCCAAGAGTCCTGCCAAAAGAGAGCTTCAGAGCCTCTATTACAAATCTAGAAAAGACCATCTTCAATAAGTTGGGCACCTTTTTTAAGAGTATCCCAGATACAAGAGCCCCTGCCCACTAAACTAAGACGAGGCACCTCATGATCATTAGCACCAGGGAGATACTTGTGGGTCAAAATCTTTGCCCAGTCCTGATCCTGACTATTACACCACCTCCAATACAGCTTAGCCACTAAGGCCTTGCTAACCAATGCAATAGATCTGAGGCCAAGACCCCCAGCATTTCTCGGTCTACAAACAGAGTCCCATTTAACTAAACTCCACTTAGAAGAAAGAAAACTACTAGACCAAAGAAATTGACGAGAAAGAGCATCAAACTCTCTCACAAAGCTAGAGGGGGGAGCCTGCACAAAACACCTATAAATAGGAAGTGATTGCACCACAATCTTCAGAAGAATCACTCTTCCAGCAGAGGATAACCACCTGTAGGTCCAATGGTTAACCTTACAAAAAAATTTATCCAAAATTCCTTGCCAAAAATCTCCACGCTGACTCCCCAAATCTAAAGGAATCCCAAGGTACAACAAAGGAAGAGACCACATCTGAAATCTGAGGATCCTGGCAATCCTATTCTGAATAAGCCGAGGGGTATTAAAGAAATATATGGATGATTTATCTTCATTAATTTTCTGACCTGAGGCTTTACAATAGGTATCCAAAGCTCTCCTAAAATTCACTGCCTCAATGATTTTGGCCCTGCCCATCAAACTTGTGTCATCCACAAACTGAAGATGGGAGTAGGGAGGTAAAGCATTATTCCAACTCCCGCCCTGAATAAGACCATGTCTCACCTGGGAAGTGAGAAATCTGCCAAGACCTTCAGCCATGAGAATAAATAAATAGGGAGATAAAGGGTCCCCTTGCCAAAGCCCCTGCGAAGTGCTAAACAATTTTGAGGGTTCCCCATTAATAAGAACAGAGAAAGAGGTAGAAGTCACACAACTAAGAACCCAATTCACCCATTCTTCTCCAAAACCAAAAGCCAAAAGGATCTTCTGTAAGAAATCCCAACTCACCCTATCATAAGCTTTGGCCATGTCAAGTTTAATAAACATAGCCTTCTCCTTAGAGGAAGCCATCGAATGAATAGCCTCCATTACTATCACAACTCCATCAAGGATTTGTCTTCCGTTAATGAAACCACCTTGCTCCTTAGAAACCAAAGTGCAAAGGAGAGGTTTGAGTCGTTCAACAATCAATTTAGTGATTATCTTGTAGACAACATTACATAGAGCAATAGGCCTATACTGATCCAAGCTATTAGCCCCCTCCTTCTTAGGAATGAGAGCCAAGAAGGTAGAATTCATAGATTTGAGCATTTGTTTATTCCTATGAGATTCTTGAACCACATCTAGAAGATCATACTTTATAATCTCCCAAAATTCTTGAAAAAACTCAATAGGAAACCTGTCAGGGCCAAGAGCCTTGCCTTTTTTCATTTGAAACACAACCCCCTCAAGTTCAGACAACAAAATGGGGTGCAAGAGAGAATCATTCATTTCAACAAAGACAAGAGGGGGAATACAATTCAAGATGGTCCTCTCTTCCACCATAGCTTCAGGATCCTCTTTGGTAAACAAATTAGAAAAAAAACTGATAGCTTCCATAGTAATTTCTTCTTTAAATGAAAGATGAACCCCTTCTGAAGAAATGGGAGAGGTAATAGAGTTACCATACCTATGAGCCTTAATAGAATTATGAAAAAAAGTAGCGTTTCTATCACCTTCTTGGAGCCAATCCACATGAGACTTTTGTTTCCAGAAAATCTCCTCATGCAACTCCCACTCTTCTAAGTCCTTTAGAGCAAGGGACTCAGCCATACTGAGCTCCACAGTCATCCCTTGATCCCTTATTTGACGTGTAGCCTCATCCAGCTTGGATTGAGCTTCCATCTTGTGTCTATGCAGGTTCCCAAAACATTGTTTATTCCACCTTTTCAGCCTAGATTTTAAATGTTGTAATCTCTTCCCAAAGCAATACATAGCCCGCCCATGGGTAGGCACCCCTTCATACCACCAATCAACCATAAGCTCCCTCAATGACTGATCACGAAGCCACATTAATTGAAATTTGAAAGAGGGATTTTTGGAGGTTCTAAAAGATGTAATAGAAAGCTTAATAGGCCAATGATCAGAACCCCTCCAATGAAGAATTTCTGAACTGGTGGACCACCTATCATGCACCCAAAAGCAAGAAACCAAAAATCTATCAAGCCTTACGGAGATAGCCTCAACACCACTCCTCCTATTATTCTAAGTAACTAATTGGCTTCACATCAATGAGATTCAAGAGACCAATATTATCTCTGAGTAAATTTGAGGAAGGATCAAGCCTGAATAACCCACCTTGCTTTTCCTCCAAACTAGTAATGGCATTAAAATCTCCAGCCAAAATCTAGGGTAGAAAAGGATTCTGAGCCCAAACAAAATTGATGTGAGCCCAAAGAGTAGACTTACCCACAAGATCCGTAGGAGCATAAATATTAGAGAAGAGGCATCTTTCTCCTGTCTCAAAGCTAGAAGCGACCATAGAAATGGAAGACTTGCTAGAAAACCACCACAAAGGGGAAACTTTCCTTGGGTTCCAGAAGCAAGAAACCCCCCCTGAACTACCATGAGAGCTCACTCCCTACCAAAGGCCCTGCGGCTAGACACAGCAAGCACAACTGGCCAAACCATCCACTGAAAGCTTTGTTTCCTGAATAAAACAACATCAGGAGACTCAGAGTCAATTAATCTACGAATAGCCTTTTGTCTAGGGATTTTGTTCAACCCCCTTACATTCCATGAGAGCACAATCATTTATGTGGTTGAGAGAAGTGAGAATAAATGGGCTTTACAGACCCTGACTCAACCAAAGTATCACCAATAAGCTTAACCTTTTCTTGATCCGTCTTTCTCCCACTCCTTAAAGGTTTGTCTAAAGAACCCTTTTTGAGGATCTTCTGTTGCAAGCCTAAAACAGGTGGGGCTTTGTTACTCTTCACTGAACTTGAGACCACAATAGTGGAAGTAGGAGTAGATACCATGACCACTGCATCTTCAGGGACCTATGACTCCCTAAGATCTCTGTTGTCTTGAACATGGGAAGGTAAATCCGTAACCATTTGAACATCCTGTTGATTCTCAAAAGATAGGGCCTGACCCTCTTTCTTGGAATCCCCATCCAACACCTCATGCTGAAATTGAGCACCCAAGGATATTTCAACTGGAACTCCTTCCTCTTGGACCAAATCCTCTAGAATCTCAAACCTATTTAGGGTGACATCATTTTGCCTATCCAACCAGGTTCTCTTCTTTCCCTTGTCTTTATTTCGAGGTTTCACAGGAATGAAGCCATCTTTATTAGTAGAACCATTAGGCATATGGGCTTTCCCCTTATCATCCCCCAGAACAGAGTGAGGAGGATCAGAAACAGTCGGTTTAGAAGATTTATTTCTGGGGCATCTCCGTTGTAAATGACCATATTCATGACAAATTCTGCATCTAAATGGTAGGGTTTCATAGTCCAACTGTTGGATCCAAGAATATGCCCCCAAATAGATTTCCATAGAGTTTGGCAAAGGATTATTTAAATCAATTTCTACACATGCGAGCATAGGAGATTACCTTTCGATCTTGAGTTTGTGAAGCCAAACCCACAGGTTTACCAATAAGTAGTGAGATTGAGTGAAGAATATCTTCTCTCCAGAACTCCAGCAGAAGCCTCAGCAATCGAATCCACACGGGCACACGAGAGGGAAGCTCCTCAATAGAATTAAAGCCAATATGCCAAGGTTTGATAAAGAGTCCCACCTGGTTGAAAAAATAAGGGCCACCTTCAAAAGCCTTGTTCCTATCTGCCAGGTTGGAAAAAATAACCAGAAAATAGTTATTGGTTGCCATAAGCAGCTCCATGTCTCCTTTAGGATTCCAGACACGGTGTGCCCAAGGCTCTAAAATAGGTATAGAGAGGAAAAGACCAATGAATTTGCATATGAGAGCATGGTTGCACCAATATTCAACATCCTCTAAAATTTTCTCAAGTTGAATAACCAGAACTGGATGATCTTGGGATCTCTCCAAACAACCATTCACCTTTTTCATGTGAAAAGGCTCTTTCGAAGAAGAAGTGCCTGCCCCTAATTGGGAATGACTAATGTGTTCCTTTCCACATGCATGCATCAAATGAGATGGATCTGCCATATCCAGATCTCCAAAGACCATCTAAGAAGAGGATACTCCTCTATGCTCTATGGATCCAGAGAAAATACCAAAAGAAGAAAAATAAAAGGGGTGGAAAACCCAACCCCAAAACCCCACAAACCCCAATGACAACCTAGAGCAGAAGAAACAGAAGAGGGTTGCAGAAAAACTCTACGGTAGCCCAAAAAACCTGACCACGGGCAAGCAAAAGTTGACCCCCAGCAAGCAAGAACTCCCCCCCCCCTGGAACGAAGCAAGCGAAGCGCAAATCACAAGCTAGGGCACTTCGGCCCTAGCAGGACATCCAAGCACATTCAGAGCCATCTCCAGTATGAATTATTCAAAAAAACACAAAGCCAATATTATCAACACCATACCACCAATATTTTTATGTGGAAACCTGGTTAAGGGAAAAACCACAATGGGATTGAGACCCACAATATTATAATAATGTGATCGGAAGTATAATAATATTACAAGAGGGGAATGCACATGCATTCGGGCACACTACCTAGAGCTCACTGCTCAATTACAAAAGAGGGCTACAACCCAAAGGAAGGCTCACTACCTTACAAGTGATTAAAAATAAGAATAAGAATGTTTGAACTAAATAGTAGCATCTACAAATGCCAGAAAAGCAATTTTGATTAAGCACAAAAGGTCTTCTGCCACTGTTTTGTCTCTCTTCTCTATTCTACTTTGCTCTGTCACATACCGGACCACAAATCTATTGGAAATTGACACTCAATCGATTTATTATTTTTTCATTGATGGAAACATATTTTGGTTCACATTAACATCTGATAGACACTTTATCGACATCAAGGATTTCAAAGGAAACCGACAAACTACGTATTGGTATGGGAAGCCAACATCACTTGGAGATCCGACAAAGGGTAGTATCCGGCAAATCATTTTATAATTCATATATATTTGTAATGATCCAACATATATTATCATTTTGTATGTAAGCCAACATATGGCATAAATGTTTGTAAAGGGTATATAAGTAAGTCTATTAGGTCATTTTCAAAAATAACTTATTTGTGATAAGATCTGAAATGTAAAGTTTATGTATGCAAGATCATTTGTATGCAAAAGAAATATTCTGTAATGATCTGTAGATGATTTCTAAAGTACTCATATGGTGTATGTTATTCCAACAAGGGTTTAGGGTTAAAGAACCAGAACAGTCAAAGCTTTAAGTGGAACTCAATTAGGCATATCAGATGCATTATCTGAGCTCAATTTTGCATTTTTGTATCAGAAAGTGATTGTAGTCAATGAGACTCTTGGTGATGAGCAGTGTGCTCTAGGCAGTGTGGCTTCCTGCATGCATAGGCCCCTATTATATGTAATATCTCTTCATATGGCCAGTGAATTAATATTGTGGGTCACAAATCCTATCATGGTTTTTCCTCATTGAGGTTTTCCATGTATAAATTATTTGTGTTATGGTGTTCATTTATTTGATTGCATTATTTTTTTAAGCTATATTTATTTATGTTTACCAGTTGATGAATGAATGCTTTGATAAGGCTAAAATCTTATATTCTGGTAGAACAGTACTGCAAATGAAGATCAGACATCTGGCATGTAGAATGATCAAAACAACCAGAACTAGAGGACATCGGTAAGGCAACTCAATGCTCACAAATTCAATGGTAGATGCTTTGTTTGTAATAAATTTGTTCATATGGCTGGACAATATAGAAATAGAGCAAATCGGAATTATAACTCTTTCGTCGATCAATGTTCCAAATGCAATAAGTATGGTCATTGGATAGAAGATTGTAGAATGAATGTAAGATATCATGCATGTGGAAAGTTTGGACATATGGCTAATCAATGCAAGTCAAAAAATTATAACAATATAGAAAAGCAATTCAAATGAACAATGTTACATGTTATGCATGCAACAAGATTGGATACATAGCCAAGTTTTGTAGAAGCAAAAATCCATCGGTTAGTAATAATGGATCAAATGATAAAGGAAAGCAAAAGATCAATGAGATATGACATGATCATACCAAGAGATGGGTCAGGAAGTATGATGATCAATTGGGAGATGAAACTGCTTCAGTTACTCAACCGACAGAGCAAAATGTTCCTACACTGGTAGGAAGCTCATTCGGCAATTGAGGTAGATGCCTTAGGGGTAGGCAAATTTCATGAAAATCCTGCATATTCCCCGGGAAAGAGATCTAGAAGGAAGTTTCAGACATCTAAGAATGTTTATCTAGCATATATATGTTGAATCGAGATCCGATATGTCTCACTAGATAGCATTTATGTCGATGGAAAATTAAGGTTTTCTCCAAGGATAAAAGGAAGAATTCACTTCAGTATGATCACCTTGCATTCAAAGAGATACAAAGTGAGTCAAAGGAGATTCAAAGCGATTAGAAGCAACCATCAGCGATTTCAACTACATTCAAAGGAGATATCTAGGGGTTTTCACCAGTGACTATTTCCAAGTATTTTTCGCAATTCAATCATTCAAAATGGAGCCTGGTTATTCTTCTATCCCCACTTTCATTGCAAATCCCACTGTAGTAGAGGTTAAGGACCATTTGTGACCAATATTCAAAATATTCCCTCATATTGCAACTCTGGATGATTCGGTCGATGCTTTTTCGAGGGTTCCCGAAGGTGTTGTTTATGTTGAGGATGTCAGAGCTTACATCCACTACAATCTAGAGGACTTAGGAAGAACTGAAATCAAATCAATGTACATATCTGAACTTTTGAACAACTATGGAATCATCAAGCCTATATTCAAACATATTGCAAACCTATGGTAAATTAGAATCCTAGATATTCCTGAGTTTGAGGATGAAATAGTTTGGTACGTGCTGAGAAAAGTTCATGGTGAATTTATCTGGTTGGATAGACCCCACAAGATCATCAAGGAATCAATCAGAGCTATCACCAACTTACCTCAAATAGGTCAGAAACCAGAGAAGAAGATATCAAATGATCAAATCAACAAGCTCATAGGTGTAACCTTTGATAGTTGGTCAATGAGAGTCTGTATCATTACTGACAAGAATGTCAAATTCGTCAGCTTGATTATAGGTTACAAGGTAACCCAATCTAACTGACTTAACTCATTTTCTAGCTCTTGCATTTTTGTTGCTTATCAAATGTTGAAGAAGGATGAAAAGTATGATTTGTGTGAATGGATGAAAGAAGAGTTGATTATGAACTTAGGCAAGATCAAGGGAGAAAAGAGATTTTTCTGATATGAAAATCTGATAGTGTGCCTGATTCTTTTCTTCTTGAATGAGATACCGGGTTTGGGAAAAAGGCAATGGGCCTTCGATATACCATTAGGTAGGCAGATTAAAGATGCTATCACCAGTTTGGGGAACCAAAGAGATGAAAAAGTTTTGGGATACTTCAAATCATTTTAGAAAGCCATGAAGTCAAGCGAAAGAATTCCAACGCACATAGTTGAGAAATATTCAACTAAAATCTGTTTCATGCTGAAAAAGGATGAAAATCTTATGGAAGTTGTGATACCCCAAAAGATATGGATTGAAAAAATGGGCTATGAGGTAGATGCAAACAATTTGGATACATATGCTAAGATTCTTATAGATGCGCCAATAGATGAATCTGAAATATCATTTGGAACTGCCAAGCAAAAAGAACTTGAAGTTAAAATAGAATTTAATTTGAAGAAGAGAGAGAGTCAGCAGAGAAAAGTAAGTCAATTTGTTGAAAAAGTCTCAAAAGATATTAAGACTATAATTGAAGCCTCATCAACCAAAGAAGCCAAGAAGAGGAAACAACCTAAAGCTCTCATTGCACCGATTAATTCAAATACTGAGATTGAGGATGAAATTCCTCTATCTTTCAAGAGGGTGTAGAGAAAGAAGGTAGAAGACCCAAAGGAGAAAGTTGAGAAGACAAGGAAGCAGTTGGAAAGGAAGGTAACCTTTAAGATACCAAAAAGTAAGCCATCTGAAAGGAAGCCTACTCAGAAGAAAAGGCCAGTAAAAGAAACTCCTACATCATCCGACAAGAAGAAGAAGAAGAAGGAAGGCATAGATGAAGCTATTCAATCGATAATGTAACTATTATTCCACCTACGTCTTGTGATGAGTTAATAGATGAGATAACAAAGGATGGTATATTAAAGAACATTCAACATTATTGTGAACATTTGGATGATGATGAGAAAAAAGAAATTGAGGAAGCAATTTTATTACACTTAGATATATATATAAGAAGGCTTTATTAGAGAGTGAAAAGAAAATACTGACACAATTATATAATAATCTAAATGCTAGAAGATTATCTGTTGTAGAGGAAGATTGACACATTAGGATTCAAACATTATTAACTATTTGTGGTTCAATTACCCCAGAGGAGATGAATATGTGTCTTGAAACTACTAATAAAACAATTTTCCAAAGCAGGCACATGACAGTTAGCCTTATGGCAGGTAGAGTTAAGGAAATAATCAATGAAACCCATGAGGCATGGGTCAAATTCTTTCTTGACCACCTTGATTTCTATACATCACTGAAAGCTAATCCTAAGTCTGACATCCTGGTTGATGTCAAAGGCAAAAGTGTAGTAGGTGGCCCATTCAAAATTTTGAAAGATGCCAAGGAATTAAATGTAGAATCTCTGACAGAAGAAAATGTACAGGATAAAGAGGAGATACCAGTAGAAAAAGATAGTGTACATAATGAACATGCTATAGATGTTGAGGACAATAGTCCTCCAGATCAAAATGAACAGGTTGTGGATACAGCAAATAAGGTACTAGCAGTAGAAAATGTTGCACCAAGTGGCAAAGCCACTAGTGCAAAAGAAGATGATATTGAAGAAAATAAACCGGAGGAGAAGGATAAAGAGAAAAATTAGGAAGGAGAGAAGGAAAAGGAAGATAAAACTGAAATAAGTGTTTCTACACAATCATCAGAGAAAAAGGGAGAGGAATCCGAGAAAACCGACAGCCAAAACTTCATTGTTGACAATTAACACTGCAAATGTTGAGCAGAAGAGTATAATAGAGATGAGTTCAACCGAACTCATGATGATTGCAGCTTAGAAAATGATCAAGGAAGGGACTGAGGTAAATAAAACTATTGATCATTCCATTCCAATTTTGCACTAGTTAGTCCCAGAATGCCAAATTGATAAGGGAGCAAGCCCATCCAGCAAGCTCAAAATGCTGACAGATTATATTTCAAAGGAATTTCAATCACTGCAGACCGACATGCTCTGGACTAGTTTTCTCAGGCCTAAAGGGCCACTTTTGATTAGTTGATTGAATCAGACAAAATACAGATAGCAGATAGATTGAAAATGATAGATGATGCTTTGAGGCAATGTACAAATATTTACCAGGTATGTTGCAATTCAAGTTTACTTACAATAGGTATAGACAAAAGCATTACAGATATTTAAAATACAATTGCACGCATTGTAAATAACTTTGATAGAGTAAATTATTTAACCACATCTATAGATGGTCAAATTTTGTTGTTAGAAGTCCAGATTTCAGCTCTTGAAAGAGACAGGGATAAAATTATACAAAGAGCTAAAGAGCTCAGAGGGTTAGTGAGTCCCCGGTTGGACAAACTATATGTACATAAGAAGGAGAGTATAGATATGATGAGAAAGCCCACACCGACAAAACTCAAAGAAAAAAAATCTCATGCATATGTCCTAAATGGACTTGTGTCAATTTCAGGGACATTCAAATCTAGTTGGGACACATATTTGGAGTTCTTGAAGACTGCTTACCTGGAAATCTTAAAGCTCATTCAACTCCAGTAAGTATCTTCAGAGACATTGCCCTGTATAGAATTTCATTGATTTATTCATTCTTTGTACCATTTTTTGGCATTGATGCCAAAGGGGGAGTGATGTATGTGAAAAATAGAAAGGAGAAAATATTTCAGATGGTATATATAGCTCAAGGGTAGTAGAATCACATTATAGGATCAGTAGGGTAGATTGAAACCACTTTTCACATGAGTGTTGTCATCAATGTCAAAGGGGAGATTGTTGGCAATTGACACTCATTCATTTTCTTATGTTGTTATTGATGTCAATGTTAGGATTCCCACAGATACTAAGAGGGGGGGGTGAATCAATATCTATCCGGTTTACATAATTTCTTACCTTAAAACATGCAGAACATATTATAACAGTGTATCGGTATGCAAGAAATAATGCAATAAACATAATAAAAAACATCCACATGAAAAGCACACCATGACACAAGGATTTAACGAGGAAACCCAGTGTGGGAAAAACCTCGGTGGGATTTGTGACCCACAATATCCACTTACTAGCTAATAAGAGAATATTACTTACAATAGGGGCCTGCACATGCAGGAAGGCCAACTGCCTAGAGCTCACTGCTCAATGGGAAGTCTCACTGACTTACAATGTGGATTATAAAAATCCAATATCATGTACTGCTTTACAATAGTATCTATAATGCCTGATTCAGTACCGGCTACTGCTCTGCTTCTTACAAATACCCTTTAACCTATATTTCGCATAATAGGTCTTCCTTAATTTTTCGCATACATCACTTTCTTCACTTACTTCCTTCCTTCCTTACTTACAAAATGTCTACAATGATCTCTTTTATATATAAGAGTCATTTTACAACATGCCAAGTCGGCTTACAAAGTTTTTACAATAATAAACAAAATATAATATAACAAAATCCTGTCGGCCTCTATGCCGGTAACCTTCCTTTCTTTGTGTCGGTGCCGGTGTCTTGAGTGCTAGTGTAGAGTCTGATCGTTGATGTCGGTGCACTAACTTGTCGATGTAATGCCTTGCCGATATAATGCTTTGCCGATGCCATAGGATTGTAAGCTTTCCATCAATGACAAAACCTTCAATCACCTACAATGTCTCATTGGAGTGTGCATATGCCAACAGTCAACATATTTTTGTTCACATTAACACTTCACTAACATTAAGGATTTCAAAGGTAACCGACAAACTAAGTACCGCTATGGGAAACCGACATCACTTGGAGATCCTGCAAAGGGTAGTATCCAACAAATCATTTTATAATTCATATATATTTGTAATAAGTCGACATGTATTATCATTTTGTATTTAAGTTGACATATGGCATAAATGTTTGTAAAGGGTATATAAGTCAGTCTATTAGGTCATTTTCAAAAATAACATATTCTTGATAAGACCTGAAATGCGAAGTTTATGCATGTGAGATCATTTGTATGAGAAAGCAATATCATGTAATGATCTATAGATGATTTCTAAGGTACTCATAAGGTGTATGTTATTTCGGCAAGGGTTTAGGGTGTAAGAACTAGAACATCAGAGCTTTAACTGAAACTCAATCAGGGGTAGTAGATGCATTATATGAGTTCAATTTTGCATTTTTGTATCAGAAAGTGATTGTAGTCAGTGAGACTCTTGGTGATGAGCACTGTTCTCTAGGCAGTGTGCCTTCCCGCATGCACAAGCCTCTATTATATGTAATATATCTTCATATGGCTAGTGAATTGATATTGTGGGTCACAAATGGCCATTTGGAGGAATTCATTATGTGTTGATGTTTTGTCATTGATGTCAGCACTAGCTGTTTCGATGCTTTACCAACACCCTTGCAGTCCCGGTACGTTGAGTAGTTTCTGGTTGGTTTAGATCTGGCATGATCTAGTATGCTCTGGTGTGTTTTGGTTATGGAATTGGCTTATTCATGATACTCATGTTCATATTCAGTCAGTTGGTTTTGGTCTGGTGATCGGATGCTATCCTATTTGCTTGGAAGCTTGGCTTGTGGTTCCGGCGAGGGTTTCACCTGTAGAGCTTTTGATGAAGATCCTTGATGATATGCATAAGTAGTGTTGGTGCAACTTCTAGTGGAGATTCAAGATTTTGTTGGTGATCACTTTCAAGACTTGGCAGATGGAGATCATTTCTTTAGCGTATGGACCTATATTGGGTCCCAGTTGATCTAGGTTATGGACCAGCTTAATATAACGTGTGGATTGGACCTCTCGATGTGTATCCAGAATATCTTATGTGTTGGATATTTTTTGTTTGGTCTAAGGTTGACATGTTTTGTAATTATGTAATCGGTTTATTGTCTGGTGGCTGACCTAATTGTTTATGGTCAAGGTTTTGTATATATATGATGTAAGATCTCATTGTAGATCATCATGGGAATTATATCATAGGCATAAGGTCAAGGAATGGGATATGGATATGTAATGTGCGAATAATGTAATATCATTCAGGTAGAGGATTTGGTTGATCATTAGAGATAAAATTGGGTTTATGTAAGAGGATTTAGTCCTCTAGTATTGAGCTTAACCAGAACTGTACTCAGGCATAGGAGATGATATCTTTGCAGTTCACTCATTTTTTTGGATTATAGTTTGGATTTCTATGTAGTTAGTGAGAATCCTTTTGTGATGAGCAGTGTGGTCTAGGTTGTTGGCCTTCCTTCAACTGCAGGCCCCTTAATTGCAATTCACATACTTAGTGCAGAAGTATTATCTGACTGTGGGTAGGCTTCCCACCGTGGTTTTTCCCTTTACCAGGTTTTCCACGTACAAATCTTGGTGTCATGTGGATGGTATTTATTCTCTAATTATTGTTTATGATTAATTGGTTTAACTGCTATTCCAGTATTTGGTTTAAGCATTCCGGTATTAATGTTTTGGGTTCTGGTATTAAATTTTTAATTGCTAAATATTCTAGTAATATGTGACAACTAATTCACCCCCCCTCTCAGTTGTCTTCCGATTATTTGAACTGTCTAACAACAAATCCCACCATGGTTTTTCCTCATTGAGGTTTTCCACATATAAATTCTCTATGTTATGGTATTCATTTATGTGATTGCATTATTTATTTTAGTTATATTTATTTATGTTTACCTGTTGATGAATGAATGTTTTGATAAGGCTAAAATCTTATATTTTGGTAGAACACTGGTTCACCCCCCCCCCCCCTCTCAGTGTTCTTGGATTCCAACAAGATCTTTCAATCGTGCATGTGAAATAATGCACATTCACTCATACACACTTTCTACATCACCAACAACAACCCAAATGATCATATCAATTGGACTAATCTATCCAAACCATCAAATTAGATCAATTCCATGTCAACCTAAAAACTGCATAACATGCAAGATGAAACATGTAATCCAAGTCAACTTAAATCAATCCAAAAATAGCTAAGCAGACCAAAACAATATGTTGACATGCTTCCCATATGTCATTTGATCAACCTTGAACATGTAAACAAACATCAAAATTACTTTGCATGATCCGCACACCAAATATGTACATGCTACTACACCAAAACACTGTTATAGCAGAAAATTGGTCTACTGGATCTTCAAACCAACACCAAAATTAACACCGAAGGCCACAAACTTTGAATAAGGTGAATTTCATATTGTAAAGCGGAAAATCGCAATCGAACCCTAGTTGCTCTCCCCTCTTCCAACTCCAAGGAGAGAGAAGGGAGATTCACTCTAGGGTTGATGGTTTTCACTTAAGGGAGAGACTTTACATTCAAAAGAGGGGTTGAAACCCACAAGATCCAATCCCACAGAATGCAAGATTGGATGCTAAATGAGTTTCAAGGGTTAAGAAAGCAAGGCTACCCTCTTTTGTAAAGAATGTTGATAGAAGAATTAAGCTAGGAATGCATAGAAAGTGACAAAGATTCGCTTATAAACTGAGATAGGGATATAGGATGAAGCTGCGGACCTGGAATTAGCAGTAAAATGTCGATACGGCGTTGTCCTGCAAATTTGAGCAAAAGTTGTCAGGACGATGGCGCCCAGCGCCACGGTCCTCCGAAAAATCCGCGAAACGAAGGGGGATCTGTTCGTCTCTGCACAATGATTCCAGATCTTCAATTTCAGCCACGTACCTGCAACCTACACACAGAAAAGCAAAGACGATTGGGGGGTTAGGGATTAGGGGTTTGCCTTTAGGTCAAACCCTGGTTTTGGAATTAACCAAGAAATGAGAAATGTTGTAAATGTAATGTAAAACAAGTACTAATACCTTGTTGTAAGGATGTTTGTATCCTTATGTGCGAAGGTATAGATGTTGTTGTTTGTTGTATTGTTGTATGTTGTATGTAGCATGTAGTATGTGATCTCCTCTTCAATGGTTGAATCCTTGTCTTGAATGCAACACTTAGCCTTGAATGGAGACTTGAAATGATCAATTACTTGAAGGAATGCTTGAATGCTTGAATGCTTGAGTATAGTTTCCACGCTTGTCCACATATGTCCTTCTTACCCAAATGGGAGAGGCAAATGTAGTTTATATACTTGCCAATTAGGGTTAATAGACTGATTTTCCCGACCTTAGGCCGACCAGGAAAGTTAATTTCCAAATTGCAAACAAAAAGACCCGAAGTCCAAAAGAGACCGGGCCCAAAATAGGACCCAGGGACCAGGGCGCTGGGCGCTCTGGTCCCACCTCCCGGGACAGCAGGGTGCAAAGGAGGTTCAGGTCAGGGTGCAAGAAAATGCAGTTTTTGGTGTCATAATCAGGTTTCGGGGTCTCCATTCAGGTTCCGTGTTGCGTTGCCATCGTGAAGACCGAAATGCAGTCGAAATTGCAAGTGTCGCAATTTTAGGACGCTACACATATCCACAACACATCTCCTAGATCCGCAAAGAAAAATACTTAACCATAATAATCTTCTGACCACAAAACTGCACACTTTGTTGTTTACACTATTTGTCTTACCGGACCTTATTGAACCTCAATCGATCTTCTAGAATGAAGGAATCATGAACTACGGATTGGATATCTGACTCACCAGATTCTAGTTGTCATCAATTACAACAACTGATTATCAATGCAGCGTCTCATGCCAACAAGCTCCCACTCCACCTAAGGGTTCAAAACCTTCCTCTCCCTCTTGAGGTTACTGAGAGTAAAGAAGAATGGATGATTGTGACATAAAGGCAAGGCCTCATAGTTGAGTAACATGACACAAAAGGATCTTGAGCCCTTGGATTCTATTGTGTCACCTCTAGTTTCAAACCCTTTTGAGAAGGAGAAAGAAAGTATTATTTCTTATGGGGTTGAGGCCTCTATTCGTCAATCTTGGGTGTGAACTCCTCATCCTACTTCTTTTCATTTATCCCCACTTAGAAAAAATTTCCACTCTCCCATTCCTTCTAGGCATGTCGAGGAAGGAAAACTTGTTTCGAAGAAATGACAAAGTGGGTTTTCCTAGTTTTCAGTCTGCAACTTCTTTCGTACATGATCATTTCTCATCACTTGAGGATGATGATGGCATGCAGGAAACTGAATTATGAATTTCATTTTGTGTAATTTCTGAGGTCTTACTGACCTTGCTAAAAAGTATTATGTATGGTATACTCAGCGAAGTTATCCTAGTGTCATTGTTTTGTGTCTTCGGGAAGTTAAAATTGCTTCATTTGTGCTTTCTATAGCATGTCTTCTCATCTAGCCAAATGACCTTGTGTTTTCCTTACAACACAAGGCTGGCCAAGGGGTTGTGGTGACTTTTATTGTACCATATTGGCATTCCTATGTTTTTGATCATATGTATGATCCCATTCATCATTTTGTGTGGATCCTCATGTCAATTAAAAACCATTATATTGGGATCATTAATTTTTATTCTCCCAATGAGGGTGTTGAAAGATCTACCCTTTGGTAATGGATTGTAGATTCAATACCTCTAGCCACTTGGGTCATGTGTAGGGATTTTAATATGGTTGGGGTGGTGACTAATAGAAAAGGTTTAGTGCCTTTCTACTAGATAGAAGGAAAACAAGAGGCGTGGTTTTACATGTGCAATAAATTGGTGTTTTTAATCCCAATTCTTATCGTCAACATCTGCATGTTGTTTGGCATATGTGGAGCAATTTTCAAGCAAGAAATGACAGTTCTTAAATAGTTGGATTGTACAATGGTTACAACCTAATATATTATCTTATTTATGTCTTGTCAATATTTGTCAAAGGTCCCTCTCCCCAAGGTCACTTTATCTGACCACTTTCCCATCATATTTGGCATTGAGTGGAAGGTGGGTCCAATGAGGCCTTTTAAGACCCATTTTTATTTAAATCAATATGTGATACATCACCAGCCCATGTCTCATATCCAATAGGTTTAGAATCTTAAATGTCATCTAGGTTATCAATCTAGTTGGATTGTGTGGTGGGATAGAGTTATCCAACACACAACACATTTTCTTTGTATCTATGATCGATAATTTTCTCAATTCTACTAATAATCTTATGAGGCTACCACTTTGGGATTTGGGTAGGCTATGAAAGCTCTCATTGTCGATCCATTATTTGTGCCTACACAACTTTGAGTAGCTCATTTGTGTCAATAGAAACAAATTGTTGACACCCACCCTACTCATGATGCTCAAATTAAGGCTAGGCTTCACTACTTAAAATTTGGTGACCCTACCTCCAAAGATTTTATTTTGGGTCTTCATGCATGAAACTACTCTCCAAGAATAAAAAAATAAGTTCACACAGTACTCTATTAGTTATCGGATATTGTGTAAGTGTTTGTTTTGCCATTATGAGAAATTTTTCACAGCTCAAGATTCCTCTCTGGAGTGAGATCGTACCCTTCAAGACTGCCTTTGTGTGGTGTCTAAATGGCTATCTGTTGGCATTATGTGAACCGGTATGAGGACATGATGACATTGTATGTTGTCATTGATGTCAATATGCTGAAAAGGAGAGAACCGGTATATGTGAGAACCGGTATAACACTGTGAACCGACATGTGGTTATGGGAACCGGCATATGGAAGCTTTGTATGACTATCGGTTGGTAGTCTCAACTTCAGGGTTTCCAGTTGAAGTGCCTCAGGACTGTGTGACTCAATTGGTGACTTTGTGTGATGAGTAAGCATTTTAAGGAAGAACAGATCATGTTGCCACATCAGCCTTGTGCGCGTGAAGGATCTTGCATGAAGGAGATTGTTCCTATCTACCTCGGGAATGTGTGAAGTCTATAAACGGTGATAACATGTGATGGGTTATCAACCGCCATGAAATCGGTGGAAAACAAATGATGGAGAACATCTTGAGATTGGTTCAAGACTATTGCATTTAATGCAATGTGCTCAATGGTCAAGATTGAACTGTTTGAATTGCTTAACCTAACAGGTTTAGGTTTAGGGTTTATGCTACCGACCTATCTATTTCCTATAAGGTCAATGTTGTGTTTCTTTCTAAGGTTGTTGGCAAAATTTGTGTGTGTGTATCCAAGAGAAGAGATACGTGATTCTTTCCAGACCAGAAGAGAGAATTGATACCTGCAGAGTGTAAGTGCATAAGGTGAAGAGGAGCTAAAGCGGATCTGCATTGGCATTGAGTGTTGTTACCAGATCATTGTAATACATGTTGATCTCTAACCACTTCAACAGTTGGGAAATCCTTTAGTAGGGTAGCTTTAACCGGCTTACTATAAATCCTTTAATAGGGTGACTCAAAACCATTGAGTTCCTGAAATCCTCTAACAAGGTGGTGGAAATGGAATTGGGATAGACTAGCTCTTTGATCCTTTCCTTGGATCAACAGGTGTTCTAACCACACCCTAGGGTCTCTAGGACTTCCCTTACTTTTGGAATCCCCTAACCTTTCCCAATCCACCCACCAACAACTTGTAATACTTCTCCTAAGGTCTCACCTACTCATGAGATTCAAAAGAACCCTTATTTAAGCTAATAAGGGTTTGGCTTGTCCTACACCTTCTTAGGTCCTAGCAAGGATAGGAAAGGTCTTAGACATGGTTTTCCATCCATTCATGTGCCCCCAAGAGGTTTAGACCTTCCTATTTGTTACCGATCTCTCTATTTTGCTTTTTCCCTACAAAATAGGGCTATAAGGAATGAGCCCAATTAGGCCTCCATTCCGGACTTTTAGGGCTCTCTCTTGCAAAAGATGACCCAAATTGTGAAACTCCCCAAAAGGAATATTTTTCAATTGGAAAAAGCTCAAATATTTTCTAGGTTTTGGGCCTCCAAGTGTCCGTACACTACCCTAGGTGAATTTTGGGGTTTTTAAGGGTTTTTAAGAGGGTTTTTAGGCCTGCTAGGGTCATAGTGATGGTTTGGTGTTTTTACCACCTTGTCTAGATTGGTGGAAGATCCTCCTTCCCACCAATGGTGCTCCACACACCCCTATACAACTCCTCCAAAGGGTGCATCCTCCTCTGACCTTCCTTGCTCTCATTGACCTCTGTAGCCTTAACCCTTCCTAGTCGGGCATTGTCCAGTCTCGCCTAGGAGTGGGTCTTTGGATGGCTTCCCTGCATCTTCAAGGGACCTTCTTGCTCTGAGGTAATGTACAGGGTCTACACTCCTATTCCCCATGGTTTCATATTGATTCCACAATAGGGATAGGAGTTGTCAACCCATTGACACAAAACAGTCCAAAACTGGACAGTGAAAGAGTGTTTTACAAAATATTTACAAAGGACTCAAAACCTGCACAACACACTAAAAAAAATTGCTCAAAATGGAAGAGTAAACACAAAAAAAGGATCTCAACATAGTTTAGTTTTCAAAACAATCCATTATCACTCTCTGATGCTCCATTTGTGCCGACTGGCAACAAAATTACAGTCACAGTCAATGTCTCTTTTCTTGGGTCGTACAAAAACTAACATCCAACCCATCATTTTAGGGTTTGTAACAATATATAGTATCCTTTCCTTGGTATGTGTGCCAAAATTAGGGTTCTCCACACTAAACTAAGGTTTTTGACCTATTAGGTAGAAAAGTTGCTTGACAACTTTGAAAAGTTGTCATGCAATTTTTTGCAACTTTTGAGCAACTTTTGCAATGTTGCTTTTCTTGACTCCTAGGCCTACATTGGGCTATCCTATGGATACCAACATGCTAAAAGGACCCCAAAATCATCAATGGCACACTTACCCTCTCCTCCACAAGAAACCTCAACCAAGACTTGAGAACCTAGGACCTAAACTAGGACTTAATTAAGACTAATGAGCTCATGCCTCTTATTACATTTACAATGGCTTCTTAAAGAAGGAAAACACGAACAAAAACCAAAAGGAGGAAGACCTTAGAAGGGTTCTCCTACACCATAATCCCCCTCTATAGAAAATTTAAGGAACTAGGGGAGAAATGAGAGCCGGGTCAATACGAAGTTTCTTGAACCTACCCTCTTCAACCCAAGTGGCTTCAGACTCAGGTTGACCTGCCCACTTCACCAAGTGTTCCATATAGACTTGGTGTCTAGTAGACTTTTTCACCCTTGACTCCAAGATCTCCTCTGCTATGGGTTGCTTCACTTGAGGTAAAGCATTCACATCCAATTCTTGTAGTACCTTGGCTTGATTCTCAGTTTGTCCTGCTATTTCACCCTTGTATAGTATCAGGTCAGTAACATTAAAGACTGGTGATATAGCCAAATCTGAAGGAAGATCAATCTTGTAGGCATTCTCACCATATTTTGACAGAATTCTACAAGGTCCTACCCTCTTCGTTTGCAATTTAGTAGTCTTGCCGCTTTGCATTCTAGCTTTGCTCAGATGGACCATCACATAGTCACCCACTTTGAATTGAACCTCTCTCCTTTTCTCATCCACTTTAGCTTTCAGTTTTTGAGTAGAATCTAGGATGGCTCTCTTGACCTGTTCTTGGACCTCCTTGATGGTTTGAGTGAAGTCCTCTGCTTTCCCACTCTTCATCTCCATGGAACTAAGTTCTCTTAGTTCACACACTCCCCTTGGATGTCTGCCATAGACAACCTCAAAAGGACTCCTTCCAGTGGTCCTATTTACACTATCATTGTAGGCATACTCTGCTTGTGGAATGACCAGATCCCATGTCTGCCCATACTCCTTGGTTAGACACCTCAACAAGTTGCCTAACACCCTATTAATGACTTCAATTTGACCATCAGTTTGTGGATTGTAAGCTGAGCTAAATGATAAATTGGTCCCTTGTCTTTTCCATAAGGTTTGCCAAAAATGGCCCATGAACTTGTTGTCCGTATCTGAAACAATACTTAGTGGGAGTCCATGAATCCTTACAATCTCCTTAAAGAAGAGATGTGCAACATAGATAGCATCATGAGTAGTTTTACATGGAATGAAATGGATCATCTTAGAAAACCTATCTACTACCACATAGATGCTATCCATACCTGTCTTTGTCTTGGGGAGTCCTACTACAAAGTCCACGCTCACACACTCCCAAGGCCTATTTGGGACCGGTAATGGTTGATAAAGGCCTGCATTACTTGACCCTCATTTGGCTCTTTGACACACACCACATTGCTCCACATACTTTCTCACATCTCTTGGCAACTTAGGCCAATAGTAGTACCTATGTACTAGATCCAAATTTTTATTGACTCCAAAGTGTCCACTTAGACTACCATTGTGTTTTTCTTGTATGAGATTTTCTCTCATGGATCCTCTAGGCACACATAACTTATTACCTTTGAACAAGAGACCACTTTGAAGAGTGTATTCTACATACTCACCATGAAAATGATTCTCATACTCCTTGCAGACCTTGTAGGCTGATGATAAGTCTTCATCTACTTCATAGAGGTTCTTGAAACCTTCTATTCCTATGCTCTACAATTGTAACTCTTGGACAGTCAACAACTTCTTGCTTAAAGCATCTGCCACCTTTTTGAGTTGCCCCTTTTTATGCTTGATGGTAAAGGTAAAGGATTGGAGGTATTCCATCCATTTCAAATGTCTATTGCTAAGCTTCTCGAGTGTTAATGTAACTCAAAGCCTGGTTATCTATGAACACCACAAATTCCTTTGGGATTAGGTAATGCCTCCACTTTTTGAGAGACTGAACTAGTGCATACAACTCTAAGTCATAGGTTGAGTACTTCTTCTTTGCTTCATTAAGCTTCTCACTGAAAAATGCCACAGGCCTTCCCTCTTGGCTCAATACACCCCCTACTACAATGCCACTTGCATCACATTCCAATGTAAATAGCTTGTCAAAAGTAGGTAAGAGTAGGATGGGTTTTGTGGCTACTTCTCGCTTCAATAATTGGAATACTTTATCAGCCTGTTCAGTCCACTTGAATTTGGTTTTTAGGCCTCCTTTTATGGTGTCAAGTACTGGTGCACATATGCCACTAAAGTTCCTCACAAACTTTCTATATAATTGGGCTAAACCATGGAAACTCCTAACTTCAGTCCCTGTTTTAGGGGCAGGCCAATTCAAGATTGCCTCCACTTTACTTGGATCCATCTTCAAGGTTCCCTTAGACACCACAAATCCCAAGTAGACTGAATCTTGCTTCAAAAATTCACACTTCCCTAAGTTTATTGCCAACTTCTCTTCATGCAACCTCTCTAGGACTAACCTCAGATGTTCTAGGTGCTCCTCTTTGGTTCTGCTATAGATGAGTATGTCATCTAGGTACACCACCACAAACCTACCTATGAAATCCTTTAACACCTCATTCATCAACCTCATGAAGGTGCTTGGGGCATTGGTGAGTCCAAATGGCATCACAAGCCATTCATACAACCCTTCTGTGGTCTTAAAAGTGGTCTTCCACTCATCACCCTCCTTAATTATAATATGATGATAACCAATTTTAAGGTCTAACTTGGTAAAATACATGGTGCCACCTAAATAGTCCATCAGATCCTCTATCCTAGGAATAGGAAATCTGTACCTTATGGTGATCCTATTGATTACCCTTGAATCAGTGCAAAGTCTCCACTTGCCTCCCTTCTTTGATGCTAGCACTACTAGGACTGCACATGGGCTGATGCTCTTCTTGATCAGTCCTTGATCCAACAACTCCTACACTTGCCTTGCCACCTCCTTGTTTTGATCAGGTGTGAGCTTATATGTAGCTTTATTGGGTAGGGATGCACTGGTAACAAAGTCTATTTGATGGCTTATAGACCTTCTTGGTGGAAGTGTTGCAGGTGTTCCATCACTCACTATGTCCTTATACTCTTGCAACATTTGCTTCACCTCCTTGGGTACCTCTGTCTGCAACTTGTCTTCCTCCTCCTTTGGCTTCACAAAGATGGCACACCTCATGGTCTCCTCCTCATATAGCAAGTGTAAGAACTCTTTACTTGTATTCAATAAGACACTAGGTGTTCTTGAGGTTCCCTCATCATTCTCTATCAGAGACTGAGTCTTAAAGGTTCTACTGTCCTTCTTGAAGGAAATGGAGTTATCCTCTCCATCATAGATCACCTTCCTATCAAATTGCCAAGGTCTACCTAGCAGTAGATGATAGGTATCCATGGGTAACACATCACAAAGGATCTTATCCTTGTATCCTCCAATAGAGAACTCTACCCAAGTCTGTTCATTGACAAGCACACTCTGCTCTTGATTCAACCATGTCACCTTGTAAGGGCTAGTGTGGGGTATCCTTTTGAGTTTCAACTTCTTGGTTGCCTCATCTGATATGATGTTATCAGTTGACCCTGAATCAACTATCACCTTGCAAACTTTACCAAGGATCTTGCATCTCACCCTAAACAATGCTCTCCTATGCTTAGGTTCA